>NW_015505272.1:1669419-1689040 GCF_001515645.1 Sinocyclocheilus grahami | reverse complement strand
CTTTTAAAATTCTGGCAGTTTAATGCCTACAAAGACGGCTGGTAGGGACTACAACGAGTTACTTCCCGGGTTCGGGATGTCACAAACCCAGATAAACCCCGCCCTCGGGAAAAGGCAGCAAAGGGGGCGAGGCCATGCTGCACTGCTTTAGAGAAGAGGAAGAGAAAACTAGAGGTGCACCTAAAAATCTATTCATATATGAATCGCGATTCTGTCTTCTAACGATTCAAATGGCTTCACAAGTTTCAAAATCAATGTTCAAAAGCAGCGGTTCTAATACTGTTCCTCGTGTCCCCCTGCTCTCCATCTCTCTCGCTCTCTCTCTCTCTCATTCAGCTCATCTCCAGCAATGAACTGTTACACTTATACACTTATTTTCACATAGCTATGAGAAGCGTTAAACATGGACGTGAGTGCGGTTGCCATACTGTATTAAAGCTTTAATCAGGATAAAACAGTATATTAAAAGCTAACATAAGCAGTAGCGTTTACAAATAACAGCATATCTAAAAGTATGAGACAACAACAAAAAAAAAATATAGGCCTACCATTAAAAGCCGTGCTTGCACAGGTTCTGCACGATCCTCTTCAATAATATCCTCTGCTTCTCAATCGGGCTCAAACTGATAAGCTATATTAACAACGGCGTTGTTTACAATACAACCGGAGCACATGCCGCTGAGGTGAGGGGCGGGATGTTTAGACGCGCACTAGAGGCGGTTTAACCAATCACAACACACTGGGCTAGCTAACCAATCAGAGCCCATCGCCTATTTCTGAGGGCAGGGCTTCACAAAAACAGGAAAAGATCAGCCTGCTTCTCAAAGAAGGGACAGAGCTGTGTGGAATAAAGGTAAATTAAATAAAAAATAATTAGTTTTTTTTTTTTAAACGAAGCATTAACACATGTTAGACTGCATGTGTTAATGCTAGAAAAAAGAACCAGTGAACCACCCTTTTAAGGTCAATTACTGCATACCTTAACTAAACCAACACTAGATAAAAAAAAAACTGCTGTTTGGTTAAAAAAAAAAAAATTATAATAATAATAAAGAAAAACAATTACTACTACTACTATTACTACTACTACTACTAATAATAATGATAAATTGTTTTTGGTAAAAGCAGAGAGACTGTGGAGTAATGAATTTTAAATATTATATTATATTAGTGCTGTCAAGCGATTAATCGCATTCCAAAATAAAAGTTTTTGTTTGCATAATATATGTATGCGTGCTGTGTATATTTATGTATATATAAATACACACACATGCATGTATATATTTCAGAAAAATAGGTTATGTTTATATATTAAATATATTTATTTATCATATAAATTATATGAATATATAGACATGTAAATATATGTAAATATTTTCAAAATATATACTGTATGTGTGTGTATTTATATATACATATAATAAATAGAACACTCAAATATATTATGCAAACAAAAACTTTTATTTTGTATTTATTAATCGTGATTAATCTTTTGACAGCATTATATTATATATAATATATATTAAAGTGTGGTCACATTAGTGGATTTTCGATGAAATTCTGTGGCCAAAAAAGCAGCTCTTTGTCCATTATCAATGGAAGCAATGTATGAAATACAGCTCATACAGAGGTCACTTTCAAAACAAGCAGTTTCTGTTGGTCATCACGACAAATATGGTGACCAACAAAAATATAGGTAAACCCGATGTGAAATCCATCTAAGGAGAAATACTTCTCCTGCATGTGAATTTCCTAATTGTGTGGATTACTATTGTATAAATGGATTCTGTCAGCGATAACCTTCAGAACAACAGCAAATGTAGTCGCACCTTAATCAGCCAACATAATAAATGTCTAAATAAATTTAACAAAAAAGTCAATAGTTCATACAGTTAGCAATAGTGAATTGTTTTGGTAGTCTTTTATGCAGATTCTTCTAAAAGTGTCAGATAAACATGCCTCATGAATAAATTAATTAATAAATTAATAAATTTTCAATTGCCCACTGGCATCCCAATGGACTGTCATGCAAAAAAAAACAAAAAAACAGCACTAATTATCATTATTTATTTCTGAGCTTGGATGAAAAGCAAACGTGAAATTCATAAAGACACAAAAAATGATGCAGGGTGAGTTCTGCTACATAACAGGGGAACATTAGGCTTTAGTTAAGCAACAGCTTTGTCATGTAAAAGGGCCAGTAATCCACCCCATATCCCACTTTAACGGTCCTGATAAATCTGTAAGCTACACCATGAGGTCAGGTTTCACTGTATCTTGATCTTACACTCGTGTAACTAAAAAAAAAAAAGTATCCTTCCTGTGCATAACGCTCCCTGATTTATTGATATTTCTTGTCTCTTTTATTACTTTTTTATTTAATGATCCACACTGTCAGTTGGTTGGAGTGTTTGAGTGAGGAGAAGAGTTTGATTTTGGTGTCTGGCCTCTTAGCTCTGGTGGGGCCCTCACCGTGAGACCCTCAGGGAGTCTTGAACACAGCGAGGCTAAATAAATAAATAAAAATGGAGCAGGCAATAAAAATGCACTAATTTAAATCCCTGCGACTTCATGGAAATGGAGCCGGTGGGGCTGACGAGCGGTGATTTGTGTAAGCGGGACACGCGATGATATCCCGCTGGAGTGGGAGTCTGGAGCTGTGCTGGGGGGCTGGAGGAGGGTGATGTGAGATGTGCCTGACATTCTGCCTGGCTTCACAGTCCTCCTACAGGCTCCGTTTCAGCCTTTCACACCCGGACTGAAGACCTGTAGTGCATGTCAGCATAAACAGCATGACTAACTATGGCATCTGCATCTGGCCTGCATTAGGGCCGTGAGTCTGGGGGTCTGGTGGCTGCAGTAATGCATTAACTGTGTTTGTGCGCATCTAACACATGAACGAAAACTGAAAGGCTGTGCTAGCCTCATTTGGGTGAGCTGCAACAACTCACTATATTGTGTGAGTTATGTGTTTTTCTTGTAATAAAACTTAAAAATGGGCTTGGTAAGTCTTACGCAGACTTGGTAATGTGTTACAAGTATTTTTTTTTAAATATAATGTTACATTATGTAGTAAACAGATTGGAACACTTTTTGAAGGTGACATTACATTTTATATAAAAAAGCAATAGTAGTGATATTTTTTTGTATTCTTCTTGATATTATTACTATTTATTTAATTTGTCTACTGTCAAACATAAAACAAAAACTCTCACAAAAGCACACAAAGTAACTAACATGTCAATTTCAGTGAATGTGCCAATTTAAATGAAATGTACTTTTAAAAGTAACATTTTCAAAAAAAAATGCTTTGTGCTATAATTTATTTATTTTGAGGTTTATTAATTGCATACTATTTAGACAACTAAAGTTCTCTAAGATGCTTTATTAATTTATGAACGTAACTGGATAATTATTCAGAAATGACTATGGTACCTATTATCTTAAAGTTTCAAAAAAGACATATGTGTCCAGCTCAGTAGTTGTTATATTTAAAAATATATTTGATTGAAATCATCATTACCGGAAAAATACATTTAGAAATGACAGAAGAACCACACAGTATGTTCATATTAGGGGTGTAACGGTTCACAAAATTCATGGTTCGGTTCGATACGACACAGTGGTGTCACGGTTCGGTACATTTTCGATACGGGGGAGAAGGTGGGGGGAGGGTTAATTGCTTACGTCGCAATGTTGGAAATATTTCTGTTTTAAACCGTGAAGGCAAGCCAACGGATATCACTCAAGCAATGTGCAAACTTTGCGCAAGAGTTATGACGGTGAACGTCTTAATCTCAGTCAATTCACTATACAGAAAGTGAAAGTAAAAACAGAATGACGGCGTAATGACGGAGCTTTCGGCAACTGACGCCACATATTCTCTCAGAGACAACTAGAGACGAATCTACTTCAACATATGCTGAAAACTGTTTTCATTTATTCCCTTAATATTTCTCTTGTGGACCATGCATAGCGAAAAAAATGAGAAGAAACTTATTTCATATATTTTTATTGATTATTTTAATTATAGGCCTATAATTCATTGTATAATAGACCTGTGTTAAAATACCTTTTTTTTGGGAGTAAATAGCCTAATCTTTTGTTATCCTCGCATCAGTTATGCGGTAATTATTGTGGGGCAAATTCATTGTAATTTTAATTTAATAATAAGTAACTTCATAATAATAATAATAATAGGCCTAATCAAAATATGAATGTAACAGGCCTACAATAATTGGAAATTCCAAATCATCTCCAAATGTTTTTGACAATATCTCTGGCTATAGTCGATACAAGATTGTCTTTTGACGCAACCCAGCAAGGGGAGGTTATTGCGGGTCCGCTGGGCAGACAGCACGTTGCCTGTTACGTCATTTGGGCTGCCTTGTTGAACGCAGCGGCACTGAGAACATTATATTTCACACACTTTAAGCTCTTTTATTTTCCAAATGTAATAGGATTATTCCAACATATCGTTTGGTTTGTAATGCGTACCGAACCGAAAGCCTCGTACCGAACGCTTCAGTGCGAATACGTGTACCGTTACACCCCAAGTTCATATGCAATATTGTCAGTAAAATTTTGTTTTGAAAAAAAAAACAATTCTTTCGTTTAGCAAGGATAACTAAAATGTATGAAATTAAGGACTTTTACATTGTTCAGGAGGGGGCAATTCATTTTTCACGTAGGGCCACGTAGGTTTGGACAGCTTTTTTCCCTTAATAAATTAAATCATAATTTAAAAACTTCAATAATGTATTTACTTGCATTATCTTTGTGTAATGTTACATTTTTTTTGATGATCTGAATCTTTGAAGTGTCACAAATATGCAAAAAAAACAGGAAGGGGGCAAAAACCTTTTCACACCACTGTATATGCCACATATTCTCTCAGAGACAACTAGAGACGAATCTACTTCAACATATGCTGAAAACTGTTTTCATTTATTCCCTTAATATTTCTCTTGTGGACCATGCATAGCGAAAAAAATGAGAAGAAACTTATTTCATATATTTTTATTGATTATTTTAATTATAGGCCTATAATTCATTGTATAATAGACCTGTGTTAAAATACCTTTTTTTTGGGAGTAAATAGCCTAATCTTTTGTTATCCTCGCATCAGTTATGCGGTAATTATTGTGGGGCAAATTCATTGTAATTTTAATTTAATAATAAGTAACTTCATAATAATAATAATAATAGGCCTAATCAAAATATGAATGTAACAGGCCTACAATAATTGGAAATTCCAAATCATCTCCAAATGTTTTTGACAATATCTCTGGCTATAGTCGATACAAGATTGTCTTTTGACGCAACCCAGCAAGGGGAGGTTATTGCGGGTCCGCTGGGCAGACAGCACGTTGCCTGTTACGTCATTTGGGCTGCCTTGTTGAACGCAGCGGCACTGAGAACATTATATTTCACACACTTTAAGCTCTTTTATTTTCCAAATGTAATAGGATTATTCCAACATATCGTTTGGTTTGTAATGCGTACCGAACCGAAAGCCTCGTACCGAACGCTTCAGTGCGAATACGTGTACCGTTACACCCCAAGTTCATATGCAATATTGTCAGTAAAATTTTGTTTTGAAAAAAAAAACAATTCTTTCGTTTAGCAAGGATAACTAAAATGTATGAAATTAAGGACTTTTACATTGTTATAAAAATGTATAGACAGATAGAAACCTTTATAATAAGAAATATTTGAGTAACAAATCAGCATATTAGAATGATTTCTGAAAGATCATGTGACACTGACGACTGGAGTGATGACTGCTGAAAATTCAGCTTTACCATCAAAAGAATAAATTGTAATAATCATATTAATAATATTTAATAATAATATTACTCTTTTTGCTGCATTTTTGATCAAATAAATGCAGCCCTGGCGAGCAGAAAGACATATTTAAACAATCTTTTTTTTTTTTTTATGTTATCGACCCCAAATTTTAAATGGTAGTGTAATTCAAACTATAAAACATCTCTGGGGGAAAATGGCTTTAATGAGTTAATCACTCTAACTGACTATGAGCTGAACACTTTTATTTGTTGCTTAGTCAAGTCAATTCACCTTTATTTATATAGTGCTTTTAACAATACAGATTGTGTCAAAGCAGCTTCACAGTATTACACAGGAAAATAGTGTGTAGTAATGCAAAAGGACAACAGTAAAGACTGAATTTTCAGTTTAAGTCAGTTCCTCATTGATTCAGTGATGTTCAGTTCAAATAGTATATGTGCAATCTAAGTGCCATCAGTACCTCAGCAGCTCCTCTGTGAACAGTTTTGGGTTGATAACACTCAGCCACTTTGTTTCATGACTGGTCACTCCCTCTGGAAACTTTGGAGTTCTGCTGCCTCCTCCACCACAGCCTCCTTGAAAAACCCTAGAGAATAAAAATAAATATATAAATATACAGAGAGAGGGGACCACATTTTGACCAACGTACTAATCTTGCCTCTTTAAGTCACAATAATGTTTCTTCTGACTCATGTTACCTGTGCAGCTCTGCTAGAGGTGATGTGAGGACGATCAGTACGGTCAGTAGCTGGTTACACAGGCTGTGTATGGACCACATCCAAGATCCACGGGCTGCATCAGGCCTTAGCAACTCCTCCACAGAGTCACACACACTCCACATCAGATGCTCCACGCACAGCAGAATAGCTGTAATATCAATCCTGGAGGAGCCAATGAGACCCCACATATTAGGAATAACTCAGCTGCACTGTCACACTGTACCCTAACCAACATTTTCTAGCAAGAAGTCAAATGTGTTTCTGTCTAATATGTGCTATTTGATAGAGCTACACTATATGGGCATGTTTGCTTGTTGATCATTTATTTTTGGATATTAATAGGAAGATTTCTTTGGCCGATTGCCTACTTAATGCTGAAACATACTGTATACTAACCCATAACATTACCCTCAATATAGGGCTGGCCGCACATTCTGATAGACAGCATTACTGTTTTTTTTGTGATCATAAATTTAGTGACTCATAAATTGTATTATGATTTATTAATTCAGCACCTTCTATCTAAAATCACCCTCTAAAAACTGCATTTTTCAGGACTGGCTAATGCACATGCAGGTTCTAGAGTAAACAAACAAGTGATGCCTCTGCCAAAAAGGCAACTGACTCTTTTTTTATTAAAAAGCATCGTCCATTCTGATAACCTCCATATTAAGCATTATGACTTTTCTCTTATTCATTATTTTAATTAATAGGCCATTTATGCTTCATATTGTCACTGAAACAGGCCCAATAAATACTGCTGTCATGGGTTTTGACTTATATGTAAAACTCAATCCAATATAGTGGAAATTTAAGTTATTTTAAAATTTAATTTAATATTGGCTAAAGATTTAGAATGTTTATTAAATTATTTGTGTTTTTAAAGATTCATTTTATTTGAGTGTTATATGACAGCATGATGGTAAATGTGATATACAATACCGTTCAAAATCTGGGGGTTGGTAAGACTGTTGGTAATTTTTTTTTGAAGAAAAAAAATATATAAATTGTGAAATAATATTACAATGTAAAAAAAACTTTTTTATGTTCATTCATTTTCAAATTGCAATTTATTCATGTGATGGCAAGGCTGAATTTTTAACAGCCATTACTTCAGTGTCACATGATCTGCCAGAAATTATTCTAATATGTTGATCTGGTGATCAAGAAACATTTCTTATTATTATCAATGTTAAAAACATTTGTGGCTGCTTAATATGTTTGTGGAAACATTTATCAAATAGATGCTGTTTTCTATATATTCATCAAAGAATCCTGAAAAAATAAAATAAAAATATATACAGTGCTGTGAAAAGGTTTTTGCCCCCCCCCTTTTTTTTTTTTTTATATATATATATACACACTGTATATATATATATATATATATATATAGTACGATAGGACCGTAGACCTGACAGAGAGAAAGGTCCTCGAGCCTGGATTTGAACTCAGGACACCCGAAGCGCAACCGCGCTATATGTCAATATGCTGCCCACAAGGCTATCAGCACCGACATATTTCAGGATTCTTTGATGAATAGAAAGAACAGCATTTATTTGATAAACGTACAGTAGTTACCGTTACATTTGATTTTATGCAGACTTGCTGAATAAAAGTATAAATTTCTTAAAAAGAAAAAAATTACTGACCCCAAACTTATGAACTGATGTAAAAAATAAAGAAAATCAGCATGAACATATCCAATATCAACTACAATTATATCAATCATGCATCTACTTTCAATTGCACACGTATCAGTAACTCAAACCTTAAATACATGCATGTCCAACTCAGTTCAAACCACTGAATGTGTGTACTTCTGTACAGTCTCTCAGCATCCAGAGAGGTCATGCTACCCACTTTGGTTTCCCTATCAAACTCAACTTTCATCACCTACCACCAAGTTCTGCTTTATAGCACAGAGAAAGTTCCCCTTTCACCAGATAGGAGAAAAAGAGAAGGGAGCAGAGGCAAAGCCCATCTGCTTGGCAGACCCTGAGCTCAGCCGGCACCGAAGACCTCATAACCGGGTGTCCTTGCAGCAAAGCTCATCTGCTGAAACAAAAACCGGTCCCTCCATTCATTCCTTCCCTGCGGCCCTGGGCGATCTGCTCTTTCTCATCAGTCCTGGAGTGGAGGGGAAGCGTGCTCTTGTGGCATCTTTAACCACTTTAAGTATGTGTTAATGCTACGCACAAGGCCTGGGCGGTTGGACCCGGTCTAGCATGAAAGAATCGGGCCCTCCGCCAGGCGCTGAAACAGGGCCATGTGCTAACAAAGAGAGACTGTTTTACAAATCTGGAGATCTGCTTTGACCCCCGGCATAATCACTAAAGCATTCAACACTGTCTGCTAAGCCCGAGGTTCCTGATAGTAGGTGGGCTTGTGCTTCTCAGTGCAGCAGAAATACGGTAAGATCATTCAATCAGACAGCATGGATGACTGCTCTCTGTTAGAATGTGCTTGAGTGTGACCGCTGACCACAAGATGTAGACGGGTGACTTTAACCATGCATGGCCATTTCCTGTATGACGCATCTCCACAATGTAGCAATCGAATGCACATGAATGCTACATGCTACACTAAATGGTACATGAGTAATAGAGCAGTTCAAGTTGTTGGCTACAGCCAGACTCTTACAAAATCCAGAAGGTTCAAAAACTCGTTTATACTTCTTTAGGGTTGGGAATTGTGAGCCGGCTGTTATGTAGAACCATCCCTATTTAGTCAAAATTGTGGAAATGAATGATTTTCATGACATTCAGTTTCATTATCGATATTATATAATAGGAAATGGTGTTTTATCATTAAAATTGCAATGGAGAAAGAAAGAAAGAAAGAAACGCACGGTTGGTATTGTTAACAGTAGCAAAAAAGAATAAAATAATAATAATAAAAAATCATATTTATAATATTACACACACACACACACATGTACATATAAGAACAAAACAAACTGCGTTTTAATAAATAATATAGTAAATAAAATCATAGAACAGACAAAATGATAAGAAATGGTATTGTAGTAATATAATGGTGGAAGATCCCATTCCCTGCCCACACAATTGAAAAAGTAGCAATAGCACCAATGTAAAAACGTGGCAGGTTTTCAAAATATCTTCATATCTAGTACCTGATCTGGGAGAGTCTTTTGTAGGAGGGTCGTGCTCTTGAGTACCTCTGAACTAAGACCTCCAGGGTCTCACACAGCACCTGGGCCAGGGTCTGCCGGGCCTGCAGGGGGGCAACTGTGCCCCAAAGGTCACTGCGCAGGCCTGTGAGAAAATAGTGCCACATCTGGATGGAGAAAGAACACCTTTCACCCTGAAGAAAAAAAAAAAAGATGGAGACAAAAAAAGAGACTGGTAAAGATATGATGATGATATCATGGCAAATATATACAGAATATAAGAGAAAGAAAAAGACAGAAGGTCTTTTAAGACAGCCTTCCTCTAGACCCTCATGGTCATGCCACCTGCACGCTGCACCTGGACCCCTCATTACCACAGAGAGAGAGAGAGCACATGGATACTTTGAAGTTTTAATCTGGATATTCAATCACTGCTCCACTGAACATTAACCAGACATACACTGACCAGGTCACTCCTGTTACGCACTACATTTCAAGTCTCATCACGTGTGACTTTATATATTGGATAAAATATCATAATTTTAACTCATAACTCATTATTTTAAAATGGAAATCACATTGTGAATTCTTGTGCACATTTGTGTATTTTTTCCTACTGCACATTATCACAATTAGGTGAACATAGAAGTGTTATAAATTCTTCTATTATTGAAGTTTAGGCAGATGTTGCTATTTTTACCAGCAAAATAGCACATCCTTTAACATGAAAGACTGTCAATTTATTAAGAGAAGCTCCAGATGTTTCTGCAATTTTTCTTAACTATAGATCAAACAAAACAAGTTTTTCTTTGAAATATCAGTTTTATAACTTTTTCCTAAATTAGGTTTTATAGGTTTTTCCTGTGTCTTTAATTTCACTTTCCATCCTGTTAGTCTTTTGCAATATCCCTTTAAATAACAAAAGCCATTGACATTATCCTCCAGAAAGTGATATCATTTTTGGCCGGGGAAAAACAGCATAAACATGAGCAAGTCTAAACAACAGATTTGATGAATTATGTGATGTTTTGTGGTATTAGCTGGTTTGTTTCACTTTAAAACAGAGGTTTTATCCTCCTGCAAGAGACCCTCTTCCAAAAATATAAAGGCAGCTATATTTTATGTATAAATTCCAATTAAGAAAAATATTCAGTTATTATAAAAAATACGTGTTAAATATTCGGCTTTTAAACAAATGAAAATATTTCCTGGAAGTATGTTCTTTGTTTATATTTTTTTGTCCAGTCGAGTATTATATGTGACCCTGGACCACAAAACCAGTCTTAAGTCGCTGGGGTATATTTGTAGCAATAGCCAAAAATACATTGTATGAGTCAAAATTATAGATTTTTCTTTTATGCCAAAAATCATATATGATATTAAGTAAAGATCATGTTCCTTGAAGATATTTTGTAAATGTTGTAGGATATCAGACCGAATCAGACAATCTAAGATTTGGTCAAAACCGAGTTGAGGCACGAGGAGTCACAAAAATTCCACAGAGGCCCAAGACAACAGGATGTCATAAATCAGACCCTAGCCCTTCTGAAGCAAGCCTAAACCTAAACCCCTGTCACAGAACAGTTTTCAACATTAACACAAAAGAACACATTGACAAGTCCAAGGAGATTGTCAATTTTGGGGCAAGTTATCAAGAATAATGGTCAATGAAAAGAGAAGTATCTTGTGTTTTGTGCTCACAAGTTAATGTCTTAAACTGCCGATCTTGTTACTATGCTAATTAATAGTGTTTTCACTATATTTTGGATATAGATATCCATTGCAGAATTGATGTCATACGGCTCGCTCACTGACTCGCTGGCCGTCTCAGTGATCTGCCGTAAAACAGTGATTCTGTCCTAATTCCCTTGCATATTAATGGTGGAGTTCCCTTTAAAATCTTAAATGATTCCCTTTGAGCTAAATTATTGACCTGTTTCCCTTACAATGTCCTACTGTAAATATATCAAAACTTAATTTTTGATTAGTAACATGCATTGCTAAGAACTTAATTTGGACAACTTTAAAGGCGATTTTCTCAATATTTTGATTTTTTTGCACCTTCAGATTCCAGATTTTCAAATAGATGCATCTCGTCCAAATATTGTCCTATCCTAACAAACCATACATCAATGGAAAGCTTATTTATTCAGCTTTCAGATGATGTATAAATCTCAACCCTTACGACTGGTTTTGTGGTCCAGGGTCACATATAATCCAAAATTCATTGTGTAAATAATCAAGTTTAAATTAAAAACATGTTTTAATGAAAGTTTAAGTGTATTATAAGTTATTTCTGCACTTTTATTAAAACAAATTATGACACAATACTCTTTTTTTTAAAGTTAGTGCTGCATAAGAACGAGATGACTGATCTACAAGGTCAGACTTCTGTCGCTGAAATGCTTCAGAATTTTGTGATACTGTACATGCTGAACAGCTCGAACAGAGAAGCAAGACTTAGAAACAATTCAGAAAAGGCGAAAATGATAAAAAGGACGAGAGACCCTTGCTTCCTAAGAGGCTAATTACTTTCAGGCAAAGAGGAAGCAGCATTAGGAGTTCACAGTGTGACCAAAGAGAGATTATTAACAACCATGTACTACATCTCCTAATGAGAGCTGGGACGTGGTCCACCAGTGAGCCAGGGCTAAGTCAGCCATAGAAAGAGACACACAGAGCCATGACCACACGTCCGGACCCAGGGATTTAGTGCTAGTGACTGGGCCTCTGGAAGCGCTTGGCCCTTCGGCATTTGCTCAAGAGGAAGTGAAATGGAAGGGTGAATGGAAGAAGGCAAAAGAGAGGTGGGGGAAGAGGGGATACAGGTCAACAGAGGAGCAGACTCGCAGAGCCAGCCGCACACCTGCACACAGCAGGCCAGTCTGCCCCACAGCCCCGCAACGGGCGGATGTGTGCGTATATATCCGTGAGAGAGCGTATGTGTGCGCGGTTATCTTAATGGAGGTAAGGTTAGGGCTACACTCTTCAACACACAGACGGTTGAGTCTAACGCTGCCTCAGGGCACCACAAGCCCCATTGAAATGACTAGAGGAAGGGTCATTATGAGAATGATAAAGCTAGAAAATCTTTATAACTAGCAATACACCCAAGATTATTTTTCTGATTAATATCCTTATGCTATTTAATATAAATATCAATGCTTCTTATTTGGTCTGAAAATGTTGGTCTGTTTTTAATTTTAATAAACAATATTTAATTCTTTAATTTATCAGCAACTGCAGCCAAATGAATTCAAAATGCTTACAGCAAAAAGTACAAATATATATATATTTATATACAGCGGGTAAAATAAGTATCGAACACGCCACCATTTTTCCCAGTTAATATATTTGTAAAGGTGCTGTTGACATGAAATTTTCACCAGATGTCGGTAACAACCCAAGTAATCCATACATACAAATAAAACAAAACAAATAAGTTCAGAAATGAAGTTATGTGTATTGTCACGGCCAGCTCGTTCCCGACCATAACATAAAGATGATCACACATACAAACGAATAGTTCAGTAGCAAGATTATTTATTTAAAAGAAAAAACGGCTGATTACAAAAACAAAGAAAAACACCAAAGTCTAGGGATCGAAGTAAATATAAACGATAATAATCCAATGGGGTAAAGAACATTGACAAAAGAAAAGAAAACCCAACAAAAAGAGTCGGAGCAAAAGACTTCTCTGGAGAACGACGTTCCACCAGAGGATGTGGATTGAGCAGATCAGGAAGGGACATCTTTTATACTCTCCGCCCATAACGTCTCTAATTAGCAGTGACAACACACGTTGATGCTACACTGCCCCCAGCAGGCAGAAAAGGAAAAGACAGGGTCGTCACAGTATTAAAATGGAATGAGACAGGGAAAAAGTATTGAACTACTGAAATGTATTTAATACTTCGTACAAAAGGCTTTGTTGGTAATGACAGCTTCAAGACACCTCCTGTCTGGAGAAACTAGTCGCATGCATTGCTCAGGTGTGATTTTGGCCCATTCTTCCACAGAGTCTTCAAATCTTGAAGGTTCTGTGGGCCTCTTCTATGAACTCTGATCTTTAGTTCTTATTTTCTATTAGATTCAAGTCAGTTTATTAGCTAGGCCATTCTAGCAGCTTTATTTTCTTTCTCTGAAATCAACTGAGAGTTTCCTTGGCTGTGTTTGGGATCATTGTCTTGCTGAAATGTCCACCCTTGTTTCATCTTCATCATCCTGGTACTGTAGGTGTTGGGACTGAACCAGCTAATATTAATTTCTGCTGACTAGTGGCAGGATTGCTTTCTATTTACTGATAGATTTCAGCTTCCAATTTATACATGCGGACAAATGTCATAATTTACCAATTATTTGTTTATATATTATTTTATATCTAAAACATTTTAATAATAAAATTGTATTAAAATCTTCATTTAATTTAAATTTCATTAAATTAAATAATTTGTGGATGATGATGCAAACAAACAAACTGTTGAATGAAACTTGTGATTAAAAATGTTGATTAAAATAGACAGTTTAAATGAAATAAGACAAATTAATTAAGCTACAAATTCCATATCTAATATAATTAAAAATAAATAGTTTTAGTTTTAAACAGCTTTCACAAATAATCCTTTGTCTTCCACTGGTCAACAAAACAGATCCACAAACCAAACCAAACCAAACCAAAACAAAACAAAACAAAACAAAACAAAACAAAACAAAACAAAACAAAACACAAAACAACAACAACAAAAAACAAAAACAGATCCACAAACCAAAACAAACAAAAACAAAACAGATCCACAAAACAAAACCAAATTACAACATTCACAATGCCAAAATATATTGCTAAAAAACAAACAAACAAACAAAGCAAATCACAAATATATAGCGAAAATTCAATATATTGGCTTGCCTTGCCCTAATGTGTACTCAAAAATAAATAAATAAAAAAGGAAGGAAAGACAAGAGTGTTTTACATGAACACACACTGATTCTACTCAATTTGTCAGGCTGGCTGAGACTGGGATATTTGTGATTGGTTACAAATGCGCGCAGCATCCTCAAGCATTTTAAATAAGTGAGATGTTTTGAATGCGTTTATAAAAAATGCTCTTTAGTATGGCAGCACTGAGGCTGGATGTACACACCTGACTCCTTTTATGACAGCCTGAGAGAAGTCAACTAAATAGTCAAGGACAATGTGCAACAGCCGCATGCAAATCCAAGAATTTAAGAGGGAGCCTACTTAAGAATACAATAACACAATGTATCATTTATTAACCAATGTCACAGCATTTCAATACAGATACACTTATGATTTGAATGTGAATATGCTGTGTGATTTAACCACAGCTTTGTCCTTGAGCACAGTATAGAGGTACAGGATGTTTTGTCTTCCAATAACCTAACCCAACCCTAAAGAAATGCCTTCAACAGGCTTACACGTAACATGAGCTATTATTGAAATACTGCTAGAAAAGCTACAGCCATCTGTACCTCGTAAAACGGGCTGGGGTCACTCCAGTAGTGGCTCTCGGCATCCTGTAGTATACTAGCTGCACACACATGGACGCAGTAGCTGGTCAGGTGATCGTGCAGGGCTGCCATCACATCCTGGCTTCTCTGAATGGGCAGCAGAGTTAGAGGCCTGAGGTTGGAGACATCAAAGACACAAGGTCTGGTTTAAGGCAAAAGAGGTGTAGTTTACAGGTCAAAGAGACACTAAGTGATTAATATCAGCAAATGGCTCCTATTATTACCTGTCAATCATTCAACACCTCCTTCTTCCTCCCCTAATATTTCCTCATTCCCTCTCTTCAAGTACAAGGCCACACAGACGGTCTGATACCCTTTTTTCTATATGTCTCTCTCTCTCTTTCTGTCGCTCATTCTTGGCTTTAACCTTACAAATACATAGGTGAATAGTTCTGTAAGAGCGCACCAGCTCACATACGTCTCACTCTGGTTCTTTACAATTCAATTACAGCATTTTAGTAAATCTGGCATCCATCTGACAGGCTGCCTGGCCGGGGAAACCTGGGCTTGACAAAGTGTACTATAAATCGGTGAACTTTAGCAATACTCACACTCTCCAAACACTTTTCATTTTATGTACAAATGCACAGGTCAAACACAAGCCGAGATATTTTATATACCGTTTTATATTCGGTATGGATTTTTATCATCCATGGAAAGATTTGGAGTTATTTATGAAATCAGGGGTACCACACCATAGAGGATCAGGCTTCATTGTCATTCCTTGCACCACATCCACTACAGAAAAAAGGTGGAAATAAGGTATAGCTTTTGAATCATTAATTAATGTACTTGAGCCAAACATTAAGATCTTCATAAATTGTGTTTATGCATTTGAAAATGCAAATAGATGCAAATAAGAAACTGTATAACATAAAATTAAAAGGAAAATGTAAGATTTCACATTAATATTCTGGCTAAAAGTTTTTTTTCCCCTTCTTTTTGTCATTATAATTAGAGTTTAAATTATATAATATTGCATATAAGTATATAAGCATAAACTACATTAAATCTGAATTGCTTTTGGTTTTAAAAGTAAGAAATAAGATACATTTAAAAAAAAAAAATTAATATATATATATATATTTTAAAAAATTCTGAAAACAAGTCATATGTCTTTATTTTGCTTCCGTTTTTTATTTATTTATTATTTTTTTGCAGTAATGACAATTTTGCATTCAATTTGATCTTGTTTTAAGGTCTCAGCTCTTGCTTTGGTCCCACTTTATATTAAGTGGCCATAACTACTATGTACTTACATTTAAATTAATAATTTGATACAATGCACTTATTGTGTACATACATGTTTTACATTGTACTTATATAAAAAAAAATACCTGCATGTAATTACATCTGTACAGTTACACTGTTGACCGACCCCTTTCACCTTAAACCTACTCATACCACCAAACCTGCCCCTAACCTTACCCGTATCCCACCTCAATAGCAGCAAAAGTGTTTTGCAATACAATATGAACACAATAAGTACATTGTACTTATTTTTTGATGTAAGTACATAGTAGTTAAGGCAGAAGAAAGAAATTCAAACAGGTTTGGAACAAGACTAATGAGAGTAAACAATGACAGAATGTTTATTTTTGGGAGAACTATACCTTTAAGAAACTGATTTTTATGCAGTGTATTTATACTTGATCTAGCTGTAGTCTGCTGAAAACATTGTATGTTCTATAATGGACATACATGAGTTTGGTGCTTTATAGAATGAGTGTAACTCACATGCGTGTGGAGTCTCTGAGCTGGCTTTCATAGCGTGCGAGTTTCTGGTGGATGTACACACTGGTGGCCATCAGAATAGGCAGGTTCTTGAAGGGAGCTGAGGCCGGCACTTCCCCTGCCCTCTCCTCTAGTCTGGTCAGTAGGAAGGAAGTCACACGGCCACACACCTCCACGTAACTGGAGCACACGGGCAGCAGGCTGTTCTCTCTAAATGCCTCAGCCAGAGGGTGAAAAGCATCCATCTGCTCCACAACATCTGCACAGAACTGGAAATAAAGTAAACATGTGAAGTTTCTCAAATGTGTTTTTATAGATAATCAATACTTGATAATAAATGTACCCCTCACTTAGTTCATTCTTTTGTCCTTACAATATATTACAATAATAAAAACATTAAACATATCTAATATGCATTATTTTAGTTTATTTTACATTACGTTACGGGTCAGTTTTTCCAGGAAATAAAATGGGGAAGAGAACAGCTAGCTTGAGAAACATCATAACATACTGGAGCACATAAACAACCTGTCAGGCTTCATCTCCGACACTTATGGATATATTTTTAAAGGTAAAGAACTTCTTTGGTGCAACCATACTGTTATCCACACTAGACAGGCTTCCTTACCATCATGACCATTTGGTAGAATTATTTGCAGATAGTTGTTGTGAAATAACTCTCAGGTATTCCATCCTTTCCGTCTTAAGCCAACAAAAAGCATTCAATGCTATACAGTAAGAAATTATTTATCATACAACCCTCAAACTTCCCTTTTTGAAGACCGAAATTGCATTTCAGCAGCTCACACAGCTCTACCATATGTGAACGGACTAGCATTTATTGTAACCGAATCATCCATGCCGATATGACTGTGTGAGACGTTCAGGGCCATTTTCTGATTCAAATACCTGCAGTTCCCCTCCTGTGGTGCCTGAAGAGAGAAGCAACACTTATCTCATTTTTCCACATTTGTCCTGCAGGAAACAGGGAATCGGCACTAGTATTTTCTCTTCAAAATGATTACGAAAGTGTGTGTGCCTGTTACATCTGCCTTACATTGCCTCAGGAGGCACGCAGCTTGAAAGGAAGACCCCTAAGGGTTATTGCCAAAAAGAGGCAGCCCTGGAACAGAACATACACCAAACTTCCTCCACCTATATTTCTCCTACCCTTGACAAATGAAGACATCATTGTGGATCTATCCCCATCTAGCACTTCCATTTCTCCCTTTCTCCATCCCTCCTTCCAGCCACACATGTTCAATGCAGATTAGCACTGACGGCAGCGAATCTGGGCATGCTGAAGAGCCAGACGCATGTGCTGGGTTCACTGTCGAATTTATATACCTATAGAAATGAGTTACGATGCCGGCCGATTCGAGAGCAGTAAAATATACGTGTGCATTGTATATATCTCCCTCCACTCCACCCTTTCCCCCTTCCACAGGGAGTTACTGTGTCCCAAGGCCTCTGCGAACATGGACAAAAAAACCCAGCACATGTTTAAATGGAAACTTTCCCAATAGCAGGTCTATCAATCAAGCACGAACAGGCAAGAGAGAGGTGACTTCATGCTTCTCCACTAAACTTCAGCATCTGCATTACACAGTCTGCAGTTTCACTATGTTCAGGCACAATAGATGCAGCACTGCAGGGTACTTATCATGATAGTAAAATTTCACTGTTCACAATACAAGCTTCAATACCACAGAAAAAACACCCTCCTTTATCTAAAAAGTTAATGATAAGAAATTATATTTGTAAAACAAAATTATTATAGTTTATGATATTAACTAGATAAAAAGACAATATGATCTTGTTTGTTTTTTTCATGTAGTTAGTACGTTTTTGTAACTATTATAAAAATACAATATTAAACTAAATATTAAATTAACATGTTTTACAAAATACTGCTGGAATTGATAAATTATGTTTTTATAATTATAATATAATATAAAATAAAATTATTACAGTTTCTTGTTATAATATTATATTTATTATTAATCCATTTAATGAACGTAATTATTTTAATAAGCTGTAACTATAAATTAAAAATAAAACAATGGCATGCTCCATGTATTTATCAGTTAAGTAATTACAATATCTGAGGTAATTAAATAAAAAGTCAGTAAAAAACGAATTATCATTAAATTATAATTATGACACAAAATTATTATAAATGTAAGTATAATTAATAAATAATCAAACTAAATTAAAACAATGACGTGTCAAGTATTTATCAAGTAAATATTGCTTCAAGTTACAACAATTACAAGTACAATAAAAAAAACTGGAATAACAGTAAAACTTAAATAAAAAGCACTGAGGGGTTTTCTTTTTTTTCTAATATTGTTTTATTAATATTAACATCATAATAGTCAGTGGCAGGTCTAAGGACTAAGACAGATATTTTCTAGTGCTGGTCAACGATTAATCGTGATTAATCGCATCCAAAGTAAAATGTTTTGTGAACATAATATATGTGTGTGTACAGTGTATATTTAATAAAGAGACACACATACAGTATATATTTAGAAAATATTTACATGTATTTAAATGTATATATTTATATTCATATCATTAATTTTATATCTAAATATATTTAATATATAAACATAACATATTGTTCTTAAATATATACATGCATGGGTATATATATATATACAGTGGGTACGGAAAGTATTCAGACCCCCTTAAA
>NW_015505272.1:1658844-1669150 GCF_001515645.1 Sinocyclocheilus grahami | reverse complement strand
TACTGTATATATACACAGTACACACACATATATTATGTACACAAAAACTTTTATTTTGGATGCGATTAATCGCGATTAATCGTTGCTCAGCACTAATATTTTCACATTTGATTTCTCCTGTCTGTTCACATCACTTAAGTCCAAACAGTGTTTGCATTCATATCCCATAAAGATTTGGCACTCTGTATTGATACTAATACGATAAATGGTAAACATTTTTACCAGTGCTGCTTTTGACATCCCAAAAGCATCCTGAGAGACCTTGCCAAACCGGAAGCCCCTACAGGCTGAACAGGTCTTGAAACAAACGGCCGACTGGACAGCGAGTCGATAACAGGCTGAGTGTTGTTGTTATAAGCTTAGCGGGAAGTGCGAGAGAGATGTGGGCGAGAATGCAAAGATTTTCCCCAATCCAAGGTGATGAGGACCCGAGAGGTGTCGGTGAGATTTATGGCTTTCTAAAGCCTGCTGCTCCGGTTCGGAGAACCCTTAACTAGAGCCGATCAAAGATATGGATTCCAATAGGACAGCCACCGCAAGGTTATTTCTCAGCAAAGCTTTAAAACATTTAAGAGCTCAACTCTGCAGCAGTCTTCTTGCACCTTTGAACAGTGCTAAATCCTTCTCCTCACACAGGGTTAAGGACGATCGTCAACACGAGGTGGTCAATAGCTGGATGGCGGTTTCAAGTTGATAAATGGTTCGCTGAAATATTATGCAGACGGGAGGTCTGGCGACTCAGAGAGTTCGAAACAAAGCATGAATGTATGAATATGAATGGATGAAATATTGATCTCTGTAATGCATCTGGACTGACTACGTTCTGGCTAAGCAAGGCCTGGGCTAGCATAATGCTGCCTATTTATGGGCCATGGTGACATGTGTCAAAAAGAAGGGGTTTTGAGACACTCAGAGCAGCAGAGAATGCAAATAAATGCACATGCTAACCTTTGAGATGAAGGCTGCTCATTCTGAAGCACTGACCTACACGTAAATGTGTTGTACAAGTCTTGAGTGTGAACAAATTTTGACACTTGTTAGTGATGTGGTTCCTGGGGTGTCAGCAGCATGTAGCGGCATCAATGAAATGGTATGGAAATCAGATATGAACACAGACGTTCTAAATTTCATGAGCAGGGGCCATGTTGCTCAAAAGTGTATTTATTTGTTGTGGACAAAGGTTTAAAACAGCTTTGCAAGCAGAGGTCAATACTAAACAATGTGTGAAAAAGTAGCAATATGAAAACCCTCAAAAAGCATTTCCTGTATAAATACACTACTGTTTAAAAGTTTGGAGTTGGTAAGATTGTTTAAGGTGTTTGAAGTCTCCTCTGTTCAATTTAAAAATAACTGGTTTCAAAGTTTAATTCATTCCTGTGCTAACACGAAATTACTCCAGTTACTTCCGTATCACATGATTCTTCAGAAATCATTCTAATATGCTGATTTGGTGCTCAAGAAACATTTCTTATTATTATCATCAATGTTGAAAACAGTTGTTGCTTAATATTTTCCCGAAAACCTTGATACATTTTGTTCCAGGATTCTTTGATGAATAGAAGGTTCAGAAGAACTGCATTTATTTGAAGTAGAAATCTTTTGCAACAAGTTTTAGTCTTAGTAATTTACTGTATTTTTTTGATCAATTTAATGCATCCTTGCTAAATAACAGTAATAATTAAAGGGGTCATGAACTGAGAAATAAAAATGCCCTTAATCTTTCGATATATAAGAGGTCATTGTTCTATAAAAACAATCTTTAAATTTGAGAACTCAAAACTTTCTCGTTAGTCTAAAAACAGCTTATATTGAAGCCAATCTGCCAAAACGACAGGTTGTGGAATGTGCCACTTTATGACATAGTAGTGTGGCTAAACTTCGCTTCCGCCTCCTCAGAAGAAAATCAACGCCTGCTTCTACATTGCTGCCTGTTTGGCCCCGCCCACCAATTTGTGTAAAGTAGTGTAAATAACGAGAGAGGCAAACACAGGTCTATGTCAGTAAGAACTCGAGCCTTTGTTCACTTTATTTTACAGCTGATTTGTTTACAAACAAGGCACAATTCAACACAGGATTTTCAGACAGATTGAAACTAAAAGAATGCTGTGCCAACTATATTGGATCCGACAGTAATGTCGCAACACACAAATGTGAGTAACTGTTTTTATTATGTGGTCACTATTGCTTTGTCTATAAAGTAGATAGTTTGATATGAGTATTTATGTGTTTTAACCTAAATAACAGCAGTGTCCATCTGTGAAGGACATAGGCTGTCAAACATACACAACTTTTAGCCAATCATAGCAGTGGGCGTTTACTTCCGAGTCTACAATCCGCCACGCCTATTCAAAGGAGCGTTCCAATGAGGAGGGTGAAAACAGGACAGAAAATAGCCTATGATGTTTTTTTTATATAAAAATCTTGATAACATTATAAGTGGACCTCAGAGAACAGTACAAAATAATAAAAAAAGGCAATTAAAAAAAAAGGCAGTTCATGACCCCTTTCCTTCCAAACCTTCCAATGGTAGTGTACAATATGAAATGAAAATTAAAGTGTGTGTGTGTGTGTGTACACTGTAAACTTTGCTTAAGTTTCATTCAGAAATATAACCAACAAAACTTTTGTCTATTGTGGACATCTATGTTTTTAGTAAGAAAAAAGGGCTGGTGCAGGAGGCATGCAGGGGCTGAAACACCTGCATCCTATCCCAGCTCAGAGGCTGTCCTTTGGGGCTGTAATGGCTCATCAATCTGCCTGAGCTGCAGCGAGTGGAGCTTGTCTCAGACGGGGACCTCCGTGATGAGGGATAAAATGAGGCAAAACACTGGGCAGTAGAGCAAACCCACAGGACCAGAGAGGATCCTGGAGCCACGGTGCCTGCTCAGGACGAGCAGACATGTCATGTCACTGTGAACCAGTGGAGTATTTCAAAAGAGAAAGAAATATTTTCAAATGCATCACAAATACCTTCCCCTACAACTCTGTTCCAAAACCTAGGGAGCTGCCTTGAATTGACTTAATTCCTGAGAAGATGCATCCTAATCCATAAGATACTTACTTAAAGGTTTGCAGTACTCAGACAGAGAACAAGAAACATGAAACACAATTTATTCCGACAGAGTGTGACAATAGCATGTTTCTAAGCTTAAAGGAGTGGTTGATTGCAATTTCACATTTTTTAACGTTAGTTAGTGTGTAATGTTGTTGTTTGAGCATAAACAATATCTGCAAAGTTACGACGTTGAAAGTTCAATGCAAACGGAGATATCTTTTAAAATTCGGGCAGTTTAATGCCTACAAAAATGGCTCATAGGGACTACAACAGGTTACTTCCCGGGTTCGTGATGTCACAAACCCAGATAAACCCCGCCCGTGGGAACATGCAACAAAGGGGGCGAGGCCATGCTGCACTGCTTTAGAGAAGAGGAAAAGTTGTTGCCATGCCGTTAAAACTAGGGGTGCACGAAAACATCTATTTATATATGAATCACGATTCTGTCTTCTAATGATTCTAATGGCTTCACAAGTTTCAAAATGCATTTCTCTCTCTCTCTCATTCTGACAATCAAAAAACATACCATTAAGAGCCGTGCTTGCACAGGTTCTGCGCGATCCTCTTCACTAATATCCTCTGCGTCTCAATCGGGCTTAAATTGATAAGCAATATTGATGACGTCATTGTTTACAATACAACCGGAGCACATGCCGCTGAGGTGAAGGGCGGGACGATTAGGCGAGAATCTAGCGAATCACAACACACTAGGCCAAGCAAACCAAGCCCATTGTGTATTTCTGAGGGAGGGGCTTCATAAAATCAGGAAATGATAGGAGCATTCAAAGGAGAAGGGAAAGAGAATAAAGGTAAATTATGTGAAAAAGAATGCGGTTTTTTCTTTTAAACAAAGCATTAACATATGTTAGACTGCACCCCATAAACACAATCAAGCCTAGAAAAAAAGCAGTCTAAAATAAACATAAATAAACATAAACATACTCTAATAAGCATATTAAATATTAGTTGACTATTAGGTATAATTTAATTTAATTACATTTTCATTGCTACACTGATTTTTTTCTTTTTTATTGGGGTCAGTAATGCGCTTTTTGAAAGAAAATTATACTTCTATTCAGCAAAGATTACATTTTTAAATAATATATAAACCACTGATGTTACCTTGGCCACCATCATGGGAGAGTCTCTTTCTGGGCCTTGACTATGGGTAACAGGGGTAATGAGGATGTTGGCAGAGCACAATGCATGTGTGGCTTCCTCCTGCTGCAGATTTTTATTGCAAACGTCATCCAGCACCACCTTCACACAGTGAGCCATCTGAGGAACAAGGTCTCTGAATGCAGCCCTCCAACCAAACTCAAGGCACACCACCTGAACACACAAGCATAAGTATTGTTGTTGTCCATATGGGAATATATGTTAATGGTTTCAAAATAAAACACGCATTTAAAGATGATATTACAATGTTATAAGGTTATAATGTATTATTACAAGCAGAAAATCTAAGCACTTCTTGCTCATGCAAAATTCACCAATGACATAGTGTAGCCAGGGTGAAATGGGAGGCTTTTCCTTTTTTTGTTACTAGTATTTTTTCCACAATATTTAGGGTTAGAGGTTTACTGAAATCCATAACCTGAGTTACAGCAATAAAGACAGCAATAAAAACACATTTAATACATGTCTGCATTTATTTAATGTAAGGGTTCTTCTAAATGAAAATGAAAATGGGTTTTACAATACTTTCACCATTCGTGATTAAATAAGGGATGTGTATCACCTCTGTGCTTTGCAGCACAAGATCAGTAGCGGCTTTGTCTTCTGCTGCCGTCCCCTCCATATCATCCCTGACCTTCTTCAGGACCCCTGCATGGAAAAAGCAAAAACACACACAATGCATTTGCAGTAAACTGTCACTACAGCTTTACCAAAGGAAATGTGCTCCAAATCCTCCAATTTCCAGCTCATTAAAAACATTTCACCAGGAATATCTCATATGTTCCGTTAGCATATTAGCATATGCATTCACGCTCTACATGGTGCCTTTGGAAAATAAGTCAATATGTGTGGTGCCAGGGTCAGGCTAGGCCAACATATTAAACTCCTCTGCGCTGTGACGACCTACAAACAACAACGTGATTCGCCCAATAAAATGGGGAAAAAACGAAAAAGTGGACACCGTAATTGCAACAGTAAGCTTTGTTAAATTCAGAGGCTTTGGAGTTGATTTGAACCCCTGATAGCTATGGCCATATCTGGGCTAATCCATGGAAGGGTTATAGGGAGGATAAGTGTGCGTGTGTGTGCATGCTTGTTGTGGGCAAATTAAAAGTGCATGCATCAAGGCCGCATTTTTCTAATCAGACGCTTCGGAAGTGAGACCCCGGGCGAGGCAATTTAGTTGAAGAAGAGAGAGAGTCGAGCCAGGCGAAGGAGAAGAGAAGCAGCCGGCATGTCACTTTTTGACCTTTAAGCCCATCTGATGAATTTCTGGTAATTAAGCCGTTTGATTGGCTGAATTAATGATTTGGATAACTGCCCTTTAAAGGCTGTTTACTTCTCAGTAAATCCAGCCCTTTTCTGCTTGTCCTGTTTTTTAATGTAACCTTTACAGAAATTACTATACGCACCAGTCACTTTCATAGCAGAAAAAAAATAAATGAAAAGAAATGTCCTGCCTCCTCAATTTGTGTGTGTAGAAGCATGTTTTTATATGTAAAAAAAACACACACACACGCACAGAACGGTAAAAGAGCTGTAAAGAAAGGCGAGAAAATTCTCATTAAAAAAAGCATATGTATACAAGGTAGCGCTACAGGCCACCAGTCTGGTCTCATAAGCTGCCTGTAGAAATGTCGCTATTATAGGCAGGAATTGGAGGCTTGTCGTATTTAAAGGCTCCGTCAAGCACAATATAGCTCAAGGTTTTCCGCTCCCACAGTGACAAATCATTTCACATGTCAGATTTGGAGCAGACTGTTGTCACAAATCTTGATCGGCTGCCATTTATTTACACTATGCTGATATTCATCGGAGAAAAAAACAACAACCATATATCTTGTTGACTGGCATATATCACATTCAGTCTGAGAGCAGCATAAACCACTTATCTGGATCTGTATATGTTTTCACAGTTGCTTCAGGGGGACATTTGCTTACTATGGTTGTTTTGGTGATTATGAGATTAAGAACTATAGTTTTTAAAGTGATACTGTAGATCACTAAAAATTAATTATGTCATCATTTACTCACCCTCATGTCATTCCAAACCTAAATGATTTATTTTCTTTTGTGAAACACACAAAAAGTTTGGGGTTGGTAAGTTTTCTTAATGTTTTTAAAAGAAATGTCTTATGCTCACCTATGTTTATGTGCAATAAAAATAATAAACATTTTCTATTTTAATACATTTATTCCTATGATGGCAAAGCTGAACTTTCAGCATTACTCCAGTCTTCAGTGTCACATGATCCTTGAGAAATCATTCTAATAAGCTGATTTGGTGCTCAAAGCACATTTCATATTATCAATGCTGAAAACAGTTCTGCTGCTTAGCATGGAACACTTCATTTTATTTTTCAATCTTAGATGAATAGCAAGTTTGATAGAATTGCATTTATTTTATATATAAATCTGTTGTAACATTAAGCATGTATTTACTCTTATTTGCTGTAAAACTATATAAAATAGATAAATAAATACAATTTTACCAATACCAAACATTTGAACAGTAATATTCAGATCAACACTGGACTACACTTTATGTTTCGAAAGGAATTTGTTCAAGTTTGGAACGACATGAGGGTGATTCCATTGATGACAGGATTTTCCCTTAAAACTGGACTTTTTATGTCTCACTGACCTGTATCTGACAGATTTGACTCTAGTATGCATATGTGTAAAATTTTTAGTGATGGTTGTTAAAGTGTACCTTTGCCACTGCATACTGATTCTCCAGCGCAGTTAAGGAAACCCAGATGGGTTGCCAGGTCCTCCACAGTTTGTTCCAGCTCCAGTAAGGTGTTGGTCAGCTGGGTCAGGCACCTGAGCTGATGGGAGGTAAGGCTGAAGCTTCGCCCTCTCTCGGGAGGATGCTGAGGAGCTGTAGACAGAACCAACAAAGAGTCGGTCATGGAAAAATGTTGACAGACATCTTTGCTGGAAAGAACAGCATATTTTTTGTTGCGGTTCTGTGGTGGAGCTTTCAACCACCCGTTCTGCTGAGACCATCACAAACTTCAAGAAATAGTTGAAGACACAACTCTTCTGTGAGCACTTAAATAAACCACAGCCATAAACAAAAGCTATAAATTAGCTACAAATATTTTCTTCATTTTTACTACTCTAGTTTACTCTTGGCATCGGGTATTGCAAATATTGTTGGTTCTTGAATGATTGTTTGCAATGGTCCTCACTTGAAAGTTACTTTGAATAAAAGCACTTGCTAAAGGATTAAATGTAAATACATGTGAACTAGTTTACCCATCAAGACTTCTTTAGTCAAACGGCTAAAGAATGACTACACTTGTCAGAAAGAGTAAACAGATACATTTTGGATGGCCATGCTAGTCCACCACCTTAAACGGCACCAAACCAGCATAAAACAGTAAGTGTGCACATATTTGGTTTGTACAAGTCAAATTCTATTTTGTTTTTAAAGATTTGCAGAACTCTACACACAGACAGTTTCTTTGGGTTAGGGATTTAGACGGTTGAAATGTAAGCACAACAACATGAGTCCAGAAAAGTTATGCGACAAAACAGCTTTCAATAAATTCTCTATTGGTCCATTTCATACATTTAAAAGTCTTCCACAGGATCTGTCACTGGTAAATAATTGTAACGAATCAGCTCATGGGAAATATTAATAATGTTCCTTATGGGCAAGGAAGCGATTTTCTTCACCTAAATTCCAGGAGGTCGTAAATGTATGGGGTGTCAGCGTTGCTATGGAACCAGGGGCCTGTTCGGCTTCCTGGGGTGTTACAGAGTATTTGTTAAATCTAGCTAACAAAATATATATTGTGTGTTTGAGTGGTCCAGACGCTACATAATCTAGCATAATACAATTCAATGTTGACAAAATGTTGGATTAAGTAAAGCTTTTTTATTTATGAAGAAAATTTATTATTTTTATTATAAATTTTTGTCTACAAAACCACCACTGGCTCTGCACCCATTTACTTCAGACTTATGTGTCCTCTAGAAGCTTGCGTTCTGCAAGTGAACGTCGCTTTATTGTGCCATCCCAAAGAGGCACAAAATCACTTTCAAAGACTTTTAAATTAAATGTTCCCTCCTGGTGGAATGACCTGCCCAACTCAATCTGAGCAGCTAAGTCCTTAGCCATCTTCAGGAATCGGCTAAAACCCGGTCTCTTCCATCTTTATTTGACCCTCTAACTCTAGCACTCTCTATTCTAATTCTATTCTTAAAAAAAACTTGTCCCTTTTAGACTTGCACTCTATTCATTTACTGCTTGTTTTCTTTAAAAAAAACTAACACTAGCTTTTCTAATCTTTTTGTATTCTATCTATTTGTTTTATTTTTATTTATTATCCGATTAACAAAAGCAAAAAATGCCTCTAACACTAGCTTGCTCTATTCTTTCGGTTTTCTTTTTATTTATTATATAATAATAAAAAAATGTTTTAAAAACCTTGCTATGTGTACTGCATTAAGCTAACTGAGACTTGTTATAGCACTTGCATATCATTGCTCTTTTGTTGATTTTGTTTGCTTCCAGTGTCCTCATTCGTAAGTCGCTTTGGATAAAGCATCCGCTAAATGACTAAATGTAAATAGAAATAATTTTACTATGCAAAGTTTCATTAAACTGTTCAAAAGTTACTGTAAAAACTCTTTATTTCAAAGAAATTATTTTTTTAAGCAAGGACACATTAATTTATCAAAAGTGACTGTAAAAACATTTAAAATGTAACAAAAATATTAAGCAGAACTGTTTTCAATAATTTATATATAATTGCTTAAAAATTTCTTACATAAAATATAATTTTTTCATGAAGATTGGAAGATTTTTGGAGACTGATATCGTAAAAGATATCGAAGGTTACTTTGAGGACATTTCCAACGAAACACACAACACTGGAATCCAAGATGGCACGTTTCGCAAATAAATAAAATAATAAAAACTGAAAGACTTTGTGAATGTGCATTTGACACCAGGGAGCTGTGAACCGTGGCCTTGCAATCTACACCAATCCCAAAGAGACCGTAAAGTTTCCCCTCAAATCTACAGTCAAACATTGCTGGGCACAAACTTTCTCCTGTAACCCGCCGATGACCCTCATCTCCAGCGTGGCTCTCCCATTTCTGCAGCTGCCAAAGCCATCACCCAGGGGATGTTCCGCATTAGGCCTGAAGAATGGGCCGCGGAGAAGAGGGCTGCGGTATTTTCAGACACTTCGACAAATACTTTTGTGTGTGCTCTTAAATGACTTCCTCTGACAGAAAAGGCATTGGGGAGTGGATCAGGAAGGCATTAGCCCCGGCTATGAAAGCTCCAGGAAGACTGAGTGGGAAGGCGATGGAGGGAGGGGAGAAATAAAAAGAAAGGAGCCCCAATAATTGCAACAATATCGCCTCTGGATTCTAACACCATATTGTCACTTTGTTATCATCAAGCAGACAATATGACAATCTTATTCTTTAATTTCTCTCCACTTCATCAGGCACATACGGTGATCATACACACATTTGTTTAGTTTTTTTGTGCCATTTTATAATTTCGCAAGCCAGCAGATTTTAGAGATGCAGAAACTGACCCCACGAGGTGGGTTAGTGAGCGCCTGGAATAAATGCATGCATTTGTGATGTATACATGTTTGTAGGTGTGTGCACAGGTGAGCGTGTCATACCAGCATCTTGGCTCTTCATTAATGGGGTCCAGAGGGAGACTGTGAGGCAGAACTGGGAAAACGGCTCTATGAATGCATGGAGATCCACTCCACTGAGATCCACTCCCACTCATACAAGTACATCAGCCTGTCAGTAAAATCACTCCAAACATACTGCATTATGTATAAGACCTGTGCGTTATGCGCCACATGAAGCACACGAGTAACATATGTGCACTGGGAATGTACTGTATGCGAGACCTTCTGTATAGGAGTATCTGTAACTCCGGGATTAAAAATAAACATTTCAATGAAGTGTGTAACTGCATTCACATCATGATGGAATTATCATAATAAGTGTTTCACTGGCTTAGGATTTGTATGAGCTTGCTTATATTATGTATATATATATATATATATATATATATATACA
>NW_015505272.1:1656605-1658738 GCF_001515645.1 Sinocyclocheilus grahami | reverse complement strand
ACGAATGAGTCAGTGCTAGATGTGTTTATATATATATATATATATATATATATATATATATATATATATATATACAGGAACATATATTACATGAATAAACATATAGAGAGAGTAAACAGAACAATTATGTACAGGTTTGTGCAAATTGAGTGCAGTGTATTCCAGTGTAAATGAAAATGTATATTTACATAATGAACATCTTCACTGCATAATGCCCTAGAGAACACTGCGCTAGAGAACACAGTTATAGATGGAGATGGCTTATTGGAGGAAACTGTTCTTGCGCCTGACGTTCTGGTGCCCAGTGCTCTGCAACGCCAGCCAGAGGACAGAAGTGCAAAGAGCTGTCAACTGGATAAGTGGGGTCTGCGATGAGATTTCTTGCCCTTTTCTGACAATTGATAAAATCTTAAAGAAACAGTCCAGTTAAAAATGTGCATTTTATCACTTTAGGTGTGGTCACATTAGCAAAATTTTGTGTCCATTGTCAATAGAGTTGCGATGTAAGCACAGCTCACAAAGAAGTCACTTTCCGGAACCACTTCGCTCCCCTCCGCGAGACGGAACGCGACGTTGTGATCATCGGAGACTCCATCATCCGGCACGTCCGTGCTACGTTAGCTGAAGGTAAAGTGCACACTCACTGTTTCCCTGGTGCTCGTGTTCTCGATGTTTCTGCGCAGATACCCGCGATCCTGAAGGGCGACGAGAGCACCGGAGCGGTCGTGCTTCACGTGGGGGTTAACGACACCAAGCTGCGGCAGACGGAGACACTGAAGAGGGACTTCAGGAGCCTGATCGAGACGGTATGCAGCACATCGCACGTGATGACGATCATCGTGTCAGGACCGCTTCCCACGTATCGACGAGGACACGAAAGTTTCAGTAGACTTTTTGTTTTAAATGAATGGTTATTGTCATGGTGTAAAGAACAGAAACTGCTCTTTGTTAATAAATGGAATCTTTTCTGGGAGCGTCCTAGGCTTTTTCGCGCTGATGGCCTGCACCCCAGCAGAGTCGGAGCGGAACTCATGTCGGGCAACATCTCTAGGACGCTACGCACCATATGACTAGTAAGTCAAATCTCAAATAACTGCCCTGATGACTTGTGTTCTACCCACTTAAATGATAGAAGTACTTGTGCTGTCCAATCTATAAAGATGGTGTCTGTTCCCCGAATAGTGAGGTCAAATTATAAATTTAATACAGGATCTAGAAAAAATCTGATCCTGATTAAACCAGAAAAATGTAAAATAAATGAACAAAAACAATTTTTAAAGTTTGGGCTCCTAAACATTAGATCACTCTCACCTAAAGCAGTTATTGTAAATGAAATGATCACAGATAACTGGCTACTGTGTATAGACCACCAGGGCCATATACAGATTTCCTAAAAGAATTTGCAGATTTCCTCTCAGACCTATTGGTTACTGTTGATAAAGCGCTAATTGCCGGAGATTTTAACATTCACGTTGATAATACAAATGATGCATTAGGACTTGCGTATACTGACCTAATCAACTCTTTTGGAGTCAAGCAAAATGTCACTGGGCCCACTCATCGTTTTAATCATACGCTAGATTTAATTATATCGCATGGAATTGATCTTACTGATATAGATATCGTACCTCAAAGTGATGATGTTACTGACCATTTCCTTGTATTGTGCATGCTGCGTATTACTGATATTAACTATATGGCTCCGCGTTATCATCTGGGCAGAACTATTGTTCCAGCCACCAAAGACAGATTCACAAATAACCTGCCTGATTTATCTCAACTGCTCTGTGTATCCATACATGAACTAGACAAAATGACTAGCAACATGGGCACTATCTTCTCTAATACATTGCACTGCAAAAAATTATTTTCTAGCTTAGATCTTTTGTCTTGTTTCCAGCCAAAATATCTAAAAATTCTTAAATCAAGAAGGATTTTCTGTTTGAAACAAGATTATTTTTCTTACCCCATTGGCAGATTATTTTGCTTGTTTCAAGCAAAAACTCACTTAATTTTGACTTGTTTTTTTCTGAAAACAAGACAATAATTTTTACTTATCTAGAAAATCCTTCTTGATTTAAGACTTTTTAGATATTTTGGCTGGAAACAAGACAAAAGATCTAAGCTAGAAAA
>NW_015505272.1:1540193-1655393 GCF_001515645.1 Sinocyclocheilus grahami | reverse complement strand
GACTGGTCATGGCGGCGGTGTTGCAACAATATATAGTGATATTCTCAATGTTACTCAGAAGACAGGATACAGGTTTAACTCATTCGAAATACTAATGCTTAATGTTACACTGTCAGATATGCAAAATAAATCTATCGTATCTCTTGCTCTGACTACTATGTATAGACCGCCAGGGCCATATGCAGATTTCCTCTCAGACCTATTGGTTACTGTTGATAAAGCGCTAATTGCCGGAGATTTTAACATTCACGTTGATAATACAAATGATGCATTAGGACTTGCGTATACTGACCTAATCAACTCTTTTGGAGTCAAGCAAAATGTCACTGGGCCCACTCATCGTTTTAATCATACGCTAGATTTAATTATATCGCATGGAATTGATCTTACTGATATAGATATCGTACCTCAAAGTGATGATGTTACTGACCATTTCCTTGTATTGTGCATGCTGCGTATTACTGATATTAACTATATGGCTCCGCGTTATCATCTGGGCAGAACTATTGTTCCAGCCACCAAAGACAGATTCACAAATAACCTGCCTGATTTATCTCAACTGCTCTGTGTATCCATACATGAACTAGACAAAATGACTAGCAACATGGGCACTATCTTCTCTAATACATTGCACTGCAAAAAATTATTTTCTAGCTTAGATCTTTTGTCTTGTTTCCAGCCAAAATATCTAAAAATTCTTAAATCAAGAAGGATTTTCTGTTTGAAACAAGATTATTTTTCTTACCCCATTGGCAGATTATTTTGCTTGTTTCAAGCAAAAACTCACTTAATTTTGACTTGTTTTTTTCTGAAAACAAGACAATAATTTTTACTTATCTAGAAAATCCTTCTTGATTTAAGACTTTTTAGATATTTTGGCTGGAAACAAGACAAAAGATCTAAGCTAGAAAAGCATTTGTTGCAGTGTAGAAGCTGTTGCCCCCATCAAATTGAAAAAGGTTAGAGAAAAACGTACTGCGCCATGGTACAACAGTAATACCCATTCTCTCAAGAAAAAAACTTGTAGTCTTGAGCGCAAATGGAGAAAAACTAACTTGGTTTTTAGAATTGCGTGGAAAAAAAGTATGTCCAGCTATAGACAGGCTCTAAAAGCTGCCAGGGCCAAGCATATCCCCGAACTCATAGAAAATAACCAAAACAATCCAAGGTTTTTTTTTTAGCACAGTGGCTAGATTAACAAATAACCAGACACCACCCGATCTAAATATTCCCTCACAGTTTAATAGTAATGACTTTATGAATTTCTTCACTGATAAAATAGATAACATCAGAAATTATTAACTCGTTGTTGTCTTTAGGTCACGTCCCAAAACCATTCAACCAAGCTGGCGGTTATTAAGCCTCTTATTAAGAAAACAAAGTACCTAGGATAGCAAAGTTCACTAAATGAGGTAGAGTTTTTTCGCATTTGGCTCCCAAACTCTGGAATAGCCTTCCTGATAACGTTCGGGGTTCAGATACACTCTCACTGTTTAAATCTAGATTAAAGACACTCTTTGGCCAAGCATTAAAATAATGCATCTCATAATCTTGTACTGCAGTTATATCTGATCAAATGCACATTATTATTCTTTAATTTGGGTTAAACAAATCAATTTTACTTAGTTGGAACAGCAGCTACGCTAATTATGTCTCTATTTGTTTAATGTTTAATGTTTTCTGCACTAGGATTTACACAAGCTTCTGTTTGGATCCAGAACACCTGAGAAGAGATGATGCCAACCCCTCAGATGATGCCAACCCTGAAACAACATACAGAACTACCACATTTTGCTATAAGTTTGATTGCATCATATAATAATTGCTGTTAATAGTGTTCATCGTCTGTTTTATTACATCTTAAATTGATTTTTCTCTACATTTCTGCCATATGTACATTAACTGACAGTCACCACTGATAAGCTACCACTAAATATTGTAGAAACTTAATTTGCTGTAAAGCTGTTTTGCAATGATTTGTATGGTGAAAAGTGCTGCACAAATAAACTTGACTTGACTTTAAATCCAAGCGTCGTTGGCGCTGACAGACTCGTGGTTATAGTGCACCGACATATAGCACAACTGTGCTCGCGGCGACCCGAGTTTGATTCCCATCCCGAGTTCCTTTGCCGATCCCACTCCCCTCTTTCCACCCAGTGCTTTCCTGTCAGCTCTCTACTGTCCTATCTAATAAAGGCATAAAAGCCCATAAATATAACTTACAAAAACAATGCAGAGAATCTACATTACCAAGTTGAACCTGTTGCGAAATCTGCTTGAAAAAATTGTTTGCCTTACACAAAATCATATTTAAGTGCACCTTTAATCACTCCCATTCTGCTTCAAATGCCTTTTATTTTATTTCTTCTGCAAAACACAAAATTAGATTTTAGGCAGAAATTCCAAGGAGCTCTTTTTTTTTTTTTTTCAAACAATAAAAAATGGGAAATTATTTAGAACACTAAAAAGTTATTAAATATTTATAAAATATATATATATAAAATAAATAATATAATAACAATATAATTAAAAAGACATTATGGACATTTGGACATTATACAGTAAATCACCTGTGCTCAATGGAAAAGAGCAGCTTGAGCATTCTGCCAAACATCTTCTATTCTCTACAGTCATATTGGTTTGGAACAAGGGTGAATAACTAATGACAGAGTTTTTTTTTTTTTTTTTGGGGGGGGGGGGGGGTCATTATACTGATATATATAATGTGATATAAAATATATATCTGAAAAAACATTATTAAAAGTTATTAAAACTAAATTATTACAATTTAAAATAACTGGGTTCTATTTCATTTTAAAGTGTAGTTAATTTTTGTGATGTCAAAGCAGAATTTTCACCAGCCATTACTATAATATGAAGATTTGTTCCTCAAGAAGGGGGGACAATACTTTAATAGAAAACAGACTAAATAAAACTGAGGAGAAACAACAGATGTGCCTGATCAGCTCTGAATGTCAGCATCTTGTAATTATAGCAACTCTGTTGTGATCATAGGAGCGCACATTTCTTCTTCCCTATAGACAAATCCTTACATCACTGTGACAATAAAAGTTCATTTTCTATTTCAGGACAATTCATGACAATGTATTCTACATACATTGCAAAATGTTTCAAAACCTCACCTGCCTAACATCCACCATCCATCTCCATCCCTCTCAGAGGTGTCCTTGAACCCCACCCGTCCTCTACACCCCAACCACTAACTCACACTTAGAGCGGCCATCTCACCTTTATGTTTAATGCTCTGCTGTCATTCTATCTTGTCTTTTCCTCCCACCCAGCCATTGTCGGGCTATTTATTAGCCCGCCATTAACGGCTTATTAGGGCCTCTCTCGTAGCTAACCATTAGGAGTCTTGTGTGGGAGGATGGCCCAGCCACTGAAGCCATAATGGGGGTTATTACAACACGCTGATGGGGTGGAGGTGTTGAAGGTGTTGAGAGCAGTGATACGTGTCGTTTACTGTGAAAAGAGCTGAGAGTCAGGGCCTCGCCGGGGTCGTTAAAAGGGCATTGCACTCATAGCAGATGTAGTAAAAGAGGGAAGGCCTGGGAGCACAGTAGATAGATGGAACAATGGACGGAGGAGGCAGAAGTGTTTAACAGAACATCGCTCAAGTGTTTGAGAAATATCTATTAAAAGCAGCAGGGAATTCACAGATTAGAACTAAATACAATTATAATGCAAGAGAGAAAAGTATTGAATATACTTTTGAGAAGGATGGCCTGTGGAAGCTTACATAGAGCTCTAAGTGCTTTGTGGGCAACTGTTACACAATAAAAACCCTGTACATTTTTCAGTATGGGGAGAAGATAAAAGACTGCAGGTTTGAACCTTGAAAAGGATGACCCTTGAGCAATCACCATTTTGCTCTTGATTAAGATTAGGGGAAGGTTTTAAACAACAATAAATGAAATTTTCATTTAAAAAATGATTTATTCATCCTTGTGTCATCAAGTACTGCTTCCAAAATAATGCTATTGGTTAAGCCAGTCTTGCTATATTTGGCTGGTCAGGATGCTTAGACAAACAGAGAAATGATTTAAAGACATTTCAACAGCAGTGTTCCTTTAAAGGTATAGATACAGTTCACGCTCATATTGTACCAAACCTATATGACTTTCTTTCTTCTGCACAACACAAAAGAAGCTATTTTTAAAAAGTAGATTAGTTTATGTTCCACAGAAGAAAGTAAGTTAAACAGGTTTTTAACAACACAAGGGTGACTAAATTATTTTTTGTTAAATTAAACTATTTTTCTAAGGTCACTCTAGGACAGTGGTTCTCAATCATTTTGACTCCAAGGTCGCACATTGTCTACAACAATATTTGAAGGCCACATGATTTTCAGTTGACCTAGAGTTACTGGATGAAAATTAAGAATTTAAAAATATTTTTACTATCAGTAAACTACAGTTTTTCCTACAGTTTCTATCCAATAGCATGTTTTAGAGCTTGGCATAATTAGAAAAATGTATAGGCTATCCATTATAATTTGCATGACATTTTCATGTGAAAAAAAAATCACATTTAAATTAGGCTACCTGATTTTCAAGACAGTGAGAATCTGGTTCTTCAAATAAATGTATACGTATATATTTCTTGATTACAAATATCTTGTTTTGTCTCAAATGTTCATTCATATTGAGGCATCCTTGGAAATTTGCTGAAGCATTTTGGGTTCCTCTAAGAACATTTCTGTAAAAAGTTCTGTAAAAAACAAATTTCTGGTATGAAGAACATTTTCTAATATATCGAACCTTTTGTGCAACGGGAAGGTTCCACGGTTGTTTAAAGGTCTTCATGGAACCACAGCCAGTAAAGAACAATTCTTTTTAAGAGTATAGCGACATTCCATGAAAGTTACAGCACATCGAGCATGGCTGCGAGGAATAATAATTGATAATAAATGAAATTACTTGCAAAGCCATATCGTTTTTCTTCAAATGTGTTCTTCAGCAAAAAAAAAGCCTTTTGTAAACTATTCACATCACACTTGCTTTGACTAGAAGGGGGGAGGCGGTGAAAAATGGCACAAAGAAAATGAGGGAGAGAGCTAGGGAGAGAAGAAGAAGAATAAAGAATCATAGGGGAGGCTGGGAAATCCCCAAACAGTTGTTATTGATTCCAGTGTTTACGGGCAGATAGTTTAGTGCCGTTTACAAAACAGAACAGATGCAGCCAGTGAGCAAAAAGGTAAACAATTGCTGTGTGGCAGGTTGCCAAATCCCTGGCCTGGAGTATTAAACTCACACTGAAGTGCATTTCCCCTTTGGGTTACACTCGCTGCCACTTCATCTCCTCCATGCCTGCTCCCTCATTTCTTCTTTCATTCTCCTTTTCCTCCGTCTCTCTCACACACACACAAACAGAGACATGCCGTTCCAGCTCTCGCTGGCTGGCTTGTCCTGCTCTGACCCTTGGGGCCGTGTTCTGCCTAGCTGGGCCATTAGTGCAGAGAATTGCATGTTTCTGACATGGCCCTAAAAGCAATTATTAAATGCTTTTCTCCAAATGATGCCCGGCATCTTTAGGGAATGGGCAATCACGCAACAATTTAGCCACTGATTTCATTTCCTCTCTCTCTCGTATTGGTGTTGATTGGCCTCTCTGGCAGAAAAGTGAGAAAAGAGAGAGAGGCCGATCTTAAAAACGACACAACGGGCGTTCGGCGGCGTTCCTGTTCTTGACGTGGGGCCTGACCCAGAACATTAGCCATTCAGAAAAAGGCTCATTTATCCACCAGCCACGTCTTAAGACGGCGCTCTCCGCTGTCTGTGAGTGACAGCACGACAACGACTCTGCCAAGTGTCACAGACAGACATCCGTATAGATGTGGATGCTCTTGGGACTAGAGATTTCCCATCTCATACAACAGGACGTGCGCTCTTGGTGGTGTTGTGGCTGGCAGGGCCCCGGGGTCTGAACCGACCACATGTGGAGCCCCCTAATGGCCTGAGGGAGTCTGGCTGCTGTGGCATGCAGTGGGTTGTCTGTAGCAGCCCGCTGCTCACTGAGACAGGCGGCATTATAAGCTGCTCCCACTGACACACACTAAACCAGCTCCTTCAATGCCAGAGGCACAGTCCAGCTGGGATGCAGTAGGGGGTGGGCGGCCCATCTTGAGGTAAAAAATGGCAGGTTTTTATATCTTTATTAATGTGTTATAGGGAGGAGTAAATGTTGGAGTCTCCACTTCTAGTCTATTTTTGGCAGCATCACATGCAATTGTTGTTCTGTAGCCATAGGTTGTGCAGGTTAGTCAAATTTACTAAAACAAAATCAGTGACAGGTATAACAGAACTGCTTGACATATTTGAACAATTACTGAGAAATACACAATGAACCCACAGGTAAACAACTTCAATAAATCACATTATGATACTGATTTACACAGAGTAAACAAAACATTATGCTATGGTAACGACTAAAAAAAACTCTGAATCACCCTTTAACAGGATATTCCATGTTAAATAAAAGTTAAGCTTATATGTGACAATCACAAACAGCCACAGAAAATAATTCGAATTGTCCTTCAGTTTTTAAAAACTAGTAATAGAGTACCATTCAAAATGTAGGGTCTATTTTAATATATTTTCAAATGTAATTTACATTTGCAATGGTAGAGCTGAAGCAGTCATTACTCCAGTATCCAGTGTCACACGATCCTTCAGAAATCATTTTAATGCTGATTTGGTGCTCAAGAAAAAAAAAACTTTAGAAAAAAACTTCTTATAATCACTGTTTTAAAAGAAAAAAAATGTGCTTCTTAATATTTTTGTGGAAATCGTGATTTTTATTCAGGATTATTTGATAAATAGAAAGTTTAAAAGAACAGTATTTATTCATGAATAAATTTACTTTGAATGGTAGTATATGTGCAATGGAAGGTTTTTTTTGTTGTTGTTTGTTTTCTGACTACATATAGGTGTATGCACCTGCACATTGCTGTACATTAAAACATGATGGATCTCCTCTGACAACGTTACGTACATACAATGTGGCGTAAATGTCTGATACCACTAGTGAAAATGCTTTTAAATGGCATTTTATGTTCATTTCATACTAAATTTATCAGCATAACAACTACAGCAAAATGCTGAAGTGAAAAAATTCAACATTTCAGAATGTTTCAGTACTATTTGGTTTGCCCCCCTTTTGCTTTAAAAACAGCAGCCTTGAGCTGCACGAACTCCATCCACCTAAAGAACATGTTCCCCAGCATGATTCGAGATGATTCAAAGAGCATATTTACCTTCAGTGGAAAAACATCTGACCGTCTGTACACATGCTCACATCACAAACGTACTTATTTTAGAAGTGACCTAGAGATTAAGACTTATGAAGTTGTCATGTTTATTGTTTTAATAATAAGAAAAAACTTAAATGTTCTGTTTAACCTTCCAGGTTAAAATTAATGCCAGATTTTCACTGAAGTCTCAGAGTTTTGGACCATACTGTATGTTATACAAACTGAAAACTTTGCACTAGCAAAAAGTGAGTGAAGCAATATTGATTTTCTGTAAGCTTTACTGTACATAAAAAAAGAGTAGGCTGCAATATAACAAAGAGTGAAAAATTTAAGGGGGTCTGAATACTTTCCATACCCACTGTATATGTGAAATACCCAATGTCTGTGAGTTTCAAATACAGCATGAAATCTGCACATACACTGTATGTGCAAGAACATACAAACCATCAGCCAGCTCTTTCTCTCACTCACTCACACACACACACACACACACACACATACAATCGGTCTCTCACTTCCACCTTTTCAGTTCTTTATCCTGTCTGCTACAAATCCACTGAGGTGTGATAGTAAGGGTTTAAACTCCTCATTGTTCCAGATCAGCTGACCTGTATGGCAGTCTCCTGAGCCCAGCCCTCACCCCATTACCTCTAAGAAAAAGTGGAGGGGAAAAAAAGACGACATAAAGTGAGAGGGATGAAAAGCAAGGGATGGAAAAAGATGGGTACAAAGGGCTGAGACTCCCACATCTGGTGAAGGAGGGGGGAACAAAGTCTGTTCATCCTTTCAGATGGAGGGGTTAAAGGAACTGGCATATCTGCGCATGAAAAGCTGTTAAATGCTTCAGTGCTTTGACAGTGTGTGATGCCAGGAGCGGCGTCGCTCCCGTGGGACAGAGCGTCAAGATTCATCCCCCTCCCCCCAACCCACCAGCACTTCTCCCAGACGGGCTTTCCGCGAAAATATGGAAAATGAATAAAGCACAATAAATAAAACCTAACAAGACAAAGAAAAGAAACGGCAGGTTGTTTTGATGCCTTCCATTGAAAGCGTACCTTTTATTCGTCATTTACTTCAATACTAAAATATTCAGCTATGTTGCTAAAACACAAACCCTGCAACCATCAAAATTGTCAAAGCATTCATTGTTTGATTTCACCTCATGTTTAGATTTCCTGAGATGTTTGTTAGCTGGAAATCCAGCCATAAAGAGGCATGTGATTGTGCGTTGCTATAACTGACTAATAGAAAAACAACTATTTCAATCATTAAATTTTGCCTATGGGTTTCTGCTACAGTGTTGTAAGTACATTATTTATATACTCATAAGTGTCTGAAATACATTACAGTCAATTTCCAGCAATACACACTTGCAGTGCCCCTGGTAATGTGTTTGAAGGATTGTTGGGCCCTATATAGGTCTGTGGACCTGAATTAAGCAGCCCCATGGACATAGGGACAATTATTGAGCCTGCTGCTACCTCATCCTGTATTTAAGGCGGGAAAATGAAGGAAAGTGTCTGCTGCTTGTAAAAATTAGTGAATTGTGGCAGGAACGTGAATTAAATGGAAGAGAGGTCCTAATGAGTCCATTCAAAAATGGACGCTGACGTCTCTACAAGGAGCCACATTAAGTGAGTCAATTACTGATCTGTCGATACTTGGCATAACATCAGTAGAAAAGGAAGAAGAAGAAGAAAAAAAAGGAGTAAAATGGAGATTGTTACAATCTTTAAAATATGAGAGCATTTGGCAAATGGTGCATTTAAAACTCAAGATGCCTGGAGGTAAGGAATATTTATATGTGACCCTGAACCACAAAACCAGTCATAAGTAGCACGGGTATATTTGTAGCACACTCACACACACACACACACACACACACATACAATCGGTCTCTCACTTCCACCTTTTCAGTTCTTTATCCTGTCTGCTACAAATCCACTGAGGTGTGATAGTAAGGGTTTAAACTCCTCATTGTTCCAGATCAGCTGACCTGTATGGCAGTCTCCTGAGCCCAGCCCTCACCCCATTACCTCTAAGAAAAAGTGGAGGGGAAAAAAAGACGACATAAAGTGAGAGGGATGAAAAGCAAGGGATGGAAAAAGATGGGTACAAAGGGCTGAGACTCCCACATCTGGTGAAGGAGGGGGGAACAAAGTCTGTTCATCCCATTGTATGGGTCAAAATGATCGATTTTTCTTTTATGTCAAAAATCATTAGGATATTGAGTAAAGATCATGAAGATATTTAGTAAATTTCCTACCATGAATATATCCAAACTTAATTTCTGATTAATAATATGCATGGCTAAGGACTTAATTTGGACAACTTTAAAGACAATTTTCTCAATATTTTGATTAATTTGCACCCTCAGATTCCAGATTTTCAAATAATTGTATCTCGGCCAAATACTGTCCAATCCTAACAAACCATCCATCAATGGAAAGCTTATTTGGAAAAATTATGGAAAGATGATGTATAAATCTCAATTTCCAAAACATGACCCTTATGACTGGTTTTGTTGTCCAGGGTCACATATAGTACTAGTTTCATGTAGCTAGACATTCGGTTATCAGCATGAAGTCTGATTCACTTTGCAGTTTATTCCAGACACAAAAGGCCCCAGAAACAGCTGCACACAACCACAGTTTGCTTTTTCACATGAAGCTTAGGTTTAGGTATAGTGATCAACCAACACATTTTTTTTTTTTTTGGTATTGGACGATACATTTTTTCTGTCTGGCCAACAAGTGTCGGAAGAGGACTTTTATTCTGACAGTTCCAGTAATTTTATTTTGACACTGCCAAGAACGCTAGCACCTTAAACGCACTTCTGCCAATGCTAAGAATACTAACGCTTAAAAATAATTGATACCAGCCAATACGTTTTTTTTTTCCGTTTGGCCAATAAGTGTCGGAAGAGGATTTTTATTCTGACAGTGTTGAGAGTGTTATGTACAATGATTCAGTCAATGCAAGACACAGTTTGTCCATTTTCATTAATTTAACAGTTCTGTTTAATTATTTGTATGAAAAAAAAATGGAAATCAAAAATTGTTTGGAAAGTTTTTGTAAACACTGGTGCAATGTGCTGAGTTATCATTAGCTTGCAAGCATCTCAAACAAAAATATAAATATCTTTCAAAGATTTAAAGCCCCAAACCAAGCAAACTTTATGCAGCAAACGGCTCTTTTTCACAGGGAAATCACATACTCTACCAGTCAAAAGTTGTAGAGCACCTCCATCTTTTGAATAAAAAAAAAGAGGTTTACTGCTAGTGGACTACTGAAATCTCCAGTTCAAGAGTGAGTGGCACCCTGGAACCCTGCACCAAAAAGACTACCACAGCATGTTGAAGCCATGCAATACCCTCTGGTATACACTGAGTTGGTCAGGGGTTCACCCTACAGCTAGATAATGACCCACAACATACCTCCAGGCTATGTTAGAACTACCTCAGAAGTAAAAGCTTCAAATCAGGGAATGGTCAGCACAGTCTCCAGACTTAAACCCTATCGAGTTGGTTTGGGATGAACTGGACAGAAGGGTGAAAGCAAAGAAACCTACAAGTGCAACACATTTGTGGAAACTTCTGCATCAGTGTTTGGAAAAACTTTACGAACAGAATTTGGTTTTCATTTAAAAAAATGAGTGTGTTCAGCTATTATTTCTGCCAAGGGGGCTACTCTAAGTCAAAAAGTTGATTCTCCAATTGTTTATTTGTTCTATTATTTCATTTCAAAGCACACTGAGACATTAAACTGTGTAAACAACGTCAATGACAAGAACAACTTTTCAGTACTGTAGCGGTCAGCCAAACAGATTAGAACTGGCAGTTTCAACTTATAAACCAATTTTAATTGCTTCCAGTTCTATGTGCAAAATGAATAGAAGAGCATGAAGATACTGACCTACAGCAGACTTCTTGCAGGACATCTTGCCTCCTTTCATGCTGTGCGTGGTGTTGTCTTTCAGTGCGGTCTCAATCTCCTTGTCCATCAGCACACCTAGTTCCTGTGCCACTGTGTTCAGGTAGACATGGTTGAGGAAGACAATGATGTTATGTGGTTCTGCAACTCCATTAAGCACATGAATTTCCTCTCGAAGCATTGAGCAAAGAGCCTGAGAGGCGGTTTGAAAGCCCAGAGTCAGTCTGTCGAAGCCCTTCTCCCCACCTGGGATGCAGCTCTGGCAGTTTCGGAGAACACTGAGGACGGCCTTGATCTGAAGGTGTTGGTACCAGCTGAAGACCTTTGTTTCAGGGTAGAGGAATAACAGTTGCTGAAGGTAGAAGATCTTCTGAGGAACCTTGGTCCCAACACCCAGTTCTCCCTCAGTCTGGCTTGGTTCAGTCATCATCTGGAGTTTGCCAAGTAAGTGGCTCCGCAATGAGAACCGAACATTATCCCATGCCTTCTGGACTTCCAGAGCAAGGTCATCACGTGGCATGGATAAGTTAGGAGATGAGGAATGCTCTTCGCTAGATGCAGGGCAGGAAGTAGGGAAAGCAACACCACATTGAGTAGAGATGTTCAGTAGTAAATGTAGAATAGCCTCTTCAAAAGCGTCCTCTGCCTTTAGCGAGTTTTCCTGTTAAAATATGACAGACAGAATTAATAATGTCAAGAACTGAATGTGGAATCAATACTATTCCTCAACATGTCATGATGATGTATGTTGGACAGATTGCATTTGGAGTTAAGTATGGTTTTGATCACCAAGGCTCGAAGGAAGTCCAGAAGCTCTTGGTGTCCCGTAGCCACTGGTTTCAGGATGCTCAAGTTGCGCTGACTGAACCACTGGAGGCATTCTATTGGACTGGGAACTCTCTCTCCGCTACTGGCCTCACCAACCTTGGCCTGCAGTTCCTTCAGGTTCTGTTCAATACTATAATAAAAGGAAGCACACACTCTCAAGAAGGGGTACAAACTCTGCCTGCATAAAAGTCTTCAATGTCAGTGATTTACTTTCCACCGTCACAATTTACTATCTTAAAGGCACTAAATCAACTTACAGGAATATTAAAATAGTCATGACCAAGGGTTCAAAGATTTGCAGACACATTTATGTCAGTAATTCAGATTTTTACTTGCCCCACATACATACATACATACATACATAATGGCCATGTGGCATCGGTGTACAGAAAAGGCTGAGAATTAAAAACATGGTAAATTGTGTTAAACAGAGCAGGGAGGGTTGCATTCTCAATGATACCTGAATGCATGAACATATAGCCAACAATATCTAATAAAAAAGACACAATGAGAGATGGATGTGCATCATTTTGTTAATGACACATATTCAAATTCTGCTCAAATATGAAGCATTTTTCATGGGGCTCTGCTGGAAAAATTACAGCTGTGGTTCCTACACATTCTGAAGTTTGAAAACTGCCTGCTTTGTGTGATCCTCTTCTTCTATCAATAAAATGTCAAAGAAAAATAGACACAACATGGACATTCTGTTTAGAAAATCTTTGTCTGACTTAATATTGCGCTGTTGAATTACAATAAACTTTTAGCGCTGAAATTATTTTTATACACTCTCACAATGTGTTACATGCGAGCTGTCCCTTAAACTCAAGTACACTCCGGTTACTGTCACTCTACAGCTGATATCAGCCACATCGGGGCTAATGAACACAGACATCAATATATCAGTTGTGTGTGCATGTTTCGGCATGTGGCACATCTCTCTCAACGACACAGGATGAGCGGATCTTCCTCATAACCACACGGCATCAGCACTTCTGTCTCCTTCTATCCATGAAAAATGAGACATGACACAAAGCCGTAAAGCCATACAGGTACATACACACACACGGCAGCTGAAACACACTCTTACAAAGCGACATAAACCACTGACTGCTGTAAACACTATGGCTATGCATGAGTCCAGATGCCTTCGAATGGCAGCTTATTAAATTCCATTTAAACCTGACACAGTTTTACTTCCTCGAAAAATAGAGAGCAAACATAAAGTGAACATAAAGGGCTGTTAATTTTAACGATATGCAGCTAAATAATGTAGAAAGCAAAGATGAAGAGGGCTCTTTTCGTTGGTTAAAATGCAAGGTTGCCGACAGGAATCCAACAAATGTGTCTCTTTTTGTAGTAAAAAGGAAATATGTGTGACGAGAGGACATGAAGGTGCTGACAGACCGTGCTGGAAAAGCAAATCTTCCCTTTCTGTTTAATGAACAGCCTAAAGCTCGCTGTAAAAACACAAGCTCTAAAAGGGAACATAAAAATTCTGTTTTACACACTAAAGATGCTGTCGACACAGACACACAAACAAAACTGCCCTTTTCCGCTTATAGTCTACGCGTGTTGACGAAAGCAGCCAAATTGTATATAAATGTGTGGAGTTTTAGAGTTCGTTTTACCAGTTTGGTATATTTTGAGAAGTTTTGTGTGAACTATTCTCTTTATAGGGTGTTCTGAACATGTTAATGACAATTATTTGCTACTCTGTGTTTTCTGTGAACATTGTTAACTCAAGGATATCGCTCAGCTTAGCTCTTATACATTAGTTAAGTGTAGCCATCCAGAGCTAGCAGAAAGGCAGATATACTGACTAAGTCTGTTTAATGTTTCTAATAAAATAAGGATTTGTGCTCAGAGCCGGTGCTGAGCCAGGCGTCACCCCAGGACTCTGCTCAAACAGCAGGGTCTAAACGAGCTTCCATCTGTGCAGTCACACAACGCTAAAACTTCATAAAAGTCCCATCTCTCATCCGCACACACTTCTGCCATTCACCAACGCCTGCGTAATCCTCTGTGTATCGGCACTGGATGGGGTCAGCGATCACTGAAGGCGAGTCACGGACAGTGTTGGTCTTAGCACTCACGAGGACTGGCATCAATCAAAGGGGCAGCTGCTGTCAAACTTCTGCCCGCCTGCCACTGATGATGTGCCAGAGTTTCACATTGCAACAATAAATATTTAAGGGACATGCTTCACATATGAATAGATTATCACAGATGGGTTCAAAATGAATTGAAAATTCATGTGAAAGTTTTCTTCTAAAAAAATTAATACAATCAGATTAAATTAGCTTTTGGGAATCTTTTGGTAACACTTTTAATAAAGTCTGCATATATAAAGCATTCTATTTTTCCCTCCTAAATATTATTTTTGAAAAATTGTAAAACTCCAATCATCCTAGAACAAGCGGTTTACTTCCCTCTCATGATCGCTGCCACATTGGGAACTAGCCTTTTATTGGATACTAATCATAGTTGACTACATTTGCGTATATGGCAAAGTCTACAGTAGCATTGTGAGATGAAAACCGGTTATGCTGCATCCATACCAGTAAGTATCAGTATAAAGACCAAGACCACTGTCAAAGCAAAGTAAAACAAAACAAACAAAAACTGATTTTTCATCAGACATCAATTTGCGACCCAACACAGCACCAAAATTGCAGATTTTATAAAATAAAAAATTACTTTTTTTTTTAAATCAAAAACACAAACATTTGTTAATATTAAATAATGTAATTTCACTCTTTTAAAATATTAACAAACTATAGGAGAAGCATCTATTCTCACTATGCATGAATGCATAGTTTGTTGCAGTCCACTAGTTAGAAATCTCTGCCTTATTATACCATATGCAATCTTTTTTTTCTCCATATTTACTACTATTTACCCATTCATGGTATAAAGAGTATAATACTTGATGACACATGATATAATATATGATATTAAGCACCGTTCATTTGTTTTGATGCATTGCTCTTTAACGATGTAGCTAAGAATATGAACATTTCACAACTATGAATTATTGCCTTGCCTTACATACAACTAATTATAGGTAAATAACAATACAAAAAATACATCATACATATAAAAAAATATAGGTATACAGACATATCTTTCTGTGAAGAAGATTAAGTCAAGACAAAGCGCCCTATCATCTGACCTCACTTGAAGAGGGGTGCTAACCCCCTCCAGATTAATCAGATCCAATAACACGATTTTCACTGACTCGGACAGCCACACACAACAAGAAAGAAAGAAAGAACAGAGGCATTCAGAGAGAGAGATCGTCTCACAGAAACACACCGACTAAAGCCAAAAAGACCGTCAACAGCCTCACACGCGCACAAAAAAATCCTGATTAATCTACCCTTTAAATCAAACAACAACAAAAGGAGAAGTTGAAAGGAATTTCAGGGAGACCAGACTCCCCAGCTCAGTCCCCACAAAACCCTGAGCGCAGAGACAGCGAAAGCTCCCTTAAGCCTTATTCTCAGCTTCCTCCCTGTCTGCCAATCACGCTTCCAAAACTGTAATTGTTTTTCAAATCCACACAAACCAGACATGACAGACCAGGTAAAGAGAGAGCGAGGGGGGGGGGGACAAGAGGACTAGAAAGAAAGAGAGAGGCAACGGGAGTCTTTTATTAAATATGATGGCATGTTTCACAGCTCTCTGCCTTACAGAAACCCAATACACTGATTAGTCAGCGTTTTGACGTTATCTTAAGTTCCTTGTCAAAATTAATTTAGTGTGGGTGGGCTGTCGCGCTCCAGGAGAGTGAAGCGGAGAAGGAAATAGCAGGGTGAGAGGGAGGGAGAGGAAAAGATCTCTTTCAAATAAGCCCCAGCTTCAGTGAGCACCAAGTCATGTGCCCAGGAAACAAATAGCCTATCTGGGAGCTATCAAAGAAGGCCTCTCTTTCCCTGAATATGCCGGACCCAATGAGACCCATGAAAGTGGATCCCGCCGACTGCAGATCTGGCCTGCTTAGCCTCCTCCGGTGCCAAACCCCCAACGGGTTATTTGTCAGGACGCACACACGAGGTAAATTGGCATGCCGCTGCGGCTATCTTCCATAAGCCGGGTTGAAATCCGAAGCCCGGCCTCCCGTCGTTGGACTATGGCTGACACTTCATTAGGGGCCGGCGTACTGCCGGTGGCCTCCCTGAGTGTCCGGTTTGATGAAGCTTAATGGATAACAGCGTTTCAATTTGGGAGATCCGAGGCTGTTTGACAGGCTATCTTAATCTCCTTCAATTAGGAAGTGGCTCTTAGGCAAATCTCCGACATCCTAGAACCGAGAGGAGGCGGCCCGTCTCGTTGACCCGTAAATGGGTTAGGACCGAGAAATGAGGCGGGCAGCCGCGAATTCTCCAGTTTCCAATTCTTCTCTTGGGTTTGTCCTAGGATAAGTAGATTAGGTAGCAGGTGTAGAGCACAGCTTTGGCCCACCCCAGAGGAGGTCACAGAAAAGGGCGAAGTCATCACCCACTTTGGCTCGGCTCCGACTGACCACTGGAGCTACACCCTTCCCACCCTCCCTTTCTCTTTCTCCTAGGCACAATTCCCTATTATCCGGGTTCTTTGTTCTTATAATGGTTCCCCATCTTCCATCTTTCTCCAAGAACACAAAATAACCCTTTAATGCTTAGAGAGGCAGAAAAACTGTCTCGGCCTTCAGTAATAATCCTTGAATTACCCACACAAGGGTTTTCGTTTCAAGATGTGGAATCTTCAATTATTACTTTCCCATTTGGAGAGGAGAGAGGCCGGACAGACAGGAATGAGAACGTGTGTCTAATGGCAGGGGGGAGTAAGATTGCCTTTGTTCACGCACAACACATTTAGCGTAGACCCTTCTGGTCTGCCCATGTCCTCAGAGCAACATAAAGGATAAAAGCATGGCAGAGATAGATTTTTTCGAAACCGGCGGCACAATGGAAAGAGGTGCCATCAGGGAGGGTAGACAGGGAAGGATCAGGAGAACAAACAGAAATCTAGTCGTGAGAAGCATGTCCTCCAAAACTACCGATGCAAGTGAGAATCTGAGGTGCATTATCGGAGTAAAAAGATTGCGAATTAAAACAGAGCGAGAGAAACAAGTTCAGGGGTGCTCGTCAACATGTCCTTCGCCGACAACAAAACCTCAATATCTGATAATGCCAAAACCTTCCATCAAAATGGAAAAAAGGATGTCTAGCTGCAAGCTTGCATTCAGAATGTGTTTAAGTTCATTGATTTCAGGTGAAGTGGCATGCTATTCATCAACCCTCAATTAATCATGTGGTCTCAATGTTAGGATTACCGACACTGGAGGAAGCTTCTGTGGAAATAATAGCTCTGAAAATGAAGTGCTATACAATGTCCACTCAAGCACTAAACAACTGCTACCGCCCTGCAGTTACATCTCCTACATGACAAAAAATCCTTGTGCTTAATATAATGTATATGCCTATGCAATTTTATGTCTCATCCAACAGTCCTGAGAGTAGCAATTCATACAGTATCCTTGTAGTACAAACACCTTGGTCATATATTGTTGGTCATATATATTAAAATACTGATGCATTTTATATCAGGGTGATCAATAATCTTCTAAAGAACCAGCACCTTTAAGACTGAAGCACATGGAGGATCAATACAAACTGAGACTGTCTCATTTTGAATGGGTCAGTCCATTAAAAACCTACAAGATGTGTGTTTGAGATGAAGGGCTGTATTCCCTGTATACCAGTAAATGACATAATCCATAATCATATTTTTTTTTTGGCATCTCAGGATTGAGCATAGAAATTGCTTTTATTCTATAAAATAGGGAACATTGCTATTGTTTGTGTCCTGTATGAATGCAATGGTAAAATAAAAACACACAGACCTAAAAATTATAAATAGTGTAAAACATTACTCATTTGTTGATCATTTTTCCATTTCAATCCATTCACAAATCACCTTGTCAATTTCAACAAATCTTCATCTAGAACAACAATGTTCAGCACATCACAGCAAACATCATCTGCTATTATGCCTTGCAAACGCAAATATCTACACTATCGTTCAAAAGTTTGAGGACGGTAAGATTTTTTTGTGAGTCTTCTAGGCTACTGACCTGCAGGCGTTAAGTCTGAGTTTCTCCTCTGTGTCTCTGATCAGGTTTTGGATGTCCACCTCACTGGGGATTCCTTCCACCTGCAGCTCCACAAATGCATGGTCATGCAGGAAGTCACCTTGCCAGTCCATCGCTTCCCTGCAAAACAATGAAAAACTAGTGAAACTTTATAACGTATTAAAGTTCTTTCCTGCTTTAAAAACATAATTTAGCCATCATATTTATATACTATACATTCAGACCATACGGTAATCCAGATCTTCAGCTCTGTTCAAGGAAGACTATTTAACATTTTGTTTCGAATTAGGGTCAGTGTTGCCATGTCCACTTACTATACGTGACTAAAGGCTCATCCACTCCAAGAATGATAGCTATAAATAAATATATAACAACTATATTAGCATCTAAACCAATGATAATGCTGTTTATTAATGTTTTTTTTATTATACTGTGCTGCAGTTTTGTCTTCTGCCATAAGCTCTTTAATGTCAGGTGGATTCTGACTGAATAGAATTAGAACAATTATTAAAAATGTATAGTTTTAGATATTGTTATATTTATCGCCCTTAGTGTGAACGACCCTTTAGTAATCATTCTGCTGAAACATGCACTGCTCCTATGTCGTTTGCCGCTGTAAATGCAAAGTTCTTTAAAACAGGATGGATTCTGATTGGCTGTCAATGTTTTATCGTTCATCAGCTGGGAAAATACTTATAAAAGTGATTCCAACAATGTCGTTCCCCTGTGCCATCATCATTATAGTTGTAGTGTGGATTTCCCTATTGTTTTAAGTGTAGAATTATTTTGAAAACTATATCCTTTTAGTTATCATCCTTGGTATCAACCACTGATCTATAATAGAGAACATTGGTACCACTTTATATTAAGTGGCTTTAACTATGTACTTACATTTAAATTAATCATTTAATACAATGTATGTATTGTGTACATACATGTTTTACATTGTACTTATATATATTTTTTTTAAATACCTGCATGTAATTACATCTGTAATTAATTTCTGTAGTTACATTTATAGTTACCCTGTTGACCCATCCCTTACACCTTAAACCTATCCATACCACCAAACCTGTCTCTAACCTTACCCGTATCCCACCACAATAGCAGCAGGAGTATTTTGCAATACAATATGAACACAATAAGTACATTGTACTTATGACATTTTTTGATGTAAGTACATAGTAGTTAAGGCCACCTAAAATAAAGTGGAAATAGAACATTAGATATAGATCAGTGGTATCAAAAGACTTTTATGGCTTGTGACATCATAAAGCTGGATATAAATATGGCAAAGTCTCAGTTTGCATTTTGGGGCTTATTTCCAGAATATAGTTAAATTCAATTCAATTCAAGGCAAGGCAAGGCAAGTTTATTTGTATAGCACATTTCATACACAATGGTAATTCAAAGTGCTTTACATAAAATAAAATAAAAACAATAATCACAACAATAAAACAAGGAATTTAAAAACTTTGAAAATTATTTATAAAAAAAAAAAAAAAAAAAAGCTTCAAGCTTATTTGTATAGCGCTTTTCACGATAAAAATCGTTACAAAGCAACTTTACAGAAAATAAATTTTCTACAATATTTAGTAGTAGCTTATTAGTGGTGACTGTCAGTTAATGTACATATGGCAGAAATGTACGGCAAAATCAATTAAAGACTATTAAAGTGACGTGAGTGAGTGACGTGACATGTGGCCAAGTATGGTGACCCATACTTGGAATTAGTGCTCTGCATTTAACCCATCCAAAGTGCACACACACACAGCAGTGAACACACACACACCGTGAACACACACCCGGAGCAGTGGGCAGCCATTTATGCTGCGGCGCCTGGGGAGCAGTTGGGGGTTCGGTGCCTTGCTCAAGGGCACCTCAGTCATGGTACTGAAGGTGGAGAGAGCGCTATACATTCACTCCCCCCACCTACAATCCCTGCCGGTACGAGACTCGAACCCGCAACCTTTGGGTTATGAGTCTGACTCTCTAACCATTAGGCCACAACTAACAGCAAATATTATATGATGCAATCAAACTTATAGCAAAATGTGGGAGTTCTGTATGTTGTTTCAGGGTTGGCATCATCTGAGGTCCTCTGAGGGGTGGGCATCATCTCTTCTCAGGTGTTCTGGAGCCAGACTGAAGCTTGTGTAAATCCTAGTTACCACGGGATAGTTGTATCTTTGGGATTGCTAATGCTTGGGTTCTTTAGCATAATAAAGTGACACATTTTGCCCCAGGTTTCATTTTTCCAGGACATGCCACACTCCAATGATTCCTGAATACAATTTATTTTCTTTTTTTTGCCAAAAGATGCCAAAGAGATTTATTCATTACCAACCTTTTTTCATATAATCAATAGATATATTTTTTAAATATGGAAGTTTCTCTCATTTCATAATTCATCATTCTCAATTCATAAACCCACCCCAAAATAAAAGGATAAGGGACTTTTAGGTAAGGAAAGTTGGGCTTTTTTTGGTGAAATCTGGCAACCCAAGCGAAATGAACAAAAGTACATTAGAGTTTCTTCTGCAGCAAATGACTGTATTGGGTAAAATACATCTCTATACAGCTCCATTTCACACCTATTTTGGGAACCATAACCTACTTTGTGGACAGCCATTGCCAGAAAAATGAAAAGAAGTGGAAAGAAATAATCAATGTCTGCTTGTGTACTGCATTTGTCTGAATGGGATCAAATGTAAGCTTGAAAAGGGAAGCCTTTATGTTTGATGAAACGTGTCCTCGAACACACATGACGGCCCTTTACACGAAATGATTTGATTTCACCTCCAACACGATCTTTGCGCGTCAAAGCGCAGCTGGAACAAGGCGCTAGTTATCATCTGCCATAAATATTTCTAGCCTCAATCCATTGTTTTTCATCTATCCGGTTCCCCTCTCTGTGTCAAGCTGGAGTGTCATTCAATTTACAGTACAGCTCGGTGGTAATACATGCATATCGGAAAGAGTGGCCTTGCGGTATTACCAGACGCCGGCGAGATATAGACTGACACATCTTCTTGCCATCGCTTTAAATAAACAATCCATCTGGCCTCAGATTGCTATAAAGCCCTCAACGTTCAAGTCTCACAGATCCAGCACGCGCTAGAGAGAGAGACTGTATCAACGTCGTCATCGCAAGTCAAGTGGAGTGTAATGGAGAGTGTCAGTGTCAATTTGGCTTTGCTGGCGCCCCTCTCCCCTTCATCTGGGCTGATTTTAATAATCCCTGTCAAACACCAAACAGCTCGCACTTCCTCTCCGACACGACAGCCCTTTCTCCTCGCCCAGACAGAAATCTCAACATTAATTTAGCCCGCACAACGGCAAAGGCTGTCCAGCTGGACAAATATTATTTCCCTCACTTGACAGACTCTGCAGTTAAGCCCGCGTGTTATTATTTTCTAAACTCGATTCAAGCCTCGACTACTGTCTGAGGGGAAAGAGTGAAGAGAGAGAGTGACTTATGTAGGTTTTTAAGATACAGGATTAGGAACTGAACAGTGTAATTACACTGAGACCGACTGCGTCAATGTCTGTGCACACACGCGTGTGTGTAGCCGATGTTACAAAGGGATGCGCATCATCGCCCGTGTCTCATCCACATGAGAGTTGTGGGAAAAGTGTCAGGTTCATGCCGTCACCACATAGGGCCCAATTAGGCAGATGCACCCTCCATTTCCTTTGTCTTGTTATCTATTTTGAACTCAAATGTTGTGGAGTCCCAGAGTAGTTCTGAAAGCTGCCACACAAGGAAGAGAGCTGGAGCTGTGCATAAGTGTGTGTGTGTGTGTGTGAGAGAGAGAGAGAGAAAGAGCTGGGGCAGATGTATTCTCTCGACACTTAAAGACACACTAGTACACACACACACACACACACAAACACACACAAACACGAACACGAACACACACACAAACACGAACACACACACAAACAAACAAACAAACAAACAAACAAACAAACAAACAAACAAACAAACACACACACACAAACACACACACAAACACAAACACAAAGACACACAAACACACACAGACACACACAAACAAACAAACACACACACACACACACACACAAACACACACGAACACACCCACACACACACACAAACACACCCACACACCACACACACAAGCACGCACGCACATACACACACACACACACACTAGTAAATACTACTAAACACTGAGGTTAAGGCAAAGTACACAGTACCTATTCACGCTGTGGTTTCAGGGGCTCTTCATCACATTAAATCCAACAGCAATGAAGGACTATCAGGGCTCAAATCCAAGCAGAATTGTCAGGTGCATTTCTTCCCAAATCTTTACTTATCACTGCAGTGAAATGACCTAAATGATCTGAGAAGTGTTTACTATTGCAATCCAATCTAAAGGCATGAGTCTAACAGTGTCGAGTAAATATAGCAAATGGCCAGCCTCACACACTGAGCCAGCACTGATGGAAGGAACCTGCGAGTGTTTTAATGGGAATGTAAGAAATAGTGTTTCAGTCATTTATATCGATCCACAACATGAGATTGTAGACAAAAGTGTCGTATAATATTAAAAGGCTTTCTGATGGTTAAATAGCATGCGGTCTAGCTCGCTTACGAGGACGAATACTTGAACTGTTCAGCCGTCGCATCCGTTTGTTTGTAAACACGTGTGGTGACGCACTGTTGTGATTCTTAAGCGAAAAGCGTCTCTGACAACCAACCGGAAGCATATCAGTATTTCCGTGTTACGGAACAGAGCATATCACAGAGAAAAGGGGGGAGCGTGTATTTGTTAATATTATAATATTCTCCTCAGTCGTTGTTTGTACGTCATAAATGATCTCTCTTTTATTTTAGAAGTGGTTTCAGTACTTTTTATGAGTGTACGCACCTCAAGTTAGGGACAGTAATATTTATGTGAGTTTGAACATACTGGTCACCCCTAATAATATACCGTGGTCAGGCAACACACTGTACGCTAGTTTTGAAGTGCAACTAAACTAAGCGAAATGAATGACAACGAAAGGGAGAAATATCTAATCCATCTAATTTGACAGTTAGCGTCATATTAATCATGGTTTGAGTGTGTTATATATACAGTACTGATGGTCGCTCGATAAAATGTCCGCGCCGTTGTAGTAAGCGCGAGATCAAACTGTCCAATTCATCATATCAGAGTGATTTCACGGGTTTCAGTTTCAGGTAAGATACTATCTACGCTTCTTATTGTTGTAAAGCAGCTGTCAAATCACAATCTAATTCAGATCGATAGAGTTCATTCAACTTTACTTGCGTTTCTTCTGTTCTTTAGTGTTTGTAAACAGCCAATAGCTGTAATATATTTATCTAATAATCTGTTTTTTTTCCCACTAGGATGATGGACAACAAATACATCTTTCAAATGTCTGGCATCAAGAATCATTCCCAGAAAAGACAGTTACTCCATGGCATCAGAAAGCTGATATCTGAAGATCTGATAAGCAGATATATTACTTACTGTAACAACCTTATAAATGAAGAGTTCTGCTGTTGTACAGTGGCCCCAAAATATTTGGAGAGTTTAATCAGACATAATGTGTTTGACTGTGTTTGCATTAGATACGAAATATCAAACAGAATTTATTAAATAAAACTGATAATAACAATAATACACATGAGAACATGCATTAAGCGAAATATTTAACAAGCGTGTTGTTTTAAATATTTAAATCGCAGTTAATATACCTATATTATCTACCAATATACCTAAAAGTAATTAGAAAAAGCGTTCAAGTTAATTGTAAGAAAAGGTCTAGCATTCTCTGCAGAATTTACTTATTTTGATATATTATAAAATGTAATTCAATATTTTTAACCTCTCAAAAGTGCACTGCTATATAATTCAGTTAATTTCACACAAGCCTCTCTTCCACGACATCAAGCATTTCTTACTGTGCATGTAGAAAATGATAAAGTGTTGGTTATTAGCCCTGAAAAATGACTCTTCCCGAATTGCTTCCCGATGCTACAATGTATTTCGGACCATGTAATGTTGTCCTTGCCCTCAGTACCATCTTAATATAGGCACAGATTGCTCTCTCTCTCTACTAATTGAAACCCTCATGAGCATAAATTCAACCTCCAAGTTCTTGACCTTTTCCTAAATGATCTCGTGGTAAGGCTGAAGACCAGATTAGAAAGGTGACTTTACATGTCCGATAAAAGAGATTTATTTTTTAGCTTAATTTACAGTTCACAATATTTCATTGACTCATGTTTCTATGTTCCAGGATTATAAGGAGGCAACAACTCACCTCATCGCCAAAAAAAGCTTTAGCGAGTGAAAAGTTTATTGCAGCCTGTGCTTGAGGTCTGTAATATTGAGAGTTGACTGTCATAATCGAGTAGAGAGCATGCAATAAACTAATAACACATAAGCATAAAATAACAAACTGAAATGGTGATTCTGTTTGGTTTCTTTCTGTTTCAGGGAAGTGGATAGTCACTCCAGAGTTTGTTCTGCTCCCAGAGGCTTCATATGAATTAAACTTAACAGCTCAGATTCCTGAAACACCCAATCCACTGAAAACATGGAGAGAGAGAGAGAGAGGGTGTCTAATGGCACTGTGTCTGGAGCTTTTCAGGTGAACGTCACTATATTGTTAACTCGCTTAGAAAACGGCTGAAAGAAATTAAACATGTTTCATTTCCCATCTCCACCTGTAGGACTGGGTAGTGCTCATTGACATTGATGATCCAGCGAGGAGAAGTGTGTATGTCAGGTCAGGATGTGCACAGTGACAATTTTGTACAACATGCCTTCAGAAATGTCGTTGATGTAGTTGGAGGTTCATGGTGAAACTGCTAATGGGAATTCTTACAAACCACATTTTGTTTGCAGGATATTAAAAGCAGGCAGAGCTGTTGTCATCACAGACTGGTCGACTTCAAATGATGTAACTCACGTGATAACCACAAATACATCCAAAGATAAAGGCGAGAAGTGCAGAATCCCTCACTATAGTGTCAGCTATGTAGCCAAACATCTTTTTGGGGTAAAGGAACTCTTTGTATTATTTGCTTTTAAAAGAAATTAGTTTATAAAAGTGACACATCTATCATTGTTAAATCATCATCATGTCATTTCAAACGTGCTGTACTGTTTTGACTTATTTCATTGCACACAGAATGAAGAATTGTTTTTTTTTCTTCATACAACAGAACATGTAGTGACTAGTGACTGTCAAGTGCCAAACAGGACAAAAAAGCCCTATAAAAGTTCTTCATAAACATGTTCATGTTATGGACATAGAACCTTGGTGCACTGTTTTTTGTTGTGCTAAGGTTTCATGACCATGGCACTAAACAGTGCTTCGGGATATTGCAGACAAGACATATGGACAAATTTTCTGAGACTTTTGTGGGGTTTTTTTGTTTTTTTTTACTTAGTCACTATGTCACTAGTATCATGTTACTGCAAAACACCTTGTGTTCCACTGAATAAAAAATGATACAGGTGTAACAACATAAACATAATAAATTATGATATTTTGGGGTAAACTATTCCTTTTACTCTCATGACTAAATTGGACTTATTAGAATATTATGTAGTCTAAAATCTATTAACAATCATGTTTGTTTTCTTAATACTTTTATTCAGGAAGTAGCATTAAATTCACTAAAAGTGACAGTATTTCTTTTTTCTTTTTTACATGTCTTGAGCATTCAAACTTTAAAAATGTAAAATTTCACAATACCGCTGTATTGTTACTGTATTGTAAATACATAAATGCAGCCTTGGAGAGCAGATAGGTCTCTTTAAAAAAAAAAAAAAATAATAATAAAATCTTGCCAACCCCAAACTTTTGATAGTCTATTTGCAAAAAAAAAAAATGCTCTTTTGATTTGGACGGCTTTTACTTTTTACATTCAACGTCAGAATTTGCTATTGGTGATTTATTTGTTGTCTTTCTTTTGCAGCATGTTTGCTCAGTTAAACTGGTCCTGTAATTTGGAGTCCTTCGATGAACAAGAGAGCTGTGAAATGGCCATCGATGTTGCTGTAATCATTGAGTCTATGGATGTTACTGATGACATTTCACAAGAAGAATTGGAGGAAATGCTCAAAGAATACATCATAATAATGGAGGTCTAATATATTTTTATTCTCCTCATCCACTTTTTATTCTGGTACTTTTATATATCATTTTGAAACATAATTATGGCTTTCACAGATGGATTTTGGGCACAAATGAGAAAGTTGTCATGGTTATCAATGTAATTTCTATAAAATATGACCTTACATGACATCTCGTTTCAGCAACGGAAGAAAATGCTTTTGACAGTCCCAGAGTTCTACAGCTACTGCACACCCAACCTGCCAGTTCAGGTATTCAAATCTGTGAAAAACTTTTCAACAAACCCATCTGCCATACACAAGCTGTTAAAGTACAGAGAGGATCTAGAGGATCGGGTCATTCAATTTCCTGTGTGTCACATAGAGGAGTAATAAACGCAGGGCTCATCACAGCCAGGTCACCTGATTTAGGCAAATCTGTTTGATCGGTACGCTCATGATTGGCATACCCATTAAAGAAACATTGCAATGTGCCTACACTGGTTTCTCAAGCGGAAATGTCCGAATGCACTCATTTGACATTGACCCTGAGAACACATTATCATCAGTCATCTTATTTCCTGTGTGTCTTTCTTTCTCTGTTTCTCTTGTACTCAGATTCAGCAATGTGCAGAGCTTGGTAGAGTGTGCTTCTTCCCTCAAGCTCTGGAGGAGATTCTGGGGTCCCTGCAGCCTGGAGTGATGCCCCCAGTCACACACTGCATGTATGTATAATAAGAGCTATTCTAAATCCCAGAGGCACTTATAAAGCACTGTTACATTCAGTTGGTGTTATCTTTCTTAAAAAGCAAAGTGTGGTAGTTTCTTTTTCATTAAGGGTGTTGTAAGGATTGTGATTTCTGATACATGAAAACAGCGTTCTTTACCACCCACTGAAAGTCTGTTCACACAAAGTGCAAAAATTCATGGCAATAAGATGTTAAAACGTATTTTTTTCTTTATGCAAAAACTCACTACTGTGCTTAACAAATGCCATTGTTTTTCTGTGTATACAAATAGCATACTGTTGGCATAGAGTCAAGCTAAATGAAAGGGAGTACAGAATATGACAATCAATTGCATATGTATATGTATAACATAACATGTGAGGTCAGTAATATATATATATTTTTATAAATTAATACTTTTATTTAGCAAAGACACATTAAATTGATAAAAAATAAATAAATTTATAATGTTACAAAAGATTTTTGTTTTAAATAAATGCTGTTGTTTTGAACTTTCTATTCATCAAAAAATCCTGAAAATATGTGGCCATGGTTTTCACAAAATATTAAGCACTGCTACTGGTTTTTCAACATTGATAAAAAGAAGAAATGTTGCTTTCGCTCAAAATCAGCATATTCAAATGATTTCTGAAGGATCATGTGACAAAGACTGGAATAATGGCTGCTAAAACACAGGAGTAAATGGTATTTTAAAATATATTAATTATTTAATATATAAATTTTTGATCAAATAAATGCAGCCTTGATGAGCATAAGAGACTTCTTTCAGAAAAATTCAAACAATCTTACTGGCCCTAAATATTTGAATGCTAAGTTTGTGAATTTTGAATGTGTCTAAAAATAAAAAAATAATTCCTATATTTATAGAATTGTTTGTGTTATTATTTGCTGTCATTAAATTATGATTGTGGATATATCAGAATTATACAGGCCATCAGCCACCTTCCTCTCTTGGTATCTGTTTTGAACACTGAAGTTTATGTAATGATCTGAACTCTTCAGAATAGATGGAATTGTTTAAAAATTTATTTTATTACAAGCGCTTGTTTTCATCTCCCTTTTTCTGGTTTGACCAGATAACCCAGTCTTTGCTCTTGCTCTCCTACTTAGGTTGATGCAAAGCCATTGTACCTCAGCATGTTTATCACAGTTCTCCACAGTATCCTGCACAGCAATCCTACCTGGGGTTCTCCTGGACACACAAAGTACTTTCTCCAGATCCTGCAGTGTCCAGAATGTAAGGGTCACTTCTTGAAACATCAGTTCAGTATGAAACTGTCAATATACCTGTCAGTAATGCCATTTTGTCTGATTTATTCAAGAGTGTGTCTAGCAAGCGAACCCACCTGTCACTCACTGCCAAGCCCACCATCCACTGAGTTGTTTTGTCTCCATTGTAACCTGCAGGAGTCCTTCCTGAGACTATTTCAGCGGGAGCTTCATGCTGCTAGCTCAGGGTGAGCACCTGAGCTCTGTTCATCACTGCTTCAATAAAAAAACTACTTTTTGATTCTGCATGAGCCCAAAGAAAAGAAGCTGCAGTATTTTTCCACCCCTCCACAAAATAAACACAGACAAAACATGTCATAAAGAATGTAGAGATAAAACACAATATGTAGCTGCTTGGAGATATGCTGATGTCTTACTGTTCACCTTGTTTTGAAGATAAAGACTGTACTATTTACATTCGGTCTGTTTTGATAGAAAGACAATGGTTAAGTAACTGCGTTAACCATAGATATTAATGCCTAGATTGTACATCAGCAACTATTCTTTATTGCCATCACATTTCTATGTATCCTCCATATTTGACAGGATGACATATTTTATATTTAATGGATAACTGAATAAACTATATTACATAAACCCGAACCTAAAATGTTGCCGGTTTCAACATAGCAGATCTGTCATTGTATCTGTAGCAGCTGTATCTACATTTTAATATTAATATATATGGCAACTCTGTCTTCCTCTCTGCAGGAGGTCACCCGGAAGCAGTCGGGTGTCTGTTCTGTACAGTACCTTCTGGAACATGTGGGAGAAGTCAACTCTGACCTCCAGGGCGGTTCAGCAACTCGGCAAGCTGCTGATCAAGACTATGGGCTTTCAACTCCACTCAGGTGTCATTCAAGTCTTCTCCTTTCATGCTAAAAATGATGGCCACTTTATGGTTTATTGAAATCTTCCGTTTTAGACATTTATGTATATTTGCATATTTGCTGGTTTCATTTTACGACGTTATTGTGTTGTGACCTAAGCTCATAAAGATAACTTCCCAGCTTAAACTAAAATTTGTCACATTACACCTGTATGCCAACAACATTATGCCAACAGATTTCCACATTAAATATACCATTTTGTAGAGACATGTCCATTCCAGATGCTTCATCAGGCGGTGCAGGCTGAGTTTACTGTGTGTTTGTGTACAGGAGTGGAGGCTGGGAATGTGGGTCACTCTGCAGGAGACTCTGTGTGTAGTGGTGGAGTTCTGGGCTCAGGAACACAGTCCGCTCAACAGCAGTCTGGTGGAGAAAGGCTTTAAAGACCTGGCAGAACACATTGCCATACTGTGCCAAGGTATCCCATAGTGCAGTGGGAAACTGGTGAAGAATCACGTTATGCACTTAAAGCTATAGTTCACCCAAAAATTAAAATTTGCTGAAAATACACTCACCCTCAGCCCATTCAATATGTAGGTGAGTTTGTTTAGATTTTGAGAAATTTAGCATTATGTCACTTGCTCGCCAATGGATCTGCAGTGTGAATGTGTGCCATCAGAATGAGAGTTCAAACAGCTGATAAAAGCATCACAATACTCAAAAGACATACATTACTTGTGTATTATTGTGATGTCTGTCATTCGTCATTCTGACGGCATCCATTCACTGCGGATCCATTTGTGTTCAAAAACAACAAAGTCATTTACATCGCACAATTGGTGGCTGACTAAATACTTTTTTTCCCCACTGTATATACATATATATAAAATTGTCATTCTAATATGCTGATTTATTAGCAGTGTTGAAACTGTTGTGCTGCTTATTTTTTGTTATTGTTATTTGTTATATGTTATTATATGTTTTGTTATTTTAGGGGGTATTTTTTGGAACCTGTGATACTTTTTTCTTTGATGAATAAAAAAGTTAAAAAGAACCGCATTTATTCCAAATAGAAATCTTTTCTAACAATACAAGTTTTTGCTATCACTTTTTATCCACTTAACACATCTTTGCTGAATAAAAGTATTAATTTCTTTAAAAAAGAAAGAAAAAATGTACTGACCCCAAACTTTTGAATAGTAGTGTATATTGTAACACAAAATTTCTAGTTTGAATAAACGCTGTTCTTTTGAACTTTTTATTCATCAAAGAATCCTGAAAAAAGTATCACAGGTCTATATATATATAAACTGCTGTTCAAAAGTTTGGGATCAGTAAGATTTTTAATGGTTTTTAAAGACACATTATGCTCATCAAGGCCGTATCTATATAGATAATTATATATATATAATTTTTTTGAGGGAATGTACATTAAAGATTTAAATAGCTTAATGGCTTTAATTACCTTCCTGTCTCCTCCTTTAGACCTACCCTGTGACATGCTGAAGGAAGTGATTCCAGCCCTTTGCTCTGCCAGACTCCGGATGTTCACATCTATAGACATAGACAAACATCTGCTGCAGCAGGGACCTGATCCTCAGCTCTGAACCACTCTGCCTGCTCCCAATTGTGAGTTTTAACTTGTGTACATGTCTGTTAACATAAACATCAAGATTTATAGCAGCTACACTTTCATTTGCAGCAAATTGCCTTCCCAGAAGTCTGCATTCATCATACAACACAACATAATACAGTGAATAGAACATTCAGTGAGAGATGGAGGAAAAAAGTTAAGATTTATTTTGCTTGTCTCTTGCCAGGTCTCAACCTACCTCAAAGCTCTGGGGATCTTGTGTGATCGAGAACCAGTCCAAACCCTGAAGGGACAGACTGACAGAATAGAGATGACTCACCCCTCTTCTAGTTGTGCCGCCCATGTGCCAGGCTCATAGTGAGTTTCAACTCTGCCGCATCTATCTGCTCTTGCTATTGTCCTCCATACTGACACTGCAGATCACAGAGCACAGGAGAAAAGCAAAAATACGTTGACTTTTTAAAAATATTTGTATATTTTCAATGAATAGACCTGGTACTAGTGTTTACTTTTGTAAGATGTTTCTCTGTAAAATCACAAGAATTAATAGGTGTCATTTTTTACATCTTTGTGCCATCAGAGCACATTTTGAGATAACCACTCTCCACTTACAACACTATAAGATCCTCTTTATGTCAGCATCCATACGTGTATGACAGAGGCAGAGAGTGCAGTAGGTGCCTTTAATTGGACAATTTTCTGCCATTATGGGGCATTAGAGGGGTTTAAGATGACTAATGGAGAGAGACAGGGTGCTGTCCTTCTCTGTTGGGGCAACCTGTGATGGCAGCAGACCACCAGCCATGTTACTAGTAGTGACATAAGGGTAATTGGGGATGTGTGTCTCTCCTACCAGCTCAATCAACTGCTGCTTATCTGCCTTTTTTCCCAACAGGATTCAACTGAGACATCATGCTTAGACAAACCATGACTGCATTTAAATGCAGCCTGAGAACTTTGTAATTGCTTTTGTGAATTGAAATAAAGATAAGATCAAATTAAATTAAATAAAATCTAAATAAAATATAACTGATGAACGTTAGAAATGTACTAAAATTACTAAAAGTAAAATAAAAGAAATTATTTATTTTTATATAAATGTGTGTATAAATGTGTGAAGATTGAATGTGAAATTATTGGAATACAAAAGTATATTTAAAAACATTTTTGTTAGGTGGGATTAATCGTGATTAATTTCAGAAACAAATTGCAATTAATTAGTTATTTTATTTAATCAATCGACAGCACTAATATATATATATATATATATATATATATAAAATAAAAAAAATAAAAACAATTCTACTGTTCCTAATATTCTGTATGTTGCTCAAAAACAAAATATATGGTGTTCAGCAGAATTTTTTTTTTTTTTTTTTTTTCCCCGGTTTAACTGCGTTAAAAGTATTTAATGCAGTTAACACAAAGCGGGACTAGGTTTGTCCACCCCACTCACAACTGCTGCTTCTCTTTTTTTTTCTTGACAAAAATTGCATTTATTTACATTTTTATATAAATGTATTTATATTTAGTTTTATATGTATACAAAAACGACAAGCATATAACTACAATTATAAAAATGTTAACTCAAATGAAAAATGAAAGTTAATTAAATACTATGAATGATATTAATACATACATCAACACATTTCTTTTCTACAATATACCAGTAAAAAAAACGACTTATGTTTATATTTCTGGGAAATAATAATACTAATTATATAATTCTTAATTGAACAAATTTTCATTTAAGTTACTTTTTGTTGCTTTTACAAAAGTCCACTTTGGCATGATAGCTTGGAATAATACAGCTGTAAGTTCATAAACACATTATTGCTGGAAGACACTGGCATATAGAAAACGTTTGGCTACTGATTTGCTTGTAACATTCAGCCCTTTCTTTCTGGATATTTTAGGACAGCAGTGGGCACAGGAAGAACATTGTGTCCTCACTCACAGACTTGAACACTGCACACAATGATGTTTACTCCTCACTAATAGGAAACTAAATGACCATGTGTCTGTGAGAATGTGGATGTTTGTACTGTTCTGGTGTGTTAGATTGTGCCTTGGTTCTGAACAATCCAATTGCTAGGGAAGAAGACACTCTTGCTGAAAAAGGAAGCACAAGCCTTTATTCCTCTGATAGCACTGTCCTTTATGGCCTCTTACAGCCTGACTCTAGTAATCTTCTCTAGCTATTTGCGGTATATTTTAAAATGTGTTTTTTGAGCATCTTCTTCAGTCAATCAAACCCTTGCAAGAATTTATTAGAAAATACTCTGCACTCACCCTCATATTGCAGCTAAATTTCCTTATCTGTAATTTGGGCAAGTTAGTCCACTCTGTGACCATCTTGGCAACAGTTCTGGACATCTTTTGTCTATGTAGGTAGTAGTTTTAGTAACATCTTTAATCATAAGTAAAATCTGATAAATTATCATACATTTAGCTTCTTTAAGCTTCTTTTTTTTTCTTTGTAAGAACTACACAGTGTTAAGTATAACTGATGAAGATTTATTTATTTAATTGTAAGTTTTGAAAATCATAAGCACTATTACAAAGTTAGTGCTTATTATAAGCACTATTACAAAGCCTATTCTTTCAGGAAAGTGAATATATCAGGGATTTCCAGGTCTGGAAAAGTCATGACATTTTCTGTAGTGAATATGATTTTTTGTTTTATGGTTTTGCTGTGCTCTAAAATATTGCATCAGCTAGATTAAAGTATTTTGCCTGCAAGCCAGCATTGAGGGGGTTATTGGAGACATTTTTGCATTATAAAGTATAATCATTTTAATCTATTAAAGGGGTCATATGATGCGATTTCAAGTTTTCCTTTCTCTTTGGAGTGTTAAAAATCTCTTGGTGCATAAAGAAGATCTGTAAAGTTGCAAAGACTAAAGTCTCAAATCCAAAGAGATATTCTTTATAAAAGTTAAAGAGTCAACCACGCCTGCCTAAAACGGCTCGTTCTAACACGCCCCCACATATCTACGTCACTATGTGGAAATATTAGCATAATGCCACCCAAATGTGCACGCAAAGAAAGAAGACGTGGTTTCAGGAACAGCAGTAGTGTTGATGCAGCCATGTCAGGGAGACGCTGTGTGTTTCAGTGGGAAAGCAAAATCACTTTATTTGGCCTTCCGGAAGTAGATGCAATTAGGAATCATTGGTTAAGATTTATTTACATCAGAACAGCACAACCCAGATGTTCGAATTTGTGCAACGCATTTTATGGACGACAGTTTTTTGAACCTAGAAGAGTACAAGGCTGGCTGTGCACAAAGGCTATTTCTAAAAAAAAAAAAAAAAGGTCAATTCCGACTTTGCGATGACAATCTGGTGCTTCTGAATCAGTGACTGCAAGTATGTTTTGTTATCAGTTTAAGTATTTGCTATTGACTGTTCAAATGCGGAGTTTTGTGCAGTGCAGAGTAACGCGTTTTGTGTGTGTGTGTGTGTGAGGGGAACAGGGTCACATCACAGGAGAGTGAACTGTCTGTCAGAAATCATAGCACGTCAGCTGTCTTAACCGCGGCTTGTGTACTGCATCATCACTGTGTCTGTCACGCGACTCTGTTGCTCTTTCAGGCTTGAACTGATGGTAAAACTAACGACATTATTAACTGTCTTGATATTTACTTTGAAAGCTGACGCTCGCGATTATGGTAAGGGGCGTTGCATTTCCGACGCGTGCTTGTGGTGTTCGGCCAATCACAATGCTCTGGGTCAGCTGGCCAATCAGAGCAGACTGCGCTTGTCAAAGGAGGGGGCTTTGTTGAAAACGACGCGTTTGAGAGAGGCGGGGCATAGATGACCTACAATAATGTGCAGTATTTGAAAAATAATGTGTTTTTTGAACATTAAAGCATGTCAACATATTCTGTTACACAAAATACACAAAATAATGATCTTTAAAATAGCATCATATGACCCCTTTAATAAAGAAAAATAAGTTAATACCTATCATACAGTTGAAATCCACCTTATTCTCTAATAGATAGATAGATAGACGATTGATTGATTGATTTTCTTTTGCATATGACTATCCCTCCATCAGTCTGAGATTGTCTTTTTTCAGCTTTTCAGTCTTAGTCAACACTTGAGCAGACAGCCAACACACTTCACCCAACCAGAACATCAGCTGCAATCCTGCCTACATCACTGTAGCTCTTATAGTGCCATTTAGTGACAGTTTTTTAAACACTGGCCAGGGACTGCATCCTGGGAGAGCTCCACGGGGGGTTTGGATAGCTGTCTCCTCAGATAAAAGGATTCAGTAAGTACAGCTAGCGTTCAGGCTGGCTGATAGTTGCTACAGGCGATGCACTTAGATGCCAGTCCCTCAACTCCATCCTGCGGTAGTGTGAAAATGTCGGGACAGTGATATAATGATGTTTGTAGACACAAGCAGCGGCATAAGGTGGGAAGTATTTAGTGAACTTTATGGTAGCATCTCACCGCTCTGTGTTTTAAGAGAGATTAGTCTTGGAAGTTTTAAATATTGCAGGCTTTTTTCCAGCACTCCAGTCCTCTTGCTATGGATAAATTCTTAATTTAACCATATTTATGAGCAGTTTCATGATGTGCTGATGTTGGCATACATGACAGATCTTATCTATTCACCCACAAGCTCTGTGAACTATTGTCCCTTCAAAAACATGTGGCTTGATGTCTCAATCTGTCTGTTAAATGTTACTGTGTGTTCTTTTCAGAGCTGTGAAAGACTCAGCAGGCGGCTCAGATTCAGGGCGAGAGACTGTCTCGAGAGGTTACCACAGAGTCAATGCTACAGGTAAGAGCTGCTACGAGTTAGTGTCTGCTTGCATGCCATAGAGACGCAGAGCATTCATTCATTATCACTCAAAAAAACTATGATCTGTCTGTCTGTCTGTCTCTCTGTCTGTCTATTTATTGTTCTATCAGTCTGTCTACCATTCTTTCTCTTTCTGTCATTGTTTGTCTGTCTATCTGTCATTTTATATTTATGTCTGTCAAATTCCAATTCAAAATTGCTATATTGACATGACTAATCTATCTATCTATTGTTCTTTCTGTCATTTTCTATCTATCTATCTGTCATTTTCTATCTATCTATCTATCTATCTGTCTATCTGTCTGTCTGTCTGTCGGTCGTTTTATCTATCTGTCTGTCTGTCTGTCTGTCTGTCTCTGTCTGTCATTTATCTATCTTTCTATCTGTCTATATCAGTTCTGTAGTGCATTCAGCTAGGTCAAAAGCTCTCAACAGAGCCTCTCTTTATAACCTCAGGCAACAGCATTTGCATTCCACATGCTTTTTACGCTCCCTCCATCCTTTGGTGAGGAAGAGGTGGAAAATACATAAAAATCAGGTGACACACACACAAACTTGTCAGATCTTGCTTGTCAGATCCCCCATTTAAGAATATTAAACACTGCAATTAGGATTCTGCTGTGAGGAAGGAGAGGGGAAGAGGGGGCGAGCGAGAGAAAGACACAGGTAGCCAGGCCTGGAAGTTTCTGTAATTAGGAGGTTGGCACTCCGTGTGAACCCACCAAGGTGTCAACGCTCATCTTTCCCCTTCCACCTGATCAGAAAGACCCCCACGCCAGAGCAGGTAGCGGGGGAGGGCAAGGAGAGAGAGACAGCTCTGCTTTCAGGAGACTCAAGGCTGCTGCTCCCTGCCTTGTGTTGTTTTTGCACTACGTGCTCCCTATACTGATGTGTAGCGCATCAATTTTTGATGAAGCATCCGCAGGCTCTCAACTGTAGATTTCTGTAGGTAGACTGCAGTGTTTTTCACAAGGTGTGCAGGTCCATGGTGCCTTGTTAACTTCACCCTGAGCTGTCTGTCTGCTCAATACTCTTCATTGTGTCTTATGGCTACAGTTAATTATGCTATAAGCACATTGGTAATGATCTTGGGGTAAAGCACAGATTGTGATATCAGGATGATTTCTTTCTTTATAATATGTATATTCAGTTGTGCCCTTTGTAGGATCTTTAGGATGTTTAGCCATTACATTTCCTTATAATGCATTCTTACTCTTTAAAGAACTGGCATAACAGATGTTTACATACAGTTTTGGACACTTTATTCTTAGCCACAATGTAGGAATTTCAATGTATTATATACAAAATATAATACCAATCAGAACTAAAATCTGTAAACACATTATACTTTTTGTAAAATGTTTTGCTGTGTTTGAGCTATGTTAAATAGTTTTGTTGTTTTATAACAGTGCATTTTTAATTGTGGTTAATTGTGAAACTTTGTTAAGGGGCCAGCGGTTTTTACAAAATACAAAGTGATAACTTTAATTGTCATAAATAAATTGACATAACAATAATAGCAGTTGGGGCAATTAGGGCAATTGGAGCACTCCAGTTCTCTGGCTATGTATATTGTCTTAATTTAACCATATTTATGAGCAGTTTCATGATGTGCTGATGTTAGTATACATGACAGAGCCTATCTGTTCACCCACAAGCTCTATTGGTTCTTAATATGTTGTGTAGCCCTACTGAGAATCAGTGAACTCTTGCAGCCTTTTATGAATGAGTCCCTCACTAGAATGGCAAAGATGAATCTTAAACCAGGACTTTTCAAAAAGGACAAAAGTACTTTCATGTTAATTGAGTTGTTATATTGTATTATTTAAAAATGTATCACGTTACAGAGCTCAGGGCAGTGATAAATAAAAAATGCCATTTTTGATGCACAAAATTAGCACAAAATTAAAAAAAGATTAGCAACTGCAAGTGGTGTGTAAAACTAAAATAAATATCTTTGACCCAGTTATTATTGGCCTCTTTCAGTTCTTGTTCACAATCCCATAAACTAAACCTCTTATAACTCCTAAAACTAAAGGATGTTGCTTAAACTTAAAAGTGGTCAAATTGAAAATGCATCCTGTCATCACAGTGTTCAAAATGCACTTTTGTGACAAATGGCCCGTTATTTAAACCATTAGCCAACCTGCACCAGAGCTGTCATGCCAGATGTCACAAACCACGCAAGAAAGTACTCTCTACAAGAAAAAAATAAATAAAAACAACAACCGCAAATGCTACACACATTTCACAATTTACAGAAAAGGACAGGATGGATTTATCCTCTTCGAGCTTGTAAATGCTGAGTATGCAATTACGCCTATAATGGAAGCGTTGTGTCCAAATTGGAGCCATTAAAGTGATTTAACAGAGGGAAGATTGGGCCTGGCATTTCTGAGACTGTGTACACATGGGGAGTTAAGAAATGTTTAATCACTGGGTTTTAGGGCCTATTAGGGTGTGAAAAAAGGGCTAGTGTGAGCCAGAACTTGCCATGGTGCTGAGGCACTCATTAAGTCATACTTTTATTGCATTCTGTTTTATTTCTTCATAATACCCTGCTAATTATTTTCGTTGATTTTGGGTTGCGAGTCTTTGTGATCTTGCTTTCATGTACTTTGACACATGAGTTAGGGGCTTGTTGTTGCCTACCCTGTTGTTCCTTCCTTTGAAACAGAGAGAGGTTATTATAGATATGTGCTATGTATTTATATATTTCTTTCATCTTAGTTTTTGAAGTTCTGTCATTGATTTAGTTTAGTCTGAAACATTCCGTTCGTGTGTTGTTTGTCAGAACCTGTTTACACCTGATACTAATATCCGTCTCTGGTGATCTGACGACTAGTGGTCTCCCAACACACTGTGTCTCAGATGGGTTTTCTGTAACCACTTATGATCAGATTTTTAGGAGAGAGTCTCTGTGTCACTATGCACTGTTACCGCATGATGAAAAATGATAGAAAAATGTCTAGTTATTTCTAGACATCTTTGAATTTAATTGAAAGTTAAAAGAATCCATCTTTGTCAGCAGGATTCTTGGGAGAAAAAAAAAGTGAATTTTTGTAAAACAAATAAACTTTGTTTTACAACATTTGGTTTTGTTCTTGGAGTCCATCAGTCCAAAATGGGTATAGCAAGTCTCCAGTGCCCATGATTCCACGACTTCCGCATCTTTCTTCTTTATACCATGACAGACGTCACTCTGTAGTCACAGTCATATCAGCCTTATCTGGTCATTTACGTTTTCTTCTAACCTAATTTTCTCTGTTTGATCTGGCTTAAAGGGGCTTCTTGAAAACGCACCCAATGTATTGATGTGAAAGAGGATGCAGCTTCTCCCTTTTTCCCTGCCACAAGAAGAAAGAAGACTGTCTGCTTTATTTCCCCCTCCTCTTCCCCGCTGCCTCTCTCCGCTTTGGCTCTTTTAGCACGCCGGGTTTTATCTAGCCGGCCAAGGCTGCAGAGAAATGGGCACCCTGGTGAGACCCAGTAAAGCATTTATTAGCAGCTTTGCACAGCGGCATTATAATGGCAGCCGCAGAGGCACTCAAGTTTGGCCTTTTACTTTCTTGTGAAGTTCAGCCACACATGAAAAAAGGAAGCAGCCCACCCTCTAATATATTCTTGATTTGATATCGTATCGGGAGAGCGAGGGATGAAGGCTGCCTTACAAAGGGAGCAGGCAGAAGGAAACTGTAAATAAAAGTCCTTGGAGGCTTTTGTGTCTAGCTGTTGTAGTTTGCAAAAGTGAGAATCACGTGTTCTCATTCGTACTGCCCAGTGGAGCTTTTGAACTCTGGCTTTTTGAAAAATCCCGTCAGAGGCTTTGTGTATGGGCTCTGTACCATAACTTTCCCCGGCTGAACAATACCGGACTGCCAGGAAGCCTTTTCCCACAATCGCCTTCAACTTGGGGTGCTAGTGTAAGTAAAGAATTCCCACTGTCCGGAAAAAAGGGGAATAGCGACAAAGAGAGCGGATGAGCGCCTTTCTTTGCTCTCTCTCTCTCCGCTTCCTGTCCTGTTTTTTCAGGGTCAGCCCCTTTTATCTGTTTCATTTTTACATTTTCCATATCGTTTCGGTGTGTGCCCGTTTAGTCGTTTTAATTTCGAGCACAGAAAACCTTAAATAAGCGGTTACGGGACTGTGAGGGCAGTTGGCAGGATGCACCCTGATTTTGGATGTTGCCCACTTCTCTTATTCACTTGCCCTTTCTCTCTCTCTCTCTCTCTTTCTCTCTTCTCCATCCATGTGTAGGCGAGACACTCCTTCATCGAGCCTGCAAGAGGAACCAGGTGGAGACGTTGCTTCGTATCCTCAGCGTGCCTGTAACGGACGTCAACATTAAAGGTAGGTTTCTATATTCCTCCCCTGCCCTCAGTAGAATCGTCCCATTTCTTCTGTTTTACTTTTTTGTGTGCTAAACCGTTAATTCATATGAAGGAAAGCGTACGTCACACGTCTAACGTTTTAGATCAAATGTAAGGGTGTGTCTGGTAGGCTCGAACACTGTTTTAGGCTCGGTTTACTATCGTGGCATCAAGCTAATTTTGTGCATGCCTTTCGCTTTCCGATCTTGTTTTGAAATCTTAATGTAATCATGGTTATTTTTGCCATATACCTTGATGAAAATTCCGCTTGTATTGTTTTATACAATGTTGCGCTGTTTTTTTGTTTTTTTTGTAAGGTGTCTTTCACTCAAAAAGGGATTTCTTTGAAAATGCCATTTTAGAATGAGTATGTTTGCACAATTATGTAATGACATACAGATTGTTTACAATTGAGGCCTCTTTGCTAAAAAAATATTTGTATTTATTTTTTAGTTTTTCCAGTGTTCCGCTATTTTTGTAGTTTTATTTCACTTGAAAAGACTACAGTGTGAATCTTAAACTTGAATTTGTATGAAAATTACTAGCAAACAATTGCATTTTAGAATCAGTATGTTTGTGGTGTTATGTAATGATGTACAGAAATGTTTGCGTTTGAGGCCTCTTTGTTTAAAAAAATGCAGTGTTTTTTTATTTATTTATTTAACAATGTTGCATTTTGTTTTTGTTTGTTTTTTTCACACACAAAAAACAGCATTAAAAACAGCAACTTTTTTTCAGTCAGTTTGTTTACGCAATTTTAGTATAACGTACAGAAATGTTTACAATTGAGGCCGATTTGCTAAAATAAATTCAAATAGTTGATGTTTTGTTTACCTTTATTGTTATCGTAACTCTAATTTCAACAAATGCATTCTATATTTTATAATATACTGGACAAAAAAAAGTTTAATAATTTACTTTACCATTAATGTAGCAATGTCATAGCGAATAGTTGGTTTTTAATGTTAGAAAAACACAATGGAGAGAAGCAGTACCTTTTAAGATGAGGCATTTTGTTATATATTCTGACAATTAATTTAAATTCTTATTTATATACAATTATATGGCAAGAATTAAAAGTACCTATTATGCATTTGCCAATTATACCGATTTATTTGCTTTCTGACATCAGCGAATAGTTTTTAATAAAGGATATAATATGCATAAAATTTTATGTATGTATAGTTTTTTTGTTTAATTTATCATATGTAGGCACCAAAATCTTCACAGTATTTTTTTTTTTGCGTCACTGTTTGTAGATCACGCTGGTTGGACGCCCCTTCATGAAGCCTGTAACCATGGCAGCACAGAGTGTGTGAAGGCCCTGCTCCAGCACTGCCCCAACCTGCAGCTGGGCAGTCAGGTCCAGGGAGTCAGTCCGCTACACGATGCCCTTCTGAACCAACACACGCACATCGCCAAGATGCTGCCAAGGCGCGGCGGTGAGTGCCCAACATACACGTATATACATTCTGAGATCAGACCTTCAGAAGACAACGCATACAAACACGTATATATACACACACAATGCATGAAGATTCATACTGTGAATACAGATCTTCTTCACATAAGAGGGCTGAAAACATGAGAGCGCATGCACACAGTCGCGCTCGCATAAACGTAAACCCTTCAACTGCAACTTTAAAGAAGCTGTTGAATTTCAAAAAAGTGATGAGTTCACTTGTTCCTCCTGGTTCAGTCTCTCACGAGTCTCTTATCCAGTCACAATCAAACAGGCCCTTCTATGGGAGCCTGACTCGTATTGAATACCATATTATACCGTATTACTTCAAAACATGTTCAGATTCCGATTCCTTTGAGAATGCTGAATTTATGGAGTCATATGGAAGTGCCTCTCTTACTGGAATAAATAAAGAGAAAACAGTTTCTGTTTCCATGTGTGATGTCAGTATAAACAAACTGATGAGTGAAAGCGGCAGAAAGTCAGATTACAGCGGCATTACATGTGTAAACAAACAAGTGCTTTGTAGAAATCTGTTAAATCCAGGCCTCTCCTGTGGCTTAACAGTCGAGTTCTACCACACACACATAGTGTCGTCTTCTGCCATTCAGGGTTCAAGCTTTTTTACGTTCTTTCCTCTATAAAAACCATCCATCTGCAGGAATAACCCATCGGCGTGGATGACGCTGTTAGCATCCTCCAGAAGAGATTAGACAAGTCAGGTCTGCGGCTCTCGTGAAATTCACATGCTGGTTTTTCACGGGGGAAATCTGTCAGAACAGAAATGTTTTGGCGCGCCTGGCTGTTTGCGTGCCACATGCAATCGATGTTTGCGAGCTTTTAAGCGAGCGCGACATGTGTCAATGCGGTAAGCGCGGGATGACTTGACGACGGGGAGGGACTTGAGGAGAGACAAAATGAGACGGGCTCCTGGTTTCCCACACGCCTTACTGTCTCTCTCTCTCTCTCTCTCTCTCTCTCTCTCTCTCTCGCTTCTCCATTTTGACTAATTATAGTTAATTTGATTCATTCCCTATTAGCTCATGTAGATATTCTGGCCTCAAAAAGTAAATTAGATTGGGATTGTTTGGTCCCGGTGAGAAGGTTTTTTTTTTTTCTCCTCTCTCATTTTTCTTCTTGCTGACTGAGATTGGCCCTATACCAATGCATGAAAAGAGGTCAAGAAAAGATGCTCTTTTTTTTTCATGAAATTAGAATTGTGATGTGTCTGGGAAACAGACAGCCCACGAGATCCCTCATAAGACATGGAGGTGCACACACACTCAACCTGAGGACTGATCCCTGCCATTTGGCATCTTAGTCACAGATGATCATGTAGATTTAGTTTAAATAGTTGACTTATGTCCATGAGCTTTATTTTTTATAGAAATCAAGATTCTAGCTAAAAATATAAATTCATGTATAATTGATTTAATTCACCATTTTTAATCATTTTGCCTGATGGTCCTCCTATGTGACAAATTATTTTAAAAAAAAATAATAATAATAACAAATTTTGTTTTACACATCATTCCCACGGCAATAGAAAGTAAATACAGATTTTACAAAATCATGGAAAAGTGGACATTGGATGTAGGTTTTTCTCAACTATGAATTTTTAATGGACTTTAAATTGTCCTATATTTATTTATTTATCCATCCCTTGTCTATTTTTATTTATCCCTTGTCTATCAATTGCTAGACAAAAAGTCATGGAAAATCATTTTTTAAAGGGATAGTGAACCCAAACTGAAAAATCCTATCATTTACTCGCATGTTGTTCCAAACCTGTATGAGAAGATATTTTGAAGAATGTAGGAAACTAAACAGTTGCTGGTCCCCACTGACTTCCATAGTACTTTTTAAAGGGGGTCCCTTTAAAAAGCATGGAACTCTTATGAACAATAAAATTAGTATTAAATATTACTAGGTAATTATTTTAGATAAATTTTAGTGCCCGTTTATATAAGATGCCTAGAATTAAAATAGTTTCCCTTTATGAGTCGGGTTCACAAAGTCGCTCATTATCAATAGGTCATTATTATTGAATATAGAAAACAATTTAATAAATCATACAGAAATAAAGGAAAAGATTCAGACCAAATGTTGGCGTTCAAGTAAATGTACTTTCTTCACAACATGTTGGCATATTTCTGGAATAAAAAGGACAGGCATATGCACATGAAACATTCACCTCGCTCTCACTGTTGCTCTCTGCTTTCAAGGTCATTCAACTCTTACATTGTGCAAAACACGGCTTTCTTAATCCCAGCATTTTCAGCATGAAATAATAATGAATGTTAGTGGATGGGTGGGTGAGAGGGTGAAAGACAAGTTCCTCCTCCTCCTGCCCATGGGTACTGGCATGTTAACCATGCCATGGCCGAGGGCAGGGATGGGTGTCATCAGCTTGCCTAACCCAAGGCTGCCAGCTCAAACCTCCCCCCAACACACACACACAGACACATTGTAAGCGTGGTGGAGCGTAATTTCACTCAACCATTTCCTGATTGGAATTGCGTGTGGCTTCCAGCACCCAGCAGCTGTCATCAGCTTGCCTAACCCAAGGCTGCCAGCTCAAACCTCCCCCCAACACACACACACACAGACACATTGTAAGCGTGGTGGAGCGTAATTTCACTCAACCATTTCCTGATTGGAATTGCGTGTGGCTTCCAGCACCCAGCAGATTGTATCCAAAGAATAGCAGAGCGAATAACGGCCATGAAAGAGCCTTCGAGTTACTGCCATGGCCTTCGAATCTTAATGGCATGATGGTTGCTATGAATACAGTTCTGTTTTCAGGACTGGAATGGATTAAGGCTTGCTGGCATGACTCGGGCTCTCTCGTACGAGGGTCAGCATCTAACAGATTGTTCTGCTCAGTCCTATTCACAATGTACAGGAAAGAACTATCACTTTAAACCGAATGGAGGTTTCCTGTAAGTGCTCAGCATCGCCTTTGATGAGATCCTGATGCAGGTCTGATGTCATTTATGTAGCCGTGTGTGCTTGGAGAGCATCAAGTTATTAGTATGAGAAAATTTTGCATGTATTTCAGAATGACTTAGTATTTAGTTTTTCCCCCTTTTACTCTAAATCTTATTTATTTGCATGCTTAATTTAGATTTTCAGTATTATCTCAAACATTTTGAGTTCACTGTAGGTAAAGTTATTCCTGTAATCAGTATTTGTGGGCATTAGATATTGTAGTCATTGATGGACAATTATATCTATGCCAAACTTATTACAACAAAATTGTTTATTAATGTCCCTGGTCATATTATACATAATTCAGAAAAATATTTTCAAAATCTGTAAGGAAAATATAAAGTTTTTCTTTCTGCAGTACCACATCGCCAAAGCCGCATAGGTGGGGAAATAATAGGCCGCCCAATTTTCCTGATTCCCAAATTTCCAACAAATTCTGGTAGATGAAATCAAGTCCCATCTTATATCGTTTCCCTTTGAACTTTATTTGCCTTGCCAAAATCTGTCGTCATTTACTCACTCTCATGTCGTTCAAACTTGCATGAATTGCATTCTTCTTTGGAACACAAAAGTAGATATTTTGTTTTAAAAAAAGCAGTATTTTTTTGTCCATGCAATGAATGTCAGTTGGGTCAAATGGTGTTTTAACATTGTTTAAAATATCTTTTAAGAAAGTCATCCAGGTTTGAATGGCATGGGGTGAGTAAATCATGAACTAACCCTATAAAATTGTTGCAAATACCATTTTAACATTTTCTGTAAACAGATAGTAAATAAAGTAGTTTTACAGTATGTTTTATCCAAACACTCTTGTTAGGTAAAACTATAATGTCATTGTACTTCTCCAGCATTGTCTCATGACTTTCTGAAGCTCTCAACAGCATTGTTGCCACCAAAATTTCACCATACATCAATCATTTCTGGACTATATTTCCTACCCGTCGTCGATAGTATAGAGAGTAACTCAGAGTAACAAAAGAGCCATGATTTCTTTTGTTGTGGTATTAGAGTATAAAACACTTAAAGACTTCGAACTTCTTGGCGCTGTCGCTCCTGCACTGTAATGACAAATGATGGCTCAGTGTCTTTGTTAATAAGGCTGAGTTCAAACGCCGTTGTTCTCCTTTTCTTCCACTCAGTGTACATTAATAGGAGTATTTCCCCCTCGTATTTTGCATTGAAACCACGTTAGATTAAAGCTCTGGCAAAGCTCTCAATTTAGTTATTACACAACTCCTCATGCTCTGTTTGTTTGTTTGTTTGTGCTAGTCACACCAAATACATGAATCAGCTTCTCTTCTCAGACTTCTCTACCTCTATCCCTGTTTTTCTTTCCTTCAGTCTCTCTCTCCCTCTGATTGCGAGTGCCTTTGAGCTTCCTCTGCATACTTTTTCTCCTATTAAAATGCATAATTAACCAAGTCACTTCCTCACACTGATCTCACCAGGCTTTCAGCTGTGCCACTGTTAGGATCAATATCGAATGTTTGACTCTCTATTTGGTGTGTGTGTGTGTGTGTGTGTGTGTGAGTTCCACCAAACTTGCAGCATGCTTTTTTCTTTAAAAATGGCACAGATACTCTCTTTGAAATATTTACTAGAATACTTGCACATTAATGACAACAGCCACAACCACGACAAGCAGCAGGATATTTTGTCAGTTGTTCTGGTTTGTGATTTTTGCGGCATTGTGCTGGATAGCCCTGCCAATAACGACATTTCATCGGTTTAAAATCTTGCTGCATATAACCACAAGTTAAACAACAAACACCTACTGATTGGATTTTGGTTTTGGATAATAAAATTACTTAATAAATCTACTCGGCCCAATCTAGTTGTGTAATACCTGCTAAACCAAGACAAAAAGAGATGTCTACACAAATATCAAAGCTGCAAAAAAGTTTCTGTTTCTATGAAGTTTGGAGCAATAATATCAGTATGCAAACATTTTATTTTCTACTTTAACTCAAGATTCACATTAATAGCTTTATTAGTACTTCAGTTATTTGTATGTAGTCAAACATAGCCAGACTGTTTATTATTGGCTATTGGCATGTACTTTCTGCTCATTCTGACCAAGAACAGCCCATTTGGACAGGAAGGGCCCTTTTGATGTAGTCAGTCACAGCATGCCACATGCATGCCACAATAAAAGCACAGAACAAGCTTATTTACTCTAAACTGGGATTCTGTCCAAAGCAACTTACATATGAGGACAATAGAAGAAATCAAAACCAACTAAATGCCAATAATATGCAAGTCCTTTGACAAGTCTCAGTCTAGCGTAGTACACATGGCAGGAATTTTTTATAATAAAAAAGAAAACAAGTAGATAGAATAGAAAAAGAATGGAGAACACTAGTGTTAGAGGATATTTTTTTAATAAATAAAAAGAAAAGAAATAGAAATAGAATAGAGAGTTAATATTAAATAATATAATTTATATATTATGATATTATTACCAATCTGGCACAGTTTGGACAAGGGATCTGTTCTCATTGCACCACTACCTTGTCAAAACAACGTTTGTTCCAAGTGGACTGGTGCCCTTTGACTCATAGAAGATAATGAGATCAGAACTGGTGATTTCATCCAGCTCTTGCCATGTTCATGTACAATATGCATCAGACAGTGGTCTGGCTTGCCGTGTGAGGCTGAGACTAGATTGTTGAAACCGACTCAAATCTTTATAGAGCTCCATCTGCGTGCCATAACCAACACTGTGCTGCTCTGATAATCTAGGTGGGATGAATGGCACCTATCTTTATCAGTCTGGCATGGTGGCATCGATAGGTCTACGCTGTGTTTGTAACATGAACCGAGGAGGGGCTCGTGTGGCTCGAGTGCGATGCCAGGGAATCAGGTTTACAAAAAGCTTCTGTTGTGCCCCCCATGCACAGTAATCTGTCCTAATCTGTGCCTGCCTGGCCTTTTGTCTTGGTCAATCTCTGTTAGCTCAGTGTAATGTGATTTCACACACAAACAGACCCGGTGCGGGTTCACAAAGAAGTGTACCCTTAGTATAGACTAAGGGCTCGTGTTGTCTAGATTAAATATGTGTAGATACAGAACGGATGGAATCATTTTCGCTGTTTCTGCCTCCCCTCCTCCACCTTTCTATTTGTAGTCTTCGTCTGCCCTCTAAAGGCTAAGGGGCGGCTTGCTTTGCTCTGACTGATGTGTGGTTTACATGCATGTTAGCAGCAGCAGCTCGTCTGTGAGGACCGAATTCCCCCGCATTGTTGTCGCCTGTACAGGGAGCATAATTACCAACGCTGGCATTTAATCCCCCCAGGTGTTTTATTTATCTGCCGAGCGAAATATCTGACACATCATGCCATTACCTGGACTGACTTCAATCGTTCGGCGTGACGAATGCACCAGCGTCGTATCAAAACCCCCGGCTGACCACTCCAGCGGCTGCACGTGCATCCGCGTAGCTAAGCGCTGACAGATGTGTGTTTCATGGGCCATTGTGAAGAAAGGGTTGCGGCTGATCGTGCCGTCCTGGGGGAGGGAGATCTGCCCGTAGCTCGCATTCATCAGCAGTCGCTTGCGAGCTCGCATTTGTGCTGGCGGTCGGGAAAGCAGGGCCCCGTCTCAGCCTTTGTCACATTCCAGGTTTCGGCCTGTCAGGTGTTTGACAGCTCTGCGGTGGGACCGGTGTTAAAAAAGCATGCTACTTGATTCAGATGTTGGCGGACGGGAGTATTCTCAGCGAGAAAGATTCTCCAACAAACTCGAGGAGAATTGTGTGCTTAAATGATTGAGGATGGGCCTTTTACACATTTCCGGGTTTCTCAGCAGCGGAAGTCGTCATTGTTGGGTTAACTTCAAGAGCAGTGAATGGGAGAGTACCACAAATATATTTTTTTGCATTCCCATTTGCTCAGATAGCAAAAGAAAAACATTGAGAGAGGATTCCACGATAGGACAAAAATTTAGAGAGACTGATAACGGCAGTCAGAAGAGAGAACGATGTCGAATTTACCGTCCCGCCCATAGACGCTGCATTAGAAACACCCTCGCGCTAGCGTTAACTAGTTTTTTTGTAATTTGATGCAAAGGTTATATAATACAAAGTATAGTGTTATAAATGTACATACATTTTTTAAAAATCAAGATATAAAAAACTTTTGAGGATTTATGGTGCTGATGACCGTTAAATGCATCTTCACAGTCTTGTGAAAAGTGTCCATTATTTATTTAAAGCAGGGGTGCCCACACTTTTTGTGTGGGGATCGACTTTTCAAATGACAAACTCAATGAGATCTACCAATTAAAAACCAAAAAAGCTAACAAAAAAAAAAGCTTGTTCGGACCAACACATGTGTATTTATTTTGAATCAATCTAATACTTATAAAAACATTCATGTTCAATTTTACTATTGTTCAATTTTAACACTACATTGAAAACACCCACAGAACAATAGATTATGACAGTGAAGGCGTGATCGGGAAAGGTCCACGAGCCGGAATGCGAACTTGGGACGGCCGAAGCGCAACAGCGCTATATGCCGGTATGCTGCCCAAAACATTGTCTGCGCCAACAGCCTTCACTCCTATTAATTATCTGTCATAATCTGACAAAGTTTTGCTATAATCCATGACTCCCTCTACACTGCACTAACAATCTATCATTTACATTGTGTGCACACTGTATGTTGTAATGAGAGGATTCGCGAGTTTGTATTACTCTGAACAAAAACCTGTGTTTTCAGCGGTGAGTGGATTCTGTCTTAAAGGGATAGTTCACCCAAAAATTAAAATTTGATTTTTATCTGCTTACCCCCAGGGCATCCAAGATGTAGGTGACTTTGTTTCTTAAAGATTTTTAACTCAAACTGTTGCAGCCTGTCATTCATATAATGGCAGTCAATAGGCTCCACGGCTTTGAGAGTCAAAAAAACGTATTCCGACAAAACCAAATTAAACCCTGCGGCTCGTGACGATACATTGTGGTCTTAAGACACGAAACAATCGGTTTGTGCAAGAAACTGAACAGTATTTATATATTTTTTTTCCTCTGATCCACCACAATGTCCAACTGTCCTGAGCACATTCACAACATCCAATGAGTGATGTATACTAGGGCTGTGCGATATTGAAGAAAAATGCTATATGCGATACCTTGTTAAAAAATGTGATATGCGATACGATATTGCTTAAAGTGTGTTAAATCAATTTAAATTATATTTTAAAATATTTAAAAATGAAAATTATATAACCAATTTGTTTCACATTCTTTCTTGCAAAATAACGAATCACTATAACTTCTGAAAGTTACCAGCAGTGTTTTAGCATTACTTAAAAAGTAATGTCACAAATCAGAAAATGTAATTTAACATCAATGTGAACATACAAACAAAAAAATTAATGACACTAATTTTATATCATTGTAACTTTGCTTTCCACAAACTTTAAGTACTTCTTCATATACCACAGCAAAAACTATAGTCTGAGAAAGTTCAAACATGATTAACGGCAAGTGAACAGTCAGTAAAAAAAATGAAAGAAAAAGAAAAAAAAGAAATACACAATTTACAAGCATAGATAAAATAAACAGTAGTATGCAGGTACAGAAATGTTATAATTAAGTGTAAAATAACACTGCATAGTGTTCACTGTACGAATTAAATTTAGATTCATCTTTGTTATAGCCGTTTTGTTGTTTTGTTAACATTAGTGACATAGTCAGCAGCACGTATTTATAGGTTGCTGTCCCTTTAAAGCCGACTGCACGGATTCAGTATAATGATACACATCCGATTTATTTATCAGCTGTTTACATTCATTTAAAACATAACTGACTGCGTTTACGAGAATGATAGTCGAGACGGGTACTATTGACATAATTCTGTGTGTATGTGTCTGTTCAAACATAAGGAGGAAATGTGAAAGACGAATCAACTCGGTCTGAAATGCGTCTCTCTGTGTGTGCGTGTGCTTTGCACGTGTGCGGCAGAACTGAAGATACGCTGTGCGAGATGCGGCTTGTGCGCACGCTTCAGGTGTGAGTCAGACAGCAAGACGAGACGGCAAAGAGTTGTTTTCTGCAAATTATTGCACTTAATAACTCTTTTTAATGTCAAGCATTTCTCTGCTATATGCGTCGAACTAAAACTTTTACCTTTTGCAACGTTTTAATCTAAGTAGCCTATTATTAAAATGATAATGATATCGCATGCCGTTGCGATATGCATATTGCGATATTAACATTTGTGATATTTCGATATATCGTGCAGCCTTAATGTATACGCACGTCAGATCGCGTCCGCTCATGGCCTACTATGCCAGAGCACGTACACGCGTCACGCGCCGGCTGTTGTGAATGCGCTCAGGACAGTTGGACATTGTGGTGGATCAGAGGTAAAAAATTATATAAATACTGTTCAGTTTCTTGCACAGACCAATCGTTTCGTGTCTTAAGACCTCAATGTATCGTCATGAGCTGCAGGGTTTAATTTGGTTTTGTCTGTGTATGTTTTCTTTTACTCTCAAAACCGTGGAGCCCATTGACTACCATTATATGACTGACAGACTGCAACAGTTTGAGTTAAAAATCTTTTTTTGTGTTCTACTGAAGAAACAAAGTCACCTACATCTTGGATGACCTGGGGGTAAGCAGATAAACATCAAATGTAAATTTTTGGGTGAACTATCCCTTTAACATATACGTCTCTGATTGACCATTGCATTCCAGAAATCAACAGATATGTCTGTGATTGGCTACATTGCTCAACACTGTAAAAACACCCTTTACGCTCTCCTAAAGCGTGTTTAAAAGATGTGCGATCTACCAGCATTGCCTTTGTGATCGACCTATTGGGCACCCCTGATTTACAGTCTGTTTTTTTGTATCTCTGGCTAGTGAAGAACATGGTTTAAAACTGTGGTAAAATCATTGCTTAAACATTCTCGGCATGTTCCAATATAGTTCTAATAAATGTTTTTTTTGAATAACGATGCTGTATTTTCATCATAAGCTTACGGTGTGGTGTCATGGTACTTATAGTGCGAAATGAACTTGCACTTGAGCATGACTTGGTGTGTGCGCCCATTTTGGTACGAATGAAAAAGATGTTTGAATGTCTAGTGTGTTGTGAAGGACGCAAGCATTCCCCTTCACCTTACAGGAGAAAAAAAACAACCCTTTTCAGAGCTCGGCACCATTTAACCGTGCATAAAACATGGCCTTCTCTCTGTCCAATTTTTATCAAAGTTGTAGAACATCAAGCAGGGGGAAGCTGGAGGCAATCCAAGGCCTCTCTTTTCAACAAAGAATAGACATTTGCAGATTTATTGAATTGTCACTGTATTTCAAAGTCGAGCATCGAAAGGATAACAGTGTTTTCTTCATGTCAAACAACAACACTGTTTTCCCTAAAGCCAACAATGTTCACGCTGAATACATCTGTCAAGGATTCAGAGAAGTGCACACTGGCCTTAAACTTGTAAAGTTCTTGCTTGAGCTCTGGGCAAGGTCTCATCCGTGGAGGGGGTGACGGTGATGACCTGTTATGAAGAAATGTGTTGTTGTTCTCCTCCATTCGGTCTCATGGACTTACTGTCTTCTTCAGCTCCTTGACCTCAGCAATTGCTCTGACCCTGGATTTTGAAAATCCACTTTTTTTTTAATTTTTTTTTTATTTTATTTTTTTTTACCAAAGTTGTACCAGGAGTTATCTGTCAGCATAAGTAGGTTTTCCTAACAAATTAAACATAATGTGATGGTCCCATGTACAGTGATGGTATCAGATTTACATCACACGCTTTTATCCAAACCACTTTACATTTATACATTTTTTATCAGTTCATGTATACCCTGAACATAGAACCCAAGACTTTGGCATTGGTAATATTCATTTTTATTATTTTATTTTTGAAAGATCAGTATTCAAAAGAATTCAATTGAAACAGACTGACCATCAAAAAATGTAAAAGAGAACAGAGGCAAGAAGATGTTTTTTCGTGGCCCTGCCTTTAGTAATTCTGTGATATAAAGCAGCATCTTTTTTTCTTGCACTTGTGCACATAATGATCCTGTCTTTTGATAGTGGGATTTCATCTGAGTATCAACAGCGAGCGGAAAGCACGGCAAAGCTTTTAAGAGAGGTGCAGAGTTGTGTGAGATTTAGCAGAACGGCTGCCACATTAGCACAGAGGTTTAAGAGTCAAGTATCATCGAGAGCAGTTTGCCATAGAAATGGGGAGATCTAAATGCAAACAAAGAGCGCACTTGACACGGCTGGCGTTTGCTACGCCAAGAGTGAGTGTGCATGGGCTTTACCTTCAGCCACATTAAAGCCACTTTAACTGCAGTCACAATAGAGAGAAAATGTCATTTAACCAATTCATATATAGGCATCTAGAAACTCTGTCGTGAAAATCAAACATCGCTGATAAATGTATTATTGCAAAGAGCTGAAATTGATTTTGAAATTGAATTCAGTTCATTCAGGATTTTTCCTGTTACGTTTTTATACTCCTTTGTAAAAATCATTCATTTCAATCATGCCAGTGAATGGTTGAGGCCACACTAACAGAAAAACACTGAAAAGTACCATATGCCAATTTTTTTTTATATTGGACATACATTATATCGTGGTATTCTTTGAAATCCCATTGAGTACCATGAGACAACTTCGCCACAGTACATTTTTAGTAAGAGCATGCTCATGCTAATCTCGTAAGATGTTTTTACATTAAATATATTGGGGGGGATTATTGTTATAAGCACAATTTCTGAATTTAAGCCACTGAAGATCTTTACTGTTCTAACTGTGCCATTTCTAGGTGTCACTTTGACTCTTATGTGAGTTTTCAGCCTGTTAATTGTGTTAGCATAAGTTAGCTGTGATGCTAGCCGGTGGCTCAACATTAGACTGATGGTGCCTGGAAAATATCCTTTCTTCCTCCTCACAAAGCTGTGTTGTTTATTTTTTCAGCTTTAATTGTTAAAAAAGCATGGCTTTAATTACTCAGGATGACTGACGGTGTGTTTAATAAACTAAAACAATTCAGCAGATTGGATTTTCACATTGAACAATAACGATGACTCGTTGCTAAATGTGTTGATGTGACGTCAGTCACCTAAACATTGTAAATTTGCCCAAATGTAACTAGCCCTACCCTGCTGAAAAACAACAGATAAATCAGCCTCAGAAGTTTGCTTGGTCTTAGTTTAACATGGTCTAGATAGGCTCATAAGATGGTGTTCAGCTGGTTTAGCTAGTCAACCAGTCCTGAGTATACAAAGCCCCCCTACAACCACCAAACTAGACCAGCTTGATCCTGTTAGGAGACCAGCAGGCCATTCTAAGCTGGTTTACATTATTTTTCAGTGTAATCATGATCTTAACTACGTCTGATCATCTCAAATGGTCATGGTCGATGCTGTTGTAAGCTTGTATGGTAAAGTACTTTTCTTGTTCTTTTCAAGGCTCTCCTCTTCTAAAGCTGTGTGACAATCAAGGTCAGACCCCTCTGGACCTTGTGTCTTTTGAGGCGCTACGTGATGAGCTCCTTCGCTGTGCAGAGGAAGGGGACAAAGCTCTGGATGCTCCCTGCTCTGAGGTTCGGGATCTGCCCTTCATAGAGTCCTGCTCATGGGTGCTCAGCTGCCTGTTCCTCTCCTACCTCCAAGAGAACTTGCACAATTGGTGGCTGACTAAATACTTTTTTTCCCCACTGTACCTACCTACAAATCCCCCCTTACACCTCTCCACCTTAGTCCCACTGTATGCGCACCCTGATCCGCCTCCGTCCAGATGAGCTAGCCTCCACCTGGGGAGATTCCCGCGCCGTGACCCTGGCTGAGGACCTGAGGACTGTGTTGAGTTTGGAACAGTATGGGTCACAAATGAGCCCCGCATTGAGACGCTGTCATGGGGATCAAACCAGACTGTTTGTGCAGCTGCTTGATGATCTGCAGGCGGAGGGGATGGCACTGATCACTGGACAATCTGATTTTGACTAGTTCTAAAAGAGTCTCTATAAAGGAACAAGAAAAAATGGGCATCTATCTGTAGAGACCGTGGTAAAGCTCTGCCTTTTGGTAAACTACTAATAAAACGTGTTTCCTGGTTTGATTAGTGATTAGTAAATTTTGAATGGATACAAATAAGAATTAAAGGGGTCCTATTATGCTTTTTCACTTTTTGAATTTTAGTCAGTGTGTAGTGTGTATGTTTGGGCATAAAAAAGATCGTCAAACTTACAAATCTCAAAGTCCACTCCAAAGGGAGATATTTCGTTTTTTTTTTAAATCCCTTTTCAAGAACTACAGCGAACGGCTCGTTTGAACTACAGCGTTTGTTTTCCTTGGTTTTGTGATGTCACAAAGCGGTCCATTAGAATATAATTAAAATAATTCCCGCCTACAGAAACTCGAATGGTTGGGGGGTGGAGAGGGACGAGGTCGTGGTTAGAAAGCTTGGTTGAGTGCATCAGACAAGACGAAGAAGAAGTGCTGCTGTAGCCTCAAGTTCTCGCTAGTTATTACACATGCGCCTGAATAATTATGTATGTAAATATGTATGTTACAATTATGAAAACGTTTTTATAATAAATTGCTGACAGTACAATACTGGACAATGATGTAATCTGCTGAATTTACACTTCAATTATGAGACTAGAGTGTTTCTCATACACTGAGTGCGGGTGTTTTTATATCTCTGTATTTCTGAAGGAAACCCACTGTCTTCAGAAAAATGGATGTCATTTTCATTTAATCTTGCATGTAATGTCTGATAAAGCAGTGTATTTTTGAGCGGAGCGCTGCTTTGTGTACAGCTGTTACCGGGGAAACCTCGATCTCTACCACTCCAACAGCGCCTCCTGCTGGCAGAGAATGAGTTTGCATATATATACCGCCTGGGAAACACTGGACTATGGTATAAATAAATTCAACTGTATAACAGTTTCACTGCAATTCATGTTATAAAGTTAGAACTAAATAACAATAAAAATAATACATATGCATTTATCTGTACATAGTAAATGCGGTTGTTGACATCCTATCTAAAACGTGATTTAGCAAAAAAACAATAACGTTACCACTCTAATATGTCTTGCAATATCCGTGTGCGCAAAGGTTCTGCGCGATCCTCTTGTTCAATATTCTCTGGGTCTGAATCCGGCTCAAATTGATATGGCAATATTGACGCCATCCTTAACTAAACCGGAGCAGATGGAACTTGCTGCTTTGGCAGTACTGAAACACCGTCTAAGCTGTTCGCCAATCACAACGCACTGGAACAGCTAACCAATCACATCACATTTCATTTTTCAGAAGGCGGGCCTTCATCAAACCCGGAACTAATCGAGCCGTTTGTGCCAGACTGGGGAGAAAGGTGGGGATTACTTGATTTTTGTATGTGCAAAAATATGTTTGTAAAACACAAAATCATTTTTGAATGTTATTTTTACAGTAAGCTGAATAATATTTTATAAAAATGGTTATTCTTAAGAATGTTCTTAATTTAATTAATTGCTAGTATTTCTTTAATTGCAAAATTGAAAAATTAAAGAAAATAAAGATAATTTGAACCATGCGAATAGTTCAAATATTTAATTTTCACACCCAGTCAAAAGTGTGGAAACACCTATGCACATTATTATAGTTATTTTCAGAGCTGGGTAGATTACTTACAAACTGTAGTCCGTTACTGATTCCAAATTACAAGACAAAAATTGTAGTCAGTAATGTAGTCCATTACATTATACATTTAAGATAATATAATTATACTTTTAGATTACTTTTGACCAAACTCGTTTATCACGTTGATGAAAATGGGATAATCTTGTACCATATTGATATAAAAATGCACAGAGAAAGAAAATATATTCCATTTGTTGTTATTAATAACATGAAGTGTTGTTAAACACTTGCGATGTCAATTAAACATTACAATATGTCAAGGTTTCCCAAAATGGGGTTTGTGAGTTTAATGAAAGCTAATAATTCATTTAATTATAAAAAAGTAAAACTAAAATAACAACAATCAAAATAAAACATTTACTAAAAAAGATTAAATATATTTTATTTGTTGACCTCCGCATCATGTGACCATTAATTAATGTCAGAGAACTGTGAACATGCAAATGTGTTACTTGCAAACTAATTACCTTAAAATCTCAAGGAGACTTCAAGTAAATATATTAGGTGAAAATTTAAAAGATGCAAAAGAATAATTAGGCAGAATCAATAAATTGATTAATTTATTGCTATTGTGTGAATATTATGTAATCAGTAAAAAAAAGTAACTGTAATGTGATTACAAGTATTTTAAAATTTAATATAATCTAATCTAACAAGTAATTAATTTTTGGAATCTGATTACGTAATCCAAATGACATGTAATCAGTTAATACCCAGCACTGGCTATTTTCCAGAAATATACAGTGAACAACCAAATGTGAAATCAGAACTGGCAATATAAATTCTTCTCTCGATTGCAGCTCAGCACACTTTGGACATCATCCTGGGAAGATTTTAAAACAGATTTCACATATTAGACACTTTTTTTTTAGTCTCATCTGGTCCACTCATTTAAAAAAAAAAAAAAGTTGTATAGAAATTAATTTGAGAAGATCTTGAGAAATTACTTTTCACTTGCAGCGTATATAATTTGCAGTCCATTAGACTCTGCAGCTCTCCGTGCTTTGTTCCAAATGAATAAGCCTAACTTTAGCTCAAGCCCAGCCTGTAAGACATGGCTTCACAGCTCTCTGATCCAGGATGATGGAGGGAACTCATATGTGTGCCATGTGGGGTTAATAATCAATCCCCTCCAAACAACTGATTCCAGTACAAAAGCAGAGAATCCATCCAAGACCTCCATGAAGAATGAGCCGTTTCCTGATCAACTACAATGCAGCCTCCGGAGGTGACGAGGGATCACAGAGTCCGGCTTTGGGATTAGAACCCAAGACGCTGCGGATGGTCTGAGCCTGACAGCCCAAGAGCGATGGAGGATGCTGAGGTTAATAAATAACAAGCTCAAGTGTTCTTGCTTTCAGCGTGGCTGTGATTATTAGCGTCTGGCAGAGCGGCCGTTTGTACTGGATCACGCCGTGTGATGCTACGGTGTCATATTGAATAACAGCAGGGATCAGACAGGCAAGAAACAGCCAGACTAACAAATGATGGGAGGCCGCAGAGGCTGAGAGCACAGGGGAGCCCCACACAGTCCCTCCATCACTCTGAGAGCGTGTGAAGGGCGCTTGCGTCGTGAGGTGTTCGGCAGGGAAACCTGGCTCACGGCAAACGGCTTGAAATATAGCAGTGCTGGTGAAGGTGTAAGAAATGAATGACTCTGCGTGTGAAAGATGAACCAGCTTGTACACACCTGTGTGTTTTTCTACAAAAGACCCACCGCTAAGATCTATAGATGAGACCTTGTGCCTTCAGTATGTAAACTCTTCATAGTCGAAGTAATATTACTATAAAACTAATGTTATCATTCATTCATTCATTAAAAACCAATTGAGTTTTAAAGTAGAGCTGCAGTCTAATAAAGCTAAATACTAAAAACTGGAATAAAAATAAAGCTAAATAGAAATAGTAAAAAACAAACGAATAAAACGCTAAATAAAATACAAAATATTAAAATATATATTAAAAATATTAATATATACTATAATAATATACAGAAATAATACTGCACAAGTCATTCTTGTTTACATGCTTTGAGATGTTTTTTTTATTGATGAACGCAAGCAATAATTATATAAAAAAGAAACAAAACATCTTTAAAAGTAATGACAAATTATTCATAGTTCATATTTTAGTTTCAATTTTGTCACAAATCTGCCAACTGTGTTTCAGCCAATCACAGGGAGCAGGTTTTAAAATGACACACAGACACATTACAGTTTCATAAACTGATCACATATATTCTGCTTTTTTTGTCTGTTTGTTTTTACAATAGGAATATTTACAAAAAAAATGTTTATGTTAAATAAATAATTAAAAAATCTGGTATAAATGAAAGTGCCTTTATTCCTTTTCCACTGAATACATTCTAGATAGTTGTCTCTTTTATATATATATATATATATATTATTTCCAAAAAAAAGGTCCACTTTGGTTTACTTGCAAACATAGCATGTGCACTTTTACAAAACAAAAAGCTTTTGGGATGCAAAAAACATTCACAGTAAACCCACTTAACAACTTAAATCAACACGTACAGTACACAGAAACACATTCAGGCTTAGACAACTATCCTTTCTGCTGTTCAAATCATCATTGTGTTGTTGTTTTTTTTATAATGCAAGTCACTGAAGTACCGCCCGTGTCCTGCTCAGGGGGGATTGTGTTGTCTTTGTAATGGAGTTCCCTCCGACAAATCAATGGTCTTTCCATGTGATAGATGCGATAGATAGATGCGATATGGCAAATGAGAAGTCAGGAGGGAGGCGGAGGGCAAGTGTCTTTCTGACGTAGCCTGCGCTGTGATCTTTCATCGCTCGCTACGCCGAGGTCCCTCAAGAGCGGCCCATGGACCCATCCATGACCTCCCTCGCAAGCAGCTGGATGAATGAGAGGAAATGACAGAGGGAGAGAAAGCGGAATGACAGGAGCGTATGAGAAAGCTGCCCGCGTCCTCCTTTTTCTCCACGGCGGCGTCAGTAAACCTCTGCCCTACGGTACCCCCCCCCAAGGCCCTAAAGCAGCCTGTCACACACTATCGACTTCTCATCAAGCAGCCAATCCACAGCAATGAAAACACCCTTCAAGTTTGGGATTTTTCTAAAGATTTCGGCCGGTTCCTTTATATAACAGCACTTGGCCTTTAGAGATAAAAAATTAGCGGAGTGGCACATGGCGGTGCTTTAGGAGCAAAGGATGAAACGTAAATTCTCTAATCCCCACTATGAGGACAATGCTGACGCTGGCACGGCTACTATTGGTCGACAAAGGTTTACAATAAACAATCCCAGTATGCATCATTCATACCATTGAAAGAACATCGAAATGATGTAAAGATATCGCAAACCTCACTGGCACTGGGCGTTTTTTGAGTCATTTCCACGAGCACTTTAGTTACAGCCATAAATCGGACCGTAACAGGCTCAGCTGTCGACTCAGCTGCGGATAGCTTTAGATACGGCAGTGACCGTGCCGTGCAAATTATAGGGTGCAAACTGCAACTTAACCACCGTCGTTTTCCCTTCTGTTGAGGCGAGGTGTGTCGGCACAGGTGGCCGTATTATTATCAGCTGATCCTGCTATTTGTGGTTAGAACGGCTCAGTTTGCTGCCGTGGAAGGACACCTTGGCTTTTAGAGCTGTCTGGCTAGTGGCAAGCGCTGACAAATAACCCAGACTGTTTGACTCTAAAAGGGGTCAAGAGCTTTCGCCGCTTTCCCCGCCGCAAAAATAAACCAAAAAAAGGACGGATGGTAATTAACAACGGTCCCGTTTTCACTCTGACTGCGCTCTTTAACTCTCCACGCTGCAGAGAAAAAGAGTGAGGAAGAAAGACAGAAAGAGGCTGGTTGCCAGTCAGTACTCTCCTTCTCCTTGGCGTTGGGAGAGCATCCGTGCGAGAAGAGGAGCTATCCTGGGTTATTTTTCTTTCTTTTGTTTGGGCTGTGACTGGGCTCCACTTTCAGCTCTCGGTACTGCACCTGTTAAAACACACACAATCACACACACGTGGTCAGGTGGGCGGATTGATAGCGGCCTCGGTCAAACACAGCAGAGCACAGCTGTGCTGTCACACTAAAGGCTCAAGTTAACAGCCACATATGACTGAGATGCACACTATATTGGCCATAAATGTTTTCAAACATTAACAATGATGCAAAAAAATTCTACTTCAAATAAATGCTGTTCCTTTGAACTTTCCACAAAAATTCACACAATTTCAACAAAATAAGTTTAAGCTATAAAATTGTTTTCAACATCATTGATAATAATAAGAAGAAATGTTTATTGAGCATAAAATCAGCATATTAGAGTGATTTCTGAAGGATCACGCAACACTGGAGAAATGGCTGCTGAAATCACAGGGGAAAATACAATTGAAAATATATTAGAAAACTCCTATTTTATATTGTAATAATATTTTACAATATTACTGTATAATTAATTAAATAAATTGAGCCTTGGTCATCTTTTAAAAACATTTACCAACCCCAAACTTTTCCATTTTCAAAAGTGTAGAAAGCAGTATGATAAAAACGTTTATTAATAACTATAATGTTCTATGTAAACCAAAATGTGAGTGCTATGTGTATGCATATTACAGTATATAGTTATTGATCTCACATTGCTTGTATTGAATCAATTGACCACAAAGTGCACCATTTGCACAACACTATGTTGCAACTTATGTACATTGTTCCAAAAAACTCACTTATAAGGTTCCATTCCAGTTGGGATGTCTTAAAAGGCAGCTACCTATCTAGGTAACGAGGCAGCTCACTAAGGTTTTGGAACGGAGCAGAAAGGGGAGGTATGTCAGCTTAAAATTCACAGGGTTGTCACCATACTAGTATTCACTTTCAGACCAATAAGACAGCAACAGTTAAGCGCCTCTGAGTGAAACAGACAGATCACTGGTTTTCCCTCAGATCTGGCCCTCAAACTGACTGACGTCATACTCAGAATCCCTAAGACATGTGGTCCATGTACTGCCAGCTCAACAGAAACATCAGTCACCTACACTGAGAAGTGTGTCCATCTCTCAGCCATCCATCTTGTAGGTGTGAGACTGGGTTTGTCTGTGTCACATTCCGCTCACACCAGATGTGATTTTGATGTGGTTTTGAAGTAGTAAGGATGAAAAATACATTTATCCAAACCGAGTTGGTCTGCTTTGTAGTTTTACATGCATCTTTTCATCAAGACACAAAGGTTTAAATAGATGCATGGAAAATTGATAGAAAACATTAAATCAACTGACCAAAAGTTTTGGGTTTTGTTTTGTTTTTGTAATGTCCTTACTTTTGTGTGTGTATGGGGGGTATTTTTATTTTTTTTAAATACTTTTTTTTTTATTGTAAAGAAGTCAAGGCTGCATTTATTTGATGAAACATACAGTAACTCAGTAATATTGTGAAATATTATTACAAATTAAATTAACTGTTCGTAGCACTTTAAGGGCCAATTCAGGGCCAAAATGTATATATACATACATGTGTGTGTGTGTGTGTGTGTGTGTGTGTGTGTATCAAGAAACATTATCATCTAATTATTCTTAATCAAATCAATGTTGAAAACAGTCGTGCTGCTTAATTTTTTTCCAGGATTTTGATTATTAGAAAGTTTGCATCTTTGCTGAATAAAATTATTAATTTCAGCAAGGTACTGTACATTTTAATTTTGTATAAAAATGTAAATAAAAAAATAATTTAAAGGAATAGTACAGAATTCTAGGCTCTCTATTGACATCTGTGGTTGATACAAAACATTTAGTTACTAGCAGAGGAACATCTTTATGTCAGTTGTGCTTCTACAGTTTTTAAAGTACAATAAATTCAAACTAAAATTAAAATTGTCTGTAGTGTAAAAACTAATTACAATAACAATTAATCCTGCTCCTTAACGAGAGTGTAAATGTAGTACATTTGCAAAATCTAAAAACATTGATATATGATTATTCTAATTAATTATTCAGCATATAATTGAATTCATTTGATTAAAAAATAATAAATTTAAATTTAGTCAATAATAGACCTAATGAATACTAACTCAATGTTGACAATAGTGGCCATAGCTACAGCTAGAGCATTTCTGGAGGATTTCAGAGCGGCCTGGCATTCGTCGTCTTCAAAGCGCGCTTTAAATTGCAGCCTAACGGGGTCATTATTTTCATATTCGCTTTAAACACATCAGGGTCGCGCCTGACTTCAGAAGACTCCCTTGAACTGTGTGTAAACAAAAGTTTACATGTCAAGGTGAGGCGATGAAGATCGACATTAGTGAATCTAATGGAAGAAAAGAAATGAAGGCAAACAACAATAAAGGCTCAATCAAAAGTAGCGCAATAGAGAGTGTGTGGCACGTCAGAGGCTCTATTACTCTTAACTGCTGACAGTTATGCCACCCTGTATGGTGCAACAAGCACTGCAGCTTTAATGACAGAGAGCTGTCCCACCCAAGATAACACAGCGCACTAGTTAGAGTCAAAGAAGCACGCGGAGAAAGTAAAAAAAGGGAACAATACAAAGAGAAGAACTTTAGTAGATTGAATAAGGGGGGTTAAAAGTGACTACGGTGAGATAGCAATTTGGAGCAAGTGCCGAGCACAAAGAGAACATCCGTGGAGACGATGGGTAAAGACCTTACGCTGCTCAAAGGCTGCTCCACCCTCGCTCCGCTCCCCCATGTTGACAGTTGCACTACAAAACACACTTTGAAGTGCGCTCTCGCAGAGGGGGCGCCAAGCGCGCGAGCGCCTCGTTTAGCGGTGTCAGACGCCGTCCCGGGACCTGCCGAAGCCGAGTACGCCATGTCGTCCCGCTGCTAAGCGTGGATCGGGGTTTGAAGCCACATGGGCGGCAGACAAATATAAATAAGTAAATGAAAGCTGAACATTTTTAATGATACTATGCTATGCTGTTTATAGAGGAGCAGAGAAATCGTGCCTGCTTCATCTCCAGTGACACCTAACCTTGCATTAGGGGCATTAAATGCTCCTGTAGAAGAAAAAAAGGGCTCACAGACGCCCACAGACAAGCTCACATCCATTGTCGAGAGAAAAAAAAACAAGAGTTTCGAGGTGAATATAGAGGGAAAGGCACTGAGGAAAGTTTCTCCTAACTTTTTTATTTTCTTGAGGTAAGGTGCACGCTAATTGCTTGTTTAAACTCTAAATAGAAACCCCTGGTGCAGCAAATACAGGCCTTAGAAAAGATTCTTGCTCTCAGAAACAAAAAAGTGATTAGGACAGCTGTGGGAGGGATCACAAATTTGCCAAAGGCTTAGCTTATGAATATTAATTAGGGGGTGCACAAATAATTAAACATGGTATTTGACTGTTTTGATAAATAAACAATGTATTGATCTGATATCTGATCTGAGGTCATGCTTTTTCTGGGAATCGAACCCATGACTTTAGCACTGCTGGCCTCATGCTCTACCATTTGAGCCAGAAGATTTTTTTTTCCCAAGTTGCCAAATAAAGTATAAAGTACTTTTCAAAAGTCTGGAAACTTCGGAAATCATTTAAATGAAGTATCTTGAGCTCACCAAGGCTGCATTTATTTGATCAAAAGTATACAAAAAAACTAAATATTAAAATATTATTATGATTTGAAATAACTTAAATTTATTTGAATATATTTTACATTTGTATTTATTCCTGTGATGGCAAAGCTGTCCTCAGCGTCATATGATCCTTCAGAAATCATTGTAATATACTGACTTTTTCGCTAGGGATGGGTATCGTTAAGGTTTTAACGGTATTACTACTCTTACCGATACTGCTTATCGATTCGGTACTTTAACGGTATTCTTATCGGTACTTTTTGTTTTATATATATATATATATGACAAATTAAGAGCTGAATTAACATTGCTTTATATTCTGAAATGTAAAATAAATATTTAATGAAATGACTATAAAACATCAATTTGTAAATGCACCAGTGTGCAGGCATTTTTAGAGTTTTATACATAAGATAAGATACAGTAAGAACATGAACAAAGACACAAAGTAAAACAAACTGACAAATACAATAAAACAAATATACAAATTAAATGAAATAAACAGTGCTGTTATTTTTCTACTAACAAGTTCTACTAACATTACTGTTCAGGTAAGTAATAGCCTACAAAAGAAATCTAAAAGTAATCAAATGTAAATGAACACTGCATAGTTTTCAGTGTATGTATTGATAGATGAATGCTTATTAAAGCTATAACGTTATTCAGATTAAGAGCAGATTTGCATTTTGATGGCCCAAGCGCCAGTCTGTCACTTTAAAACAATATATTGACACACATCGGATTTTCTCCCAACTGTTCTCCTCCACTTAAGACATAGAAAATGAAATAAAAAAATTAAATTAGCTTAATAAAACCGCCACAGGCCTAAAGTGTAAGCAGATGTTTGAATGTTTAGTTCTCTCTTCTATCATAATTAAACAGGGCTTTCATGTTGCGTGTGCTGAAGCTCCTCCGCGTGGGCGCGATCTCGCTTCTGAATTGCGAATAGCAAAAATGCATCATAGACAAATGTTTGAAAAACAGCTGACGACTCTGGTGAGATAGAATTTGCAAGATAATGTATATATAGCGATAATAAATGTATGTGTGTCTTATTAATTTCTCCAGTACCGATAGCAGAACCGTTAACGTCAGAGTTGATCGATACTCCGGTCTTTCATAATTTAGCCCCAGGACCGATTAAATACCGGGTTTCGGTACCCATCCCTAGTTTTCGCTGCTTAAAATTTTGTGTAAACTTTTTTTAAGTTTCTTTGATGAAAAGAAAGCTTTTATTTGAAATAGAATGTTTTGTAACAATTGTTTTACTGTCACGTCTGATCAATTTAATGCGTATTTGCTGAATAAAAGCATTTATTTCTACTAAAACATCCAAAAAAGAAAACAGTTATCGTAAAAAAAAAAAAAAAAAGTGTTTATTCTAATGAATGCAGCCTGGTATGTGTTAATCATTCCGTATTTTTGACTTGTAGTCAAGCGATAGTATACTTGTCAAACATTTGTGAACATAACGATTTTTAAGTGTTTTAATGATTTTTTATTTCTTTATTTATGTATTTTTTTAATAATGTTTTTAACAAAGTGAAAACATAACATCCATGCCTGCTGCAAGCTACTTCAAAATGTTTTGGGGACAAAATCAGCCATAAATTGCCAAAAAAAAAAAATTTTTGAGCTAAAAGTGGCCATAAATGACTATGTCCTCAGAAAACAGACTAGTTTTGCTATTGTTTGCCCTCTTTTCTTCTCTCCTCGAGTGTGTGCCCTTCGCAGGTGATGAATTGGCTAAGAGCTGAATCGTTTGTACGCTGTGACTGCATTTTAATCTCTGCATTTGCATAGGCCATAATGGAGCCCTTGGCGTGCTAATTGCTAGCGTCCCAGTTACGCACACAGTTCCTCCATTGGCTAATGGCACCATAAAGTATGCGATAGGACACGTCTTAGACACCTGGTAGAGAATGTTAAGTTGGTAATGCCAGTTGGCCTCATTTAAGAGACAAAGTATTGCATTATATCAGAATGTGCTTTATTCAAAGCAGCGAGGCAGGCACACAGCAGGTAAAGATATCCTCGGAGGAATCTATAGGCGCATACATGAAAAGAACACAGAGTGTGTAAACTGGGAGAGTAATTCAAAGTGAATATGCACCTCGCAGCAGGTTTGATATATCACTGGTCTCCTGCAGTGCACTTAAAAGGCCATGCACAGAGGTGGTACTGTATGTATTGAGGTTTACAAACACATCTTAGAATAAGCACAGCACTTGTGTATAGTGTACATTTAACCTGACTGCTCTTCACTACACCTTCAACTTGGGCAATTAATAAAGTCATTTAATGAATGTATCCATTTTAAGGCTATTTTACAAGAGGAGACAAGGACAACAGTGCCTTCCCCAAAAATCTGGAGGGGAAAGTAATCAGCAGTCCAAAAATAAAAATAATATTAAAAATAGCACACAAACCACTCAAGTTTATAAAGTGTCCAACAGCGACACCAGTGGATACAGTTTCAAAATGTGCTTTAAAGTATGGTGTAGATATGAGAGTGAATGGTGAAATAGAGGTAAAATAATCAAATAAGCCTGAATCACTAAAAGTAAAAATCTTTTGAAATTACTTGTAACATGAAATGATCTAAGGTTTTTAGTGACCAATCAGTTTTATTATGTTAAAGCCTTCATGCCAACACTCTTGTGGTAAGAATTTGATAACTCAGGTCAGACAAAAAGGATGAGAAACAAAAAACAAACAAAAAAAAACAATAGACGAACAACAGCAACCTGTACATATAAAAGATATTCAATATTAGTGTTACTGTATTAGTGTTACTATTATTTTTGTTTGTGAAGCATGTAAAAATGTTACAATGTAATAGATAACCTTAATAAATATTATGTTAATATGAACAAACTAACATTATTTTATGAGCTCCTTCCATCCTTCAAACTGATTATCCCTTGTATGGTTAGGGGGATGCTGGTGCTTTTATAATATGTGGTTACTGATAAAAGTTTTTTAAATGGTGTTCCATTAACACAGTAATTTTGTAAACATCATATGGACCTAGAGCATGCCTTTACATTAGGCAAAAAAAAGAAAGAGACAGAAAAAGGGAATTTGCTGCCTCATTTCAGTCCACAACACTCCACTGATATGTATCCACCGAAATGCATATGCAAGCAGCGTACTCAAAATAACAACGAGGTTAGTAAAGACATTCCCACTCAAAGACACTCTGTACTCACAGACTGCAGCATAGATGCCCTTTATATAAAAAGTCATTAGAATCTCATCAGTTCATGTTGTTCTGAGGCACCTCCAAATGATCTGTAAAAGAGGCAATGCTGGCCTCTCTCGGCCTTGCAGGGCTTTTATCACGGGACGGCGCGGGAGGTGTGGGTCACGTCAGAACCTCAAAAATAGCCCTCCATTTGTCATTTGTGCGAAACGTTCGGGCCTTTGGGCATGTGCAGATCACACCCCGACACTTTGTTTGAGTCTCTGAGGTCCCACAGAGGCGTCTATAACCCAGAAAACAGAGGTGAACGGACCTCCACGGGCAGTTGTGCGATGCAGAGCGGAACGTTCCGCGCATCACGCCGATGTTCAAGTACTTTTCTGGACTATCCTAAATCAAAAGCTGTTACAGGACATAGAAAGCCCACGGCGGCCTACTCTTCTGAGCATGAACCTCACCGTACATCATTAGCCAGGTCTCCTCCGGGCCTCCTACCTGCAGGGACCTTCTGGGCTCCAGGTGTTTGGGGTAAACGCACCTTAGCGACCTAGCCGCATCGGGCTAATTTAGAGCAGGCTACCTGCAGCTGCAGGGCCTATGTAAAGCCAAGCAGGGGCTTGGGATTACGACTCTGTAGAGATCAAAGCCTGCCCGCCGCCCCGGGCTCATCAAAGGCAAGCGACTGGTCCTGGATCAGAGCCCCGTGTCACCCCCGCCGTCAGCACCGCAGGGTTTATCCCGACACAGAGGAAGCACGATAACAGGCTGGGCTTGTGTTTACGAGCTCAAGTTTTAATTGCAGTTAAACGGCAGCACCTTGCTGCTCCGACAGAATGCTGCTGATTGCAAACGGGACAACGGGGCGGGCCGCATAACTCAGATCTCACGGTTAATGTAGAAGCAGACCGGGAGAGGATTACTGCTTTACACTCATTACACTCAATAACAAAGCATGACTCAGTACAACACAGCAAGAAGTCCATAAATCTACCGAGAGACACGTGCAGACTGGAAACATCACAAGCCATTTACATTCAACTTAACTAACCCAAATTTACGAATCACATTCTTCATGAAGACTAACAAGGATCAGAACATAATTGGTTATTTCTCTAACAACAGACACTTATGGCCCTGTAGACTGGTGTGGGTGTGGGTGTGTATGTGTGTATACATACAGTATAAGTCTGTTTGTGTGTATATATATACAGTATATATATATAATATGGTGGAAATTTTAAACATTTAAAGATACTTTTTTCAGTCTAATTGTATAGCTAGCACTATTTAAATTATATTTTTACACATCTTTATAATTTGACAAGGTTATAGATTGACTGGAAATGATTCAGAATAAAAGTATTCTGTACATACTATTGACATCACATGTCTCATATTTCATGTCTCCTTGGTAATCACGTACACTAACTTGCAAACTTTTTGTTCATGATAAAAATGATGCAGTAACTAATAGTTAGCTGAAAACTAGGTAAATACTATGTCATCGTTAACGCGTTAACGCATGCGATTAATTTTACAATCCTTAATGCGTTAAAATAATTTTACGCAGTTAACGCTAAATTACTGAAGCACAATTTCTATTATAACCTTTTAACCCAATTTTGCTTCTCTGCTTGCGATAAGATCATTTTAAGCTGCTAAACTCCAGGAAAGTTTTCAGTCCAATGATCCAGGAAACGAATGCGTTCAAACAATCCGTCCAAAACAGCTCTAATATAAAGGAACCAGGTTGATTACATCAGAGATTGCAGAGAGAACAGAGACTCGCATTGAGTTTTCAGTGAATTATTCATTCCAGTGTGCTTCGCGTTTAAACATGACATCATCATGACAACATCGTGCCTCAAAAGGGGGCTTGCAATGAATTACAAAGATACATAACAGCTACAAGTGTATGCACTACTTGCTTTATGCAAGCACTATACAGGATTTACCCTATTATACTTTATCAACACGAACTGATAGGTGAAACAACAAACAGCCACCCACAAATAGTCTATAAACAAAGCATCAGGGAAAACTCTTAATTAACAGTGCATATGTGTTCCCTATTCTAAAGTGTAACCAATCTTTACAATATACACAATAGCATATATTTATGCAATCAAGTAATTCCCAATAGGTGAAACAACAAACAGCCACCCACAAATAGTCTATAAACAAAGCATCAGGGAAAACTCTTAATTAACAGTGCATATGTGGTCCCTATTCTAAAGTGTAACCAATCTTTACAATATACACAATAGCATATATTTATGCAATCAAGTAATTCCCAAGTAGTTTTACCATGAACTTCAAAACACAAAAAGTAGTGCACCACCTGGTACTTAAAGATACTTTTTGTTAAAGAAACACCCAATTACAAGGAGTGAAATCAATAAAATATGAATTAGCATTATATATTTCCAAAGAGGAAAGTGTGATTATAGGTATAAAAGTTTAGGTGAAGTTTGTGAGTTTAAAAAGTCAACATATTGCGCTCTTTCCATGGTAATGAGTCACAAGGCTGTTTGTGATGACAAGAATAGAATTCCCTGATTCTGCATTTATGCATATTACCATGAGCAGGAAGCATAAATTAAAGCATAGAAAATGGAACGGGGAGACAGGAAACTCTGCACAAATACTTTCTCACAAAGCAGAGTTCATTGTTATTATTTTATTATGTTTGCTAAGGCTAGCATCACTATTACTGTTGCTCATACTTAGGGTTGGAAACTAAGTTATAAACCTAAGTGTTTAACTTATAAAAGACATAAATACATAATTATTAATTACATTAAAGGGGTCATATGATGCTATTTTAAAGATCATTATTTTGTGTATTTGGTGTAACAGAATATGTTGATGCTTTAATTTTCAAAAAACACATAATTTTTCAAATACTGCACATTATTGTAGAGACTCTCACTGGTGAGAGTGCAGGTAGTTCCAGGGATTGCAGGTAATTGTTATGGAGATTTCCACATAGTGACGTAGATATGTGGGGGCATGTTAGAACGAGGCGTTTTAGGCAGGCGTGGCTGACTCTTAACTTTTATAAAGAATATCTCTTTGGATCTGAGACTTTAGTCTTTGCAACTTTACAGATCTTTTTTATGCACCAAGAGCTTGTAACACTCCAAAGAGAAAGGAAAACTTGAAATCGCATCATATGACCCCTTTAACTTTTGACATCAGAAATGACATCATTTTGGAATTTGGCTAAATCCAAATACATGCAGTTGTCAGTTACAATGCTGGAGTAACTGACAGTACGGGTGAATGTAATAAGGAATACCTACCATTTGAACATCTGAGGGCACTCGGGACAAGAAGTCCAACAGCTCATTGTTGTCGATGCTGTATGGGTCTCGCAGTTTTTTGGTGAACATGTTCACCCCTGAAAGTTGAAATAACAGTGGCGCATTAGACCTCACTCACAATGCAGTTCAGGAAGACCTAAGACCCTGTACGGATTCTGAACCCTCATCATTGTACTTTACAGGATCAGCTGCTATGGAGCTGACAGGAGCTCTGCTCTCTGACCTTGCAGAGCTTCAGATCTGAACACTGTATAAAAGAGCACACAGGGCATTAGCTACTAGTGAGTTTGCCCTGAGCTCGGCAGTTTACCATCCTCCCTGCTATGCTGGTGGAGAATCCCTGGAGCATTCAAACCTAAACTGCCATTAAACTCTGTGAACTCCTACAATAGTATATTTGAAATTCTAAAATACACGCTATGCAACATGCTACTGGCTTATGTTATTTCGTCATTCATGACACATTATGAACGTAATGGATGACAGCTTACCCCAGGCCAGTACGATGTATCTGAGAGGAATGAAGTACACCACAAGAGTGGCTGCACACAGGGCAACTATGGCCAGCCAGCTGAGGAAAGGCACAGTCCAATTGAAAGTACTGAGAACACAGAAAAGAGTGAGAAAAGGAGGTTATTTCCTTCTACACAGGCCTACTCCAGTCTACACCGGAGGAGAGTGACAATATGCAATAAAATCCAGGAAAACCCATTATAATAAGTAATACTGTCTACACTGAATGCAGTAAACTGATGCCCCAGTCTATCTAACATATTCCATGCACTTGAGCTACTTCCGACAACAGGACAAATGGATTTACATTCATTTGATGCGTTTTTTTCTTCTTTTTCTAATGATGTTTTCATTAAGGCTTATGCTTAAAACAATAAAGAAAAAATTGCTATCAGGGTAAAACAAACTTAATTCAAGATACACTACTTAAAACGTTAAAAATGTCAATAAACATGTTGAAAAAAGTCTCATGCTTATCAAGGCTGCATTTATTTGATCAAAGTACAATAAAAATTAACAGTACTATTGTGAAATATTATTACAATGTCAAATAACTGGTGTCTATTTTAATTCGAAAACTGTTATATTGAAGACATTTGTGCTGCTTAACATTTTCGTGGATATTTTTTGTGCTTTTTTTCAAGATTATTTGATCAATAGAAAGTTTAGAAAACAGCATTTATTTGAAATTGTTGAATTAAAGTAATTATTGCATAATAAATAAATGTTACTTTTAAATGATATCATACATTCTCTTAAGGCAAGTTTTGCTTTTTAGGTCAATTTGATTAAGGATGTTTAGAAATTCCACTGGAAAACAAGACAAAAACAGTGATTAGGAAAAAGATTTTTTGCAGTATACGCATGTGTATGTTTGTGTTTGTATAACAGGCTGAGTAAGATGTGACTGAGGTTGGCACTGCTCAAGCACAAGCAGCGAGAGCTCAGACTTACTTCTTTATCCTCTCACCATAGGAGGCCACTTCATCCAGAGCATTCTGGACACTGATACACACATCCTGAATGGCATACAGCTTATTCATGAAACCCTTTCTCTCTGAGTCCTGAAAGAATGAGAGGGAGAGAGAAAGACAGAGAGGGAAAAAGAGAGAGAGGCTGGGCAAATGCATTTCCACACAGCTGAAAGAGCATGAGGAGCATCAAAGGCTCGATGAGCTCTCTCTCTTTCCATGTTCTCCATGCTGCAATAAACATGTTTGAAATTAATCACGCTTTGTGTAACAATAAAGAGACGAATATTTATTCTAATACTTTCTTCAGAGAGAAATAGCTATGTTGGGTAACCAGGTTTTACAGTGGTGACATCATTGTGGCCATCACCACCATCATTACTATAAGCACCAAAAACTTTTGGTGGTCTTCAACTTAAAATAAACTGGCCACAAGAACCTCAAAAGTAGGCGTCAGTTAAATGTTTCCACAGTCAAAAGGCTCTGATTTTATTCTAACAATAAGAACAGTCATGCAACAGTTGGGCTGACACAGAATGTAGTGACTGAGTGTGGACACACAGACAGAGACTATTGTAGTGCATTGATGTGCTGAGACACACACACACACACATGTACACTTCCACACTCACCTTAACTCTTAAGGGACTGCTCACACAAAAATAAAAACCCTGTAATTATTTGCTCATTCTCATGCCATTCCAACCCTGTTTTTTACTGACAGAGCGGGACATACTGAAAAACATCTTCTGTGTTTACAGATGTTTGGAATGAAGTAAATTATGACAGAATTGTCATTTTGGGTGAACTATTCCAAAAAAAAGTACAAGATTGAAACTCAAAACTCATCCATTTAACCTACAAAACACTCCAATTCTGTCTGTTTCTTCTATCGGTCAACCATTTGAAGAGAAAAACAGAAATTCTGGCCTATTAGCAATATGAAAAATAAGCTATGTCCAGATTTCCAAGCCCTGACACAGGCTGTGCCCCTCCGGTGGGCCTACACAAATGAACTGGCAGCACTTAAGAAGAACGAAAAGTCCTGGCGAAATGGTCCCAGCGGGACGGCACTGCCATGCAGCAGTGAGCATCACTATGCCTTTGCCCCGGGTCTGCTTTATGGGAGATCCAGGCCTCTGCTCAACCCTGCCCAGGTTTATCTGGAAGCACTTCAGTCGCCATCCCCAGGCCTTTCATGGAGATCAATTGAAATGTCACTGCAGTGGATCATGTCCACAATGAGCCGACCAGCTACTGAACCTCTGGATCAAAACCCACTGTGCAAATCAAAGCAGGAAAAGAGGGATGGTGTCAATGCATAGAGATCTTTTTGTGCTTTATAAAGGAATGCAAGTGCATGAATACTGCATATTATTTGCATTTAAAAAGATAGTTAAGGCACAAAGTTTATACACGTCACGTATTGTCTCTAAAAGACAAAGGAACCGCAAGTGCATAGCACGAGGTCTATTCTAGTCTGAGTAACCTGTTTACATGCAGAAATGAAGCGGACCTTCAATCATATACTGTAATCAAGGTCTGTTAATCTGATTTAGGGTTATTATCAATAACTAAAACTAAAACAATTTTTTTTTTAAATTAATCTTAAACTTATTTTATTTAAACGAGCTGCCATTTCTAGTTTTTTTTTCAGTTTAGGTTGAAGTACTAAAATAACTAGAACTATATAATCTAAAAAAACAAAAACAAACAAAAAAAACGTAATTTTAAAAACTATAAAAACTGACAAAACACATTCTAAATAACTCTTTAAAATTTTAAAGTTATCTAAATAACTTTAAAATTAAAACGAAAACAGAAAATATATGTAAAAATCAAATGCAAAATATTAACAAAAACTGCAGTATAATAGTATATTAATAATAATAACATAACACTGGTATGACTTCACAAAACTAGACTGGTACGATTTCAGTCAGATTAAGTCTGGCAATTTTTTTTTTTTTTTGAAGATTTAAAGTCCAAATATTTAAAGTGCATTTAAACCAGTAGTTCTCAACCTTTTTGACTTCAAGGCCCCTCTTTGTACACGGCAATATTCAAAGGCCATATTTGAGCTGATACTTTATGTGCCTCTAGTGCTGCTGTTGTAATAAAAATGAATAAACTGATGTTAGATGTTGTACATCTTTACTTTTTAATATTTTACAAATATTTAATAAGACTAAATGTGCATGATTTTAAGATGTATTAGGGCCTTCCTGGAAGTTTGTTGAGGTCCCCTAGTGGGCCCGACCTGCTTGTTGAGAACAACTTATTTCTACACACAGAGCGAATGTTTCAAGAGCAGGTATGTAAAAGGGTCTATACAACAGGTACTGGAATATCATCCCCAAAATAAAGAAACATGCTTATAATACTGAGATGGGTCTCGGGAAAAACCAGATCAAACTGTCTGTACTCCCTCAACACACACACACTCACACACATTATCCCATCCGTCTCCCATGCTTTGTACTGGATCCCACATTTGAAAAATGAAGCCCAATATGGCCTGCATAACCACATCTCCTTCCCAAAAAGACACACAAGACAAATAGATACAATTAGACCGCGTCCCAGGGTTATTTTTCTTAGCAAATATTTAACAAGACTTTCCTGTCCTACCTCCCATCTGGTTTGCGTTATCAACCGAAACAAAAGTCCAACATACACTCCATTGTATTGGGTGCTATATAAGAAAAGAAGACTTTGAGGGACAAGGCATCAGTGTGTGCGTGTACACGCGAGGGTGGAGGTGCAGGTCATGGGTCTCTACAGTCTAAACCATTACCACATGGCCCTCAAACCATGAGCTAACTCCGATTTCCTGCCTTCAAAAGTGGATTGAGGAAGGCAGGAGGTTGGAATAACACTAGCCTGGGGAGAGGCTTGTTTTCACTGCTCCTCCGCACTTCTCTCACACACACATAAACAAGCTCACACCGCTACGAGCCGAGGAGCAACCTGCCGCAGAAGAGCCTGCTGTGGATCCTGGCTGAGCTGTGGGCCGCTGGAGCGACACATGGGCATTCCATTACCTCAGGTCCTCTTCCTCACGTATGCGGACACACATCATGGCACAGCAGGAGGCACACTTGATGTCAGCGGGCAAAGGGAAATTGATATTTAGTCAAAAATCAGTTCTGTTTAAAGTGTCTTCCAACAGTGCAGCCAAATCTGAACTCTTCTAAATGCACAATGTCTACATATAAAGAGTTTGAATTATGCGATAACACACGAGCAAGAGTCCTGCTCCACTGAATATGAGCACTGCTGCAAGGAGCTGTATTTTACCATTTCAGTACAACCACATGATTGTGAGTGTACTGCTTTTAAAATGCAGTTCTATAAACAATGATTAAGCGGCAATGAGATACAGGGCAAGATAAAGAAAAAGGAAAATCTTTACAAATATATTTAAAACACATGAGTCTTCAGCTCTGTATTTATGTTTGTTTCATATGGTTTTGAAAACTTTTCAAGAAAAAATTTAATTTTAATGATTCAAAATGTAATGTCCTGAAAACAGGAGTATTTTTTTAATTACATATTTTTTTTTAAATAACAACAAATAACATTCATTATCAGCTCATGAATATCTTTACTAATAAAAGTAATGTAATTACAAAATAAATCACAAAATGAAATTACTGATGAAATATATAAATATTAATGAAATATAAAAAAAAATAATAACAATATAATAAATATTTTGTGATATGAATATTTTAGTATCAATATTCAATTTCAATCATTGGAGATATTTCAATTACTGTATGTACAAAGTGATTTGTACGTATTATTGGAAAAAAAATTCAAAAACAAAAAAAATGTAATTGACCCAATAATTGATTATATCATGTTTCCAGTTACTTTATATATATTTTTCTCCCTCAACGGAGACAATTCAAGTTTGGTAACATTGTTTAAGTTTGTAATTTTTGTCTAGCCACTAAAAAGGTGATTTAGATAAGAAATAATTCACAAGTGTTTTAATAAAAAGAACTTCTCATTCTGCTTTCCTTGCTCCATGTGCATCGATTTGTATTTAAATTGGCACTTTAAATGCTGTTGACAGTCTCTAAATAATCCTTTAACCACAAGGCCATGTCACCAAGATCTTTGAAGCATTGTTCTTGATTTTAAAGTGTCATTCTTAATGTGAAATCTGTTCACCTGATTAATCAAATAACACTTTGATTACACTAAAAGTTAAATAAGCTTTGTGAAATCAACGGCTGGCAAGTAAATGAACAGAATCTTCCATCTTGATCAGTGTTATCATTAAACAGTGTATAGGACTGACTGCAGCTGTGCGGGACCCCCTGGCGCATCCCCATTATCAAACTCCTTAGGGCTGCAAGTGCTACAGGCAAGCAGAGGCAAGTCCGTTCCAGCCAGTTTCCAACATCAGGCTATTCACACCTCACCGTCCCATCAGAAGGCCGCAATGGGCACCCAACATAGCGGGAGACTGATGAGGTTGGCACAGACCGGGACAGACACTTCGTAGAGGGCATATCTTGTTTGTTAACGACAGCAGGAGGGGGAACGATATCCCAGGGGCACCAAACTTCATTTACACCAAAGCTAGAGCCCCAATGCAAGAGGACGGACCCCCAGCCGGGCCTAATCCACACCCACGCCCTTCTCTCGGCATGTTCGGAGGGAGAGAAAACAAGATTCTTTGATCTACGCAGCACTGAAGGTGAGAGGAACAAAGAAGGTAGATAAGATAGAGATCAAGATGAAAATGAAATCATTTCACCCGGGCCAGGCTGCTCCCTGGATACACATATTATTTGTTTGTCTTCTCTCATTTCGAGCCAAAGGCGCACTGACCCAGACAGGCACAAGTAGAGAGTGATATCACCAAGGAAAAGAGTTCCACACCTCTGATGGCAAATAAAGCCAAGACAAGTCCCCTCAGACAGACGTGAGCCCACCTCTTATCAGTGAACACATGAAACGAAAAACAACTTCTTTAAATAGACGAGTGCATTAATTTTCCAAAAGTAGTTCATTAGCACTTTATTCATAATGGATGGGACAGGGGAAGAGACGTACAGGGAAAGGCTTGTCAATGAAATTGTTCCTCGTCTTCGTGTCTGAGCACTTTGGGAGGTTAATTAAAATTGCAGTTTAATTAGATTTGAGGTGTGTGTCAGACTAAACGGAAACTCCCCTGACTGCCTGCTTGATCCCAATAACTGCTATCCCAAATACTAGAAGCCAAAAAATATTTCACATCAAAAGGAAAACCATTCGCATTACTCTTTTTAAGGAGTAAATATAAACAAAAATCTTTTGACGCAACCTCAAATACAACATCAAGAAAATTAGTAATTACCTCGTTAAGTAGTATTCTGAGAGTTTGCATATATGCTGTTTGGGACCTTTCTCTTTGATTCTCCTATAAAGTAATCTAGTTTACTTCAACACTTGCAGGATTTTTATTTTTAATTTATATATAGGTCTTTGTCGTATTTATAGGAGAGAAAAGGGAGGAATGGAACAGGAACAGGGAAATGGTCCAGACCAGATTCGAACCTTTGTCCCCATCAGAGACTCAACATGTCACAAGCATGTGTTTTTAGCACTGCATTACAGCTTAGGCAACCTGCGGGATAATTTAACAAAACAACTGTAATATAAAATCACAACAAGACAAGAATTTTAAACACATACACACACAAAGTATGTTCAAACATCTGGAAGCGTGACAGAAGTTCAGAGGCACTATCCCCACCTCTCAAATCCCTAGGTTCTACCACCCCTCAAACCTCTAGTGACGCTCCAAAAATAGGTGTGATGCTGAATGCCACGCAACAGTATGTGACCACAGAGGCGGCAAAAAAGCTATTGAGCTATTCCCAGGAGATCCATACGCCCTCACTATGGCATTCACTCTGGAGACAGTATTCTGGGCCAAGGTCTAACAACAGTCATTGTGACTCTTCAGCAGGTACAAAACCGCATTCTGTTCAGAATGGAACATTTTGAGTGTTTGGTGCTAATAAGACAATCATTTTATAAATGAAATCAAATAGAAATTGTTAGTGTTTACAGCAGGGCCATCCAATCCTCCTACGTCCCTGCAGAGTTCAGGTCCAACCCAAATTAACACACCTGAATCAGCTAATCAAGGTCTTCAGGATTTGTAGAACCTTCCAAGCAGGTGCATTGCCCATGGGGCAGGTTGGAGCTGAACTCTGCAGGACACTGGACCTCCAGGAACAGGATTGACATTGATTGAGTCTACATCTTCTGAAATGGGTCTTTCCAGGCTAAACTAGCCAGGCTTGATCAACCAGCTTCTAGAAATTCATGCAATCAAAGCTGTTTTTTTCATCAGAGACTACACAATATAAAGGTGCGAGTTTACTGTAAATTGTAGCTAACCAATTCATGTGGAGATTAAGCAAAACATTGTCTTTCATAGTAGCAATTAAAGAGATATGCTGCACTATTCCCTCAGGTTAACGATATATATTCAACCTCTACTTCGACCCTTCCAACATTAGCTCTCTATAATCAGACACAAAAGAAAGGTTCTAGTTATGGTAAGCACACTCAGTTTTAAGGACCAAAAAAAAAAACACTGTACTATAACTGCTTCCACACCAGTGCCCCATTGCCCTGCGCTCCCGGTATGTCCCTGTGCCATGACGTGCAGATGAATAACACCGTAAACAGGGAGAATAAGCTTTATTTTACGTCCGACCTCTGCTTCCCACCGCTCCCTGCTAAAAACAACAGCATTAGGCTCTAATGGATCCGCTGGAGAGCCGGGTTCACCTTCGCCATTACTTCCCAGGCCTCCGCACCCAGCAGGCAAGGCACTTCATCAGCCCCAAGGTCAACCTGATAGTTGCCCCTGTTCTCCAGCCTCTCTGATGATGCCCCTCACCCCTGGAGCGACCCCCCCCCTCCTCACCTCAGATCGCTTGTGTTACCCCTGCTCTCCTTGCCCTGTCCTCTCTGGGTCCCTGGATACCACCTGATGATGAATGGAGCACAATTAGCTCCACCCGCCACTGCACTGGATTCGCCCCTGCCCTCTCCATCTCTATCGCAAAAATGAGGCCGTCAAACTGGGGAACATCATCAAGCTGGGCACCAACAGGCAAACCAATATAGCCACTATGGATGTGCACAACCACACATTTCCAAAGTGGACTAGACAGGAGATGGTCAGCAACAAACATGCTGTATAATTAGGCTTGTCCTGAGTTCACATTCAAACATGTTTCTTAGGGGCAAAAGATATACAAAACAACATTCAAAATTCTATAAAATATCATCTGTGTCAGAGACTATTGCCTTGTGGGCAGTGCACCGACATGCAGCACACATGCGTTTTTGGCAACTCAAGTTCAAGTCCCAGCTTGTGATCCTTTCCCAGTCTCACCCCCCATTCTCCTACTTTGCTTCCTGTAATTTTATTAAATTACAATAAATAGAAAAAAACATAAAAATAAATTAACTTATAAAATATTTATTAAATATTCATTCAAATTAGTGCTGTCAAATGATTAATCGCGATTAATCGCATCCAAAATAAAAGTTTGTTTATATAATATGTGTGTGTACTCAGTATATTTATTATGCATATATAAATACACACACATACAGTATATATTTTGAAAATATTTACATGTATATGCATTTATATATTTATATTCTTATATTTTATATTATATATAAATATATTTAATATATAAACATATTTTTCTTAAATATATGCATGCATGTGTTTGTATTTAATAAATATGCACAGTATACACACCTGTATTATGTAAACAAAACCTTTATTTTGGATGCGATTAATCGCAATTAATCGTTTGACAGCACTAATTAAAATAAAATAAAATAGGTTAGGAACAAGATGTGGCAAGTAAATGATGAGAGAATTTATTTATTTATTTAACACAACTATCTCTTTAAGCTGTCAGCTTCCTAATTAATCCATTGCTGCTAAAAATAACAAATACATATTGCTTAAAATCCATATAACTTAGAGGTCCTTACAAATCAACTAGTCGGTTGTTGGACTAGGTAACCACTATTACATTATTATATTATTATTATTATATAACCTCTATTACATATGAATGTGCTGAGATGCCATCTATAGTGAGTGCATGTAGACATTCTCAATTTCAAAAGTTTCCTTGAGGGATGCGCTTCTCAAAAGGATATAAATGGCAATGGCATTCCTCCACTTCGGAGACAAACATCAATACACCCTCATAATTCATTCATAAACCCTCTACTTGGAAGCAGCTTTCATTGTCTATACAGCACAGGTTCGGTGTTTCTTTAACGTGAGCTGAGCTGCAAATGAGTTTCTCTGAGTGACGTCATCGAGCAAGCCATGTTGGGCTAACTGGCTGGTTTGAAAAAAGTTAGTGACAGCACAAACATGGATGCCCCAGTGCACCCTGAATGCTTATAGACACATGGTTAGTAAAGCACAGTACTACCTTTAAGCCAAAACAACATGGAGAAAACCCAAACCCAGAACTACTTTCTACTGAGCATGTTGCCGTATTTAGATGACCTAGCATAAACACCCACCGAACAACCCATTTTATGAAGTTTCCAGCTAATCCAACAAATAACAAAGCACTGATCACCAGGATGTTCTTGTAGATAAAGAAGGAAAAGTGACAACTGAGAACAAAGTGAGAGGTGAAAGGGAGCGACACACAACCCTGCTTGGCGTGACAGACGATGAGCCATAGAAGTGAGACACGGGGACATACGGACCACACTTACCACCATCACGCGTATCCACTCAAAGTGCCAGGAAGCCAAAATATCCGCAAGGATATGGCTTTCCGGCAGCCGGCCATCCTGGGAGGGGACTGAGCCCGGCACCTTGTGGACCAGAATAAATTGAGATCTTTTTAAAGCAGGGCTACAAAAGGAAAACAGTTAGACAAAAAAACATTGATGGCTACTAAGATGGCTTAGGACCCTTGAGAGAGAGAGAGAGAGAAAATATCCACCTGATGTAAAGGCAAAAAAGAGAAATCAAACAATGAAGCTATTTTACACAACAAGACAATGCCCTGAGTGTGTGTGAAGGATTTTCTAATCTCTCTTTATTAGCCAAACATGATTAAAATGCAGTTCCTAGGAGCATCTCTCCCCTAAATAAGAAGAAAAAGGAAAAAAGCCAAGTCAAAAGCATCTTTTACAGCATGAAGCTTTTCATCTTTTAGAGGCGCTGAGAAGAAAAGCAGCCAGAGATGCACAAACATTCTCTCTTTCTCTCTGTATTCTCCTTTGCACTGAAGTAAGCCACGTTACCTGAGGATACGCATCATGTATCAAAAGCTCAATAGCCCCAGAACAAGTTTTCAGTCACAGTTTTTCAAAGTAATAAAAATAATCCCTAGCACACTCTTTAGTCCAATTACATACTGCCATGTAGCTATCGCCCAGATCAACCCCCTGTCTCTGCTCGGCTGGGTTTAACCCTCCGCGTGTTATATACAGATAAGACTCACTTGTAATGCTAGATTCTAGCGGACATAAATGTGCATGAATCAGGATCAGATTGTCAGCGTTTCACAGTGCAGAGGTTCGTTTTCCTTTTCTCCCTGCTAAAGTGGCAGCGGTGTGGTGGAGAGAGTAAGTAAGAGTAGGCTAAACTCTTAAAACAAGGTCAAGTCCAAAAAGAGAGCGAAAGAGAGAAACAGAAGATATTTTACTTATTTCATTTGCTCATTTTATTTCTCTTGCTCATTTTTTTCCTTTCCTTTTACAGAAGACTTTTATTTATTTTGCTTACAGGACATTTTATCTTTAACACTGTATGCACTAATACAGTAGATCTGCAATGTTACACTTAAAATACAAAACACAAGTTACTGCATGTACTTGCAGTTAACATTAAATAGTTGGTAATCAGTTTACAGTTACAGTCAAAACTATTTAGATAACTGAAGGAATTCATATGAAATTTATTGTGATTTTTTTCAGTTTAACATTTAGTTTATTCACTATAGTGACGTGAAGTGACATGACATGTGGCCAAGTATGGTGACCCATACTCAGAATTAGTGCTCTGCATTTACCCATCCAAAGTGCACACACACAGCAGTGAACACCATTTTATGCTGCGGCGCCCGGGGAGCAGTTGGGGGTTCGGTGCTTTGCTCAAGGGCACCTCAGTCGTGGTATTGAAGGTGGGAGAGAGCGCTGTACATTCCCCCCCCCCCCCTACAATCCCTGCCGGTACGAGACTCGAACCCACAACCTTTGGGTTATGAGTTCGACTCTCTAACCATTAGGCCATGACTTCCTGATGAGAGAATGTATTTCTTCTATACAGTGATGGCCCCAATTATTAGAACACTTGGCATATTTAAAAGGTTTCAGTTGTTTTTGTTAAATTGGCCAAAAGGTGGACATACCAAATATTAAAGTTAAAAGTGGATAAAAACAGTACGACTCACTTCATCTGATTTTTTTCTGTGCTCAGAGAAACCATCTGCATGTTTCATGAACATTATGAAATGAAATAATTTTTTGAAAACAAAAAAGGTCAATATTTTCAGATCTGTCAGGTGTTCTAATAATTTTGGCCGCCACTGTATCTGGACAATGGACATCACTGTTTGGACAATGACAGCTGAAAAGCGTGATGAAACATGAATCCAGTAAATATCTATAGTACACTATACTGTTTAAAAGTTACGGTTGAGTACTTTTTTTTTTTGGACTAGGAAATGCATATTAGAATGATTTCTGAAGGATCATGTGACACAGAAGACTGGAATAATATCTGATGAAAATTCAGCTTTCTCATCACAGAAATAAATTGCATTTTAAAATAGAAAACAGTTTATTTTATTGTCATTTTTCACAATATTACTGTTTTTACTGTATTTTTGATCAAATAAATGCAGCCTTGGTTAGCTCCAAGAGACATAAAAACCCCATGGTATGAATGGCAATGTACATACGTGTTTATAGTTAGCTACCAGAACTATAATCATTTAACATCCTATAGCACAGATATTTAAAGTTAACTTCACTGCCCCCTTGAGTTCTGACGTTTCTAACCACCACAGTTTGTCTGCTGCACGCTTTACAGTGTCGGACAAGTGTCTGCATTTACATTTTTGCACAGTATATTTCTAGCCTAAAAGCTACACTTACCTTTATTAATTCACAAAACAGAAACCGACAAGCCTTTGACAACACACGATATCCTGTTTTTTCTCTTATTCTCTGTCACTGTTTTGCTTCACATTCATATTGAATGTTTGCTTATTTATAAGAGGTACAGCATACGGTTATTTATATTCTTATATTTTATATTATATATAAATATATTTAATATATAAACATATTTTTCTTAAATATATGCATGCATGTGTTTGTATTTAATAAATATGCACAGTATACACACCTGTATTATGTAAACAAAACCTTTATTTTGGATGCGATTAATCGCAATTAATCGTTTGACAGCACTAATTAAAATAAAATAAAATAGGTTAGGAACAAGATGTGGCAAGTAAATGATGAGAGAATTTATTTATTTATTTAACACAACTATCTCTTTAAGCTGTCAGCTTCCTAATTAATCCATTGCTGCTAAAAATAACAAATACATATTGCTTAAAATCCATATAACTTAGAGGTCCTTACAAATCAACTAGTCGGTTGTTGGACTAGGTAACCACTATTACATTATTATATTATTATTATTATATAACCTCTATTACATATGAATGTGCTGAGATGCCATCTATAGTGAGTGCATGTAGACATTCTCAATTTCAAAAGTTTCCTTGAGGGATGCGCTTCTCAAAAGGATATAAATGGCAATGGCATTCCTCCACTTCGGAGACAAACATCAATACACCCTCATAATTCATTCATAAACCCTCTACTTGGAAGCAGCTTTCATTGTCTATACAGCACAGGTTCGGTGTTTCTTTAACGTGAGCTGAGCTGCAAATGAGTTTCTCTGAGTGACGTCATCGAGCAAGCCATGTTGGGCTAACTGGCTGGTTTGAAAAAAGTTAGTGACAGCACAAACATGGATGCCCCAGTGCACCCTGAATGCTTATAGACACATGGTTAGTAAAGCACAGTACTACCTTTAAGCCAAAACAACATGGAGAAAACCCAAACCCAGAACTACTTTCTACTGAGCATGTTGCCGTATTTAGATGACCTAGCATAAACACCCACCGAACAACCCATTTTATGAAGTGTAGGAAGTTTTCAGCTATTGCAGATTCAAACAAATAACTAAGCACCAGGTGATTTCTTCAAGATAAAGAAGGTAAAGTGATAACTGAGAACAAAGTGAGAAATGAAAGGGAGCGACACACAACCCTGCTTGGCATGACAGACGATGAGCCATAAAAGTGAGACACGGGGGACATACGGACTGCACTTACCACCATCACGCGTATCCACTCAAAGTGCCAGGAAGCCAAAATATCCGCAAGGATATGGCTTTCCGGCAGCCGGCCATCCTGGGAGGGGACTGAGCCCGGCACCTTGTGGACCAGAATAAATTGAGATCTTTTTAAAGCAGGGCTACAAAAGGAAAACAGTTAGACAAAAAAACATTGATGGCTACTAAGATGGCTTAGGACCCTTGAGAGAGAGAGAGAGAGAAAATATCCACCTGATGTAAAGGCAAAAAAGAGAAATCAAACAATGAAGCTATTTTACACAACAAGACAATGCCCTGAGTGTGTGTGAAGGATTTTCTAATCTCTCTTTATTAGCCAAACATGATTAAAATGCAGTTCCTAGGAGCATCTCTCCCCTAAATAAGAAGAAAAAGGAAAAAAGCCAAGTCAAAAGCATCTTTTACAGCATGAAGCTTTTCATCTTTTAGAGGCGCTGAGAAGAAAAGCAGCCAGAGATGCACAAACATTCTCTCTTTCTCTCTGTATTCTCCTTTGCACTGAAGTAAGCCACGTTACCTGAGGATACGCATCATGTATCAAAAGCTCAATAGCCCCAGAACAAGTTTTCAGTCACAGTTTTTCAAAGTAATAAAAATAATCCCTAGCACACTCTTTAGTCCAATTACATACTGCCATGTAGCTATCGCCCAGATCAACCCCCTGTCTCTGCTCGGCTGGGTTTAACCCTCCGCGTGTTATATACAGATAAGACTCACTTGTAATGCTAGATTCTAGCGGACATAAATGTGCATGAATCAGGATCAGATTGTCAGCGTTTCACAGTGCAGAGGTTCGTTTTCCTTTTCTCCCTGCTAAAGTGGCAGCGGTGTGGTGGAGAGAGTAAGTAAGAGTAGGCTAAACTCTTAAAACAAGGTCAAGTCCAAAAAGAGAGCGAAAGAGAGAAACAGAAGATATTTTACTTATTTCATTTGCTCATTTTATTTCTCTTGCTCATTTTTTTCCTTTCCTTTTACAGAAGACTTTTATTTATTTTGCTTACAGGACATTTTATCTTTAACACTGTATGCACTAATACAGTAGATCTGCAATGTTACACTTAAAATACAAAACACAAGTTACTGCATGTACTTGCAGTTAACATTAAATAGTTGGTAATCAGTTTACAGTTACAGTCAAAACTATTTAGATAACTGAAGGAATTCATATGAAATTTATTGTGATTTTTTTCAGTTTAACATTTAGTTTATTCACTATAGTGACGTGAAGTGACATGACATGTGGCCAAGTATGGTGACCCATACTCAGAATTAGTGCTCTGCATTTACCCATCCAAAGTGCACACACACAGCAGTGAACACCATTTTATGCTGCGGCGCCCGGGGAGCAGTTGGGGGTTCGGTGCTTTGCTCAAGGGCACCTCAGTCGTGGTATTGAAGGTGGGAGAGAGCGCTGTACATTCACTCCCCCCACCTACAATCCCTGCCGGTACGAGACTCGAACCCACAACCTTTGGGTTATGAGTTCGACTCTCTAACCATTAGGCCATGACTTCCTGATGAGAGAATGTATTTCTTCTATACAGTGATGGCCCCAATTATTAGAACACTTGGCATATTTAAAAGGTTTCAGTTGTTTTTGTTAAATTGGCCAAAAGGTGGACATACCAAATATTAAAGTTAAAAGTGGATAAAAACAGTACGACTCACTTCATCTGATTTTTTTCTGTGCTCAGAGAAACCATCTGCATGTTTCATGAACATTATGAAATGAAATAATTTTTTGAAAACAAAAAAGGTCAATATTTTCAGATCTGTCAGGTGTTCTAATAATTTTGGCCGCCACTGTATCTGGACAATGGACATCACTGTTTGGACAACGACAGCTGAAAAGCGTGATGAAACATGAATCCAGTAAATATCTATAGTACACTATACTGTTTAAAAGTTACGGTTGAGTACTTTTTTTTTTTGGACTAGGAAATGCATATTAGAATGATTTCTGAAGGATCATGTGACACAGAAGACTGGAATAATATCTGATGAAAATTCAGCTTTCTCATCACAGAAATAAATTGCATTTTAAAATAGAAAACAGTTTATTTTATTGTCATTTTTCACAATATTACTGTTTTTACTGTATTTTTGATCAAATAAATGCAGCCTTGGTTAGCTCCAAGAGACATAAAAACCCCATGGTATGAATGGCAATGTACATACGTGTTTATAGTTAGCTACCAGAACTATAATCATTTAACATCCTATAGCACAGATATTTAAAGTTAACTTCACTGCCCCCTTGAGTTCTGACGTTTCTAACCACCACAGTTTGTCTGCTGCACGCTTTACAGTGTCGGACAAGTGTCTGCATTTACATTTTTGCACAGTATATTTCTAGCCTAAAAGCTACACTTACCTTTATTAATTCACAAAACAGAAACCGACAAGCCTTTGACAACACACGATATCCTGTTTTTTCTCTTATTCTCTGTCACTGTTTTGCTTCACATTCATATTGAATGTTTGCTTATTTATAAGAGGTACAGCATACGGTTACATGCCATCTTTAATATCCAGTCGAGCAGGCAGCACAATCACGCACACTTCCTAACAGCTGTTGGGCATGTAAGGAGGCGTGCGTGAGTTGTGGTAAGCCTGTGAGCATGACATGATTGCAGTGTGTATCTTATCTGGGGCGGCTCCTCCTCGGGCTGTGTGTGTGTATGTGTAGGACCATTACTCCAGTGGCCAGTCATGCGTACACTCCTAATCTCAACACTCTTTCACCCTCTCTCTTTCGCTCCCTGGAGACACTGGCGCTATCATCCTGGCTGCTTCTCAGACAGAGCACTAGCGCTGATTATTCCTCCGTACTGCGCTTCGGACACATGTACGCACAACACCGGTTCTAATGACATCACCGAAACCCAAATACTGTAGCTGTACCATCAATTAGCATGTGCAAAAAAATAAACTTGTTGGAATAACGAAAATAAAAAAACAGACAGTGAATTGGACAATGTAGTGCACGTTATTGAAAATACATAAAAAATACAATACTCACTCTCATGTCTATGGAAGACAAAATGAGATGTTTGGGAAATGTCCAGGCTGCTCTTTTCCACGCCGTTAAAATTAATGCAAACTGGAGATTTTAATCTTCAAAGAGACAAAATAACACCATAAAAGTGGTCCATACAACTTTTGCACTATATTCCAAGTCTTTTGAAGTCATACAATGTGTTTGTGAAAGAAACATATTGAAATGTATGTTATGTCAGATTTGTGGATTAATTGTTCTTTTGAGTCAAATCTTTTCAAATAATTTGTTGATCCAGATAACAAAATCTGTGTAAATGATTCGCTCACAAATCAGACTGATTTGGTATCTTTGTAAATGATTCGCTCACAAATCAGACTGATTTGGTTCTTGAGTTTAACTCACTGACTGGTCACAAAAGTTTATAGGTGAACAATGACTTAATTTTTGGTCTGTTTTTGACACAAACTATTTGTGTATTGCTTTAGAAGACTTGGACTATAGCAAATGAGTCATATGAACCACTTTTATGATACTTGTATGGTGCTTAAAGGGATAGTTCACCCAAAAATGAAAATTCTGTCATTAATTACTCACCCTCATGTCGTTCCAAACCTGTAAGACCTTCGTTCATCGGAACACAAATTAATATATTTGATGAAATCTGAGAGCTTTCTGACCCTGCATAGACAGCAACACCACTACCATGTTCAAGGCCCAGAAAGGTAGTAAGGACATCGTTAAAGTAGTCCTTGTGGCATCTGTGGTTCAACCTTAATTTTATGAAGCTACGAGAATACTTTTTGTGCAAAGAAAACAAAAATAACGTCTTTATTCAACAAATTCTTCTCTTCCATGTCAGTCTTCAACACACGTTCACGACAGTACCACAACACATATTATAACGATGTCCTTACTAGCTTTCTGTGCCTTGAACGTGGTAGTTGTGTTGCTGCCTACGGAGGGTCAGAACGCTCTTGGATTTCATCAAAAATATCTTAATTTGTGTTCAGAAGATGAACAAAGGTTTTATGGGTTTGGAACGACGTGAGGGGAGAAATTAATGACAGAATTTTCATTTTTGGGTGAACTAACCTTTTAAGCATCTTTTTAAAGCTAAAAATCCATCATAAATGCATAGAAAAGAGTGACCGGCGCATTATTTATATTTTCTCCTTTTGTGTTTCACAGAACAAAGCAAGTCCTATAGATTTGTAATGACATGAGGATGAGTAAATGATGACAGAATTATAATTTTAAGTGAACCATTCAATTAAAAACAACACATTGTATATCTCAAAATATTATCAGAGCAAGAAAGACTAGGCCTTCCAGCATCTGCTTTATGACAGGTGAAGTTTAGCTGCATAAAAATAATGAACGGTAATGAAAATACCAATCCTTCGCAAACTTTCTTTGGGAAAGTGGGTGCACACAAGTGCGAGACAGCTGTGGCACAAGCGGAGCGTTAGGCACGTTATCGTAGCGTAGCCAATGCTACTCCTTAATTCCACACTAGCATATCTGAGAGAGGTTTAACAATGTGAGGCGCATTCATTATCACCTGGATAATTACCTGCCATTCTGCCTGTGTGTTTACATGTGTTTGGCGGAGCAGGTGTTAAAATATTTTGGCTGTTATTGCTGGGATTGCTGATGAATTTGGTGGAGTCGGCAAGCTCTCCAGAGAGCTATTCAGCACTGTAAACACACATGGACACATGGACACATTCACATGCACACACACTGGCACTAGCCTGGCAAAGAAAAAAGGAGAAGTGTGAGGCAAGCATATGGCTTACGCAGTTGTTGTACCCAGCATGCTTTTGCATACATGGCCATCCAAATTATGTTTAACCCAAAAATTCATGGTCACAAAAATGTGTTGGAGAAGGTACATTGAAACTGTAGCTTGCTAGGCTAAAGCTAAATCATTTGATCCTATTTACTTTCTCATTGTGGAAATGTATTGGTGTACTTTATAAAAAGAACTTGTCTTCATAATCTATCATCTAAATGTAATAACGTGATGTCAATCTGAAAGTAGCAGCAGGAATTCCATTCCCATACTCATGTTTGTAGACCTGCTAGCTTGAATTTTTGCACTTTGAAGAGGATGGAATATTGAAGAGGTCATGGTTGTGCTTGAGGCATTTCACATCTTAAGCTCTTAACATTTTTTGTTTGTTTTAGTGAACATGTACTCAGGTAATTAATGTTCTTTATTGCTAATGCTGATTTAGTGAAAAAAGTGTTGATTTGTATTTTATTTATAAACAATTTCAATGCAGTAAGCTTTAATTAGTAACTCGCAGAGTAGCAAACTACTATTTTAAAAGGCAAAAGCTCAACTGTAGTCGAACTTCTTTAAATTATGATTTCAAAGCAGCTTCCTCAACACTGACTTGATTTCACATAGCCAGGTGCACTGCAAAAATCCCCTGTTTTAAAACACTTTTACAGTGTCACTTGCACTAACCTTGCTTTCACCTGAGCTCTCCTCTCTTTTTCTCCCTCCCTTTTTCTTGTTTTGGAACCAATTGCCTACTTGGGCAAAACAACTGAGCCGTCTCCATCAATTAGCCTTGACTTTGGATTTTCATTAAGAGTAATTGACTAATATCTGCAGTGAGTCTGAAGAAAGACACTTTTAACTATCACGAAGCAGTTTGTTAAGTAAGAACACATGTCTTGGCTCATACTACGCCAGCAAGAGGTCCCCAGTCCAATGCAAAACAGGTGACTGCTATGTAATACCCCATTTAGCCCCTGGAGCAAAGGTTATCCAGCTAATAGCTTCCTAGTGGAGACTAAAGAAGAGCTGAAGACTAGGCCTGGCCTAAACATCTGGGACATATTGCACATACTTGTAACATATGCTTCAGGTTCAATTAAAATGAGCCCTTGGCACATTTATCCATTTTTTCTTCCTTCATCCAGTATAAGTGGGCCTTCCCTGATGTGATCTCAGTATTTTACTGCTTGAACAAACAGAGGAGGTAATGAGAATGTGAGGTCATCAACAAACTGACATGGAGAAGAAAGTAAAGAGACGTAGATGGGGGGAAAAAAGAAATACAAACTAGTTTTTGAGGAGGAACTGAAAGTATGACAGATAGTGTTGCTTTTAAAGTAACAAGCTACTTTTTCTAACTATTAGCATTGTAGTCTGATATAACTCTGCATCACTTTTTTCCTCACATTGCTTTTGTGAGGCCTCTGTCATCTGTAGCACTGGTAATTCTTATTAATTTTAATGAAATTAACAATATTAACAGATAAATTACTACAAATAAAAAGTTAATTGAAATTTTTATATTGAAATGCTTGAATTTTTACCTTTATCTGTGTGCTTTTTAATTCATAAATAAATATTACAATTGATTTCAATTTAACTGTCATCCTAAATCATTTTTGTTCCAGATAAATCTTTTAATAGAGCGTAACATTGACCATCCAACAAATTCAAAGTAAAACAAAACAAAACTATGCAAACAAGAAGGAGAAAGGACAAAGAGAGGACAAGTAGCCCATTTCAACCTTCCAACCTCTCAACTGAAGCTAATCTGACACAAAGAACAACAGATCCTTGTCAACATTAATACAGATATTCAGTTCATTCTTCTACATACACACACTATATGTACACTTTATGCTCTTTGAAAGTCCACTAAGGAGAAATGTTAGGAAGATGTCAAAGGTTATGTTTTCATCTTAAGTCTACACTGCTCCAAAAATGTTCTTGTTGACATTCTTGTTGTCCCATTTCCAGACAAAGTGCTAAAAGCACATAAGTGCTGGTATTTTGGCAGGCAATAATATGAATCTGCCTGCTCAGAAATATTAAAATGCTTCCTCACAAAAGCTGCTGGGGCATTTGGCTTGCGGTCATTTGAATGCTATTAATTGCACTTCAAAGGCCTTGAGAAATATCAGAAGCTCAACACAGAGACCCTGAAGCCATGTTTATTTATGCCTATGTGACTCCCCTTTATTCTGAGTAGAAAGGAAACATGTACTGCAACTCTGTAGACGTCAGACACTAGCAGCTCTGACAGACTAGCTGTGGACCTGGACTCTATGAAATGTGGCCGAAAGCATTAAATACACAAGAAAACAATGACCTGCTGGTATTTGAGTGAGGTCAAACACAATAAATAATACATTTTCATTGCATTTCACTTTAGAGAAGAGCGTTTGAGCATTAAATATACATCTGTGTTGGAATACATGTTTGTGAGTGGCACCGATAATTACCTTGTCATCTCTGTCAAAGTCTTCCTCCTCGTCCTCCAGCAAATCCTCCACAGCTTGCTGATGTGCATTGTGAAGAGCAGAACAAAAGAGAGCAGAAAAAAAGTAGAAAAAAAACAAAGAGAAAATCAATTTCACATGTACACTTAGGAACATCTCCACATCTTCGAGTGAAAACAAATGATAGCACACAGTCCTTGGATAGAAAGCAAACCCTCCGAGTGTGACCTCAGTCGCTAAAGTCATCAGTTGTGTCCTCTTGTCCATAAGGTTAAAACCTGAATAGAGCCTCTGGCAAAGGAAGGCTGATGACATAGAACGTTAACTACGTGCTTCAGTGGACCAGATCCAGGCCAACAATGGTCCCATCAAAACCCCTTCAGGTTTTCATACTTAACTCAAGCACACAAAGAGCCGTATGCCCATGACCTCGAGAAATGCTGCTGGCTACTCGATTCTCCCAGAAGAACATGTGAACACAGACCAGTGAAAATGATGAAAAGAGTGATGCCGAGAATATTGAGAGCAAGATAGAGGGCAAGGAATCAACGAATGTTTAAATAAACATTGATTTCATTTTGCAATCTAGAAAAACTGCAGGCTCAAAAGCTTGAAAGAATCAATTATTTGCTTGCTTACATCTGAGAATCATCAGTGGTTCTTGCTACAGAAACAGTTATTAACTATTATTCATACTTTTTTTTAATTGCTGTCTAAACAACCAGACCTTTTCCACCTATAAAGAGCATACAAATCATGATATAAATACATTTAAAAATATATACGTATATCGTGTATATCACTCCCAACCATACTGTATCTACAGATCAGAATATCACAGAGGTGAGCACTTCTGATTTAGTAAGCAAACACTTCATAGCATAGTAGCAACACACTACACAACCACTCAGAACAACTTATCAATGCATAGCAACCACTAACAAGTACATCATAGCCGTGGGTTTTGTACAGACAAGCGCTATTTACAGTTTTTTGCTAAATTAAAAATAACTTCTTGCAGTGCTAAAAGGATCAAATAAACCAAAATGTATAATGTTCACATCACTTTCATTTGTTCTTGGGAAACTGCAGTCACTAATATAATAAGAGCTGTTTATAGAATCTAAAATATGCCACATTTATTTTTTAGTCTCACAAACAGAAAAAAAATCCTTCCTGTGTGAGCTAGTAATTTGGCGGCATTAATTATTCAGATCTCATTGGCTTGTTAATCAGAACTGTAGACACCAAAATAATCAGACGATATGTTGGCACACAAATAAAGAGTTTATCTCGGTCAACTGAAAACATTATATTTGGCCTCAGTGGCTTACGGGAGCCCAGAGGAGTGTGTATCACATGTCTGTTTTTGTTGCCGGAGGATTGAAAAGACATAGATCATTATTTCTCTTCTTGTGGTTCCTCCTGTCAATCCCGCATCAAAGCTTCAAGGTCATGTGTGTGCTATTTAAATACGACAACTCGGGCATCTGAAAACACCAAAAAGCTATCAAGGGAGGAATACATCTTCTTTTTGATGATTTTTTTCTTTTTTCTGGCTCCATGCATTTCATCAGTTTTTTTGTGACATCCAAAAATTGTTACTTAGCAAACAATAGCTTTTGTTCCTTTGTTTTGTCTAAAAGAGAGTGTATGGCAGCTATAAGCCTCTTATGTAAATGCAGCCTGCGGCAGAAACAAGAGGAGGGTTCAGGATAGATACACGCAATGTTGTGAGGAGACTAGCGATGGTGTTTTGCACTAGCCTAATAGCACACGGATTGACTCGAAGAGCGATGTGGCTCCGGCGCTAGGTTAGCCAGAGGTCATACGCTGGGTAAAGGAACTTGGAGGAAGTTGAACTTCAAGGGCCGTGGTAGCATGAACTCGAAAGTTTGGCAGTCAATATGTCTCACTTGCAGACAGAAATTCAGTCTAAAATAGCATCAGAGCCAGACTTTAAGTCCATTGTTTGGCCTTTCGGTTAGCAGCGGCACCATCTCCAGACCAGCGCCGTGACATCCATCCTGGCGAGTTAATGCATTTTCTTTTGCCTTCTGCCATGAGTGGAGGAAGAACCCTGCTATCTGCGCTTTTAATTCTAACCTTCCCCGAGACAGGTGCGCTGGGAATAGACGCCCTAGCTAGACAAGCCATCCAACATGAAGATATGCACTTTCATTTTTTTCCCCTGCCTCTCAGCTCTCGCGCTCTCCCCTCCTCCAGCTCTTCTTTGAAATGTGAGACATCTCTAGCGTCTCCAGCTGCTCAGGGGCTGGCCCTGCTTTGTATGCCACGTGTGGACCAGAGGCCCGGGAGAGCCCAGGCCTGGAAGGCTGATAAGGGCTCTCGCCGGAGCACATCGAGCCCAAACAGCCTCTTCACAGGCTGTCAGAGCCCTGCTGGTCAGAGGGAGGGCTTGAGTTTTTGCCAGCACTGGCTGACTGTGGTCTGACCTCTGCAGGGGCTCAAGTCAAAGAGTAACTCTGCCGGTTCTGTTTGGGCAAAGTGTTACGTTTCAATAAAAGCGGTCACGATTCAAAAATGAGGACAATGGGCAAATTAATTGCTGTAATGTGTGGGAGAGGGACGGAGAAGCCAGTACGTCTCTTTGGGGCTGAGTTTTACGGGGCACACGGGCTGGCAAGAGGACGCGCCAGGGTCGTGCGTATCCAAAAGCAGCGGGAGTCAGCGGTGCCGTCAGTCCCATGGCCCAAGCTCTACTGTAATCCGCAGCAGCCCTGAACCCACAGACCCAGAAAAACACTCTGGCTTTCTGTTCTGTAAATAAAACCCCGGCTTCCCAAGACAAGCCTGCGTCAACAATGGCAGCAGCAGTCGTGACAAAAATCACACGGCGCTGCAGTGTTGTTAGCAAAATCACGGGTACAAAAGTTCACAAAGACGAAGTTCAGGAGCTGCCAAAGTTGCTCCCCGCCTCGCCTCCAACCTCGCCTGCGAGCCATGGCGGCACGGGGGAAATCAGCAGGGCAACAAACGCTGCCAGTTCAAAGTGACGTGACCTTTTGATTTTGTCACCTGTCAGGGGCTGGCACGGAGGAGCGGAGACATGTCTGCCAGGCGCGGGTGAAACGCTGTCTCGCTAACGGGGCACGGCGCTGGAAGAGGTGGTGCCACTGAGGTGGATTAAAGGCCTAGAGCACCTCTCGGCTCTTCTTCTCACTCTTCCTCATCCTCTCCCGGCCCTGCCGTCACACTTCTTGCTTTTTTGTTGTCCCCGTTGAGCCTGCAGCTGAAACACCAGCCTGAGAGTAAGACAAGCTCTACCATGAAGCGCCTCTAGGAGCACGGCTGGCAGACAGACTCTCGCTCTGGTTCTCTTTATGTTGTCGTTTTGTGATTGACACTGGAGGTGGGCTTGACAGGCCTTCGTTTCCCCCCACAGCAGCCCACCTGTACCAGCGTATCCTTTATTCATGAAGCTCCATCCAGGCTGTTTGTTTTTCAAATTACACTCACTGGAAGAAAAAGACAAAACACTACTCAAACCAGACAAAACAAAAGGTGGGAAAAAGTTTATTTGCTAACTTGCTTTCTGTGCCATGCAAAACATTGACAATGTTAGTAGTCAAGATATAAACAAACAGACTAAGAACAAACAGCTATGCATTTGATCTTGTCAGTCTTCCTATGTTTACGAAAAGATTAAACTAAAGGTGAAGGGTAATTTATTCACCACTGGCAGCATCAAATGAAATCGCAAAACTAACTGTTTACAAACTGGTCTCCCAAACACGTCTACCGGCCTGTCTTGTTCAGAAAACAAGGAATCCCACCATCCAATCACAGCATTAGTTGAACCAGACATTTACATGATGGCTCACTCAAACAACTACAGTAGTGTTCATGCTCATTGAAAAGTGATTTGCATGGGATTTTTAAACAAAATTGTTTAACATTTACATTTTCACACATTTCACCTTCAAAATTTGCATGAAATGCAAATCTATTTTTTAAATGCATGTTATTGACCTTACTGTACACGATTCATTCATTCATATGTTTGAATATTGTTTTCCCTTATTTTATAATCAAAATGGTGAAACGTCAGACGTTTCTCTGGTGATGCATGCTGGACTTTTCCAATTATCCATTTTACACAGATGTACTGTACATCCCAACATACAAAAAAAAAGTCATTACTACCATTACATTGTTACTTTAAATGAGGGGCCTTGTTCTTTATAACATCTCTTACTGGAAACATGTTCACATCATGTTCACCATGGTTGACAGGTGGTTGTCTACAGGCACAAGTCAAAGGATGTCTCTGCTGCCTTCTTCAATGTAAGTCTATTTTCAAATATTTTATCATTTGCCAAGTAAAAATTGTAAGTCTGATCACATTGAAAATATATCACATCTCTCCACAATAAACTACAAATCATTATTGCCCATTTCATAAACTGTGAGGGATGAGTTACACGTTGATATCTGAACTGAATTTTTCCCCTCAATAACTATTTTTAACATAAAGAAATAATCTTATAGAATCACAAAACTATTTTTGTTAAATTAATTGAATTAATTTTCAACATTACAGCAAACATACCAGAGGAAATATCTTGTGTTGCACATTTGGGGCCTTTTGCTTAAAACCTTAAACCCAAATATGAGCTGCAGCAATATTCACAAAAAAGCAGGCTGTGAAGAAATGATTAACCTTTTAAAGTATGCCATAGGAAAATGGAGAAACTGCGAGCTTGCTAGAGGACACGGTGAGAGTAACCCTGACAATTAAGACCCTCTCTCCCACCACTGACAAGGCTGCAGAGAAAGAACCTCAAATGCCTAATTGAGCTTGAGCTGGTGAAAGAGATGTAACTATGTTCCTCCAGCTCTGACAGTATATGCTATAATTATCACCTTCAAAACATCTGGTAAACTGTTTTCCAGACCAGTGAATTCAGCAGCCCGGGTCTTCTAGGGCCAGCCATGGGCTTCACTCCCCTCCATTCACACACCAAGCTGTCCGACGCTTGACTGAGCCTCAGCGGCCACACTGAAGCCCACCCCAACACTTCCAGGTCTCCAAACAAAAGTAGGTGAGGGGTGGTGTTAGGGTGGTGAGGACTGCCTCTCTGCAGGAGGTGAGCAAGCCACTGACAGCTGCTGTCAGAACAGCTTGGCTAGCTGTGTCGGTGCTCCCTTAACTTCAGGTTAAGAGAGGTGCGCTTGCACTCCCTACCAGTAGGGGGCTCTTCTGAAAGCGCTGGAGACAGTGCAGCTGCTTTGTTTAGAGAGGAAACCTAGTGCTGCTTTAGAAAGCGTAGCTTTCCATCACCTGCTGATGATCGACAGGCGTAGTTCAAAAGTCACATCCCTTTGTCTTGCTTCTAAACCCGTGTTTATTTTTCCATGGTCTATTCATTCTGACACAAAAACCAATACCGTGGCACTGCGCGGCAGCCAGGCTAGCTAAGCTTCTGTTGATTTAAAACAACGGTTTGGGAGTGTAGTCTTGTGTTTAGTGCACAGCCATTCCAGATGGTAAAAAGGATCTTTAACAATAACAGGCTGTGACAGCGAGGTCAGGTATCTGGTGGAAGGGTGGCAGGCGGAGAACAGCAAAAGAATACGAGAGTCAGGGGTCAGCTGTCTACAGGTTAAGAGTTGAGCTGGCATGTCACATCTAGAGGTAACAAGTCCCTTCAAGAAATGTGACAGCTGAAAGTGGGTTTCTGTTTTCCCAGAACATACTAGGCTGTGAACATCAGGGGTACAACAGACAAGGGATAATATACGGTCACCCTGAAGTGGGTTGATTTTTAATAACCGGCTATTATTCTGTGATAATGGCAGCTTCTTACTAAAAAAATAAATGCCAATATTGATTTAATATTATATGCAGAATTCATATTATTAGTATATGTCCCACAACCCTGAGCAATAGAATTTGGAGAATATATGGTGGTGATGAATGTTTAATTGTATATTTATGCACTCTAAAAAATGCTGGGTTGTTTCAACCCAATGTTGGGTCAAATATGGACTAACCCAACTGTTGGGTTAAATTTTGGTTACATTTTTAAATTAGCTTTTTAACCCAACAGTTGGGTTAGTCCATATTTGACCCAACATTGGGTTGAAACAAGCCAGCATTTTTTAGAGTGTGGTAAATAAGCAAAACTTGTTAACAATATATATATATACAGTATATTGGCATACAATGTAATAAAAATGTAATTAAAAAATGTGTCTGTATTGTAATAAAAAGAAAGTGATTATAACTAAAGCTGAAAAGTCTATCAAGAAAGAGAGAGAGAATATGCCTGTAAGAATTCTTCTGTGCAGCTTTTGTTCATACCTAGAGTCTCACTTTTACCCTCCTTTTCCATGCATACAGAATATTTGAGCGCACACGCTCATCCACTGCATTCTGTGCATGAGACATGCTGCACCACATTACAAAACCATGCGATGCTGATAGTCAGATGTCATACAAACACTTGGAAAAGTTTCAGAGTAAGTCTTGCCATCTAGGCTGGGCAGCATCTCCGTTTCTCATTTCTGTCTGTCTCAGTAAAAAAAACAAAAAAAAGGGTCAAATATGGACAAACCCAACTGTTGGGTTAAAAAGTTAATTTAAAAATGTAACCAAAATTTAACCCAACAGTTGTGTTAGTCCGTATTTGACCCAACATTGGGTTGAAACAACCCAGCATTTTTTAGAGTGTGGTAAATAAGCAAAACTTGTTAACAATATATATATATATATACAGTATATTGGCATACAATGTAATAAAAATGTAATTAAAAAATTTGTCTGTATTGTAATAAAAAGAAAGTGATTATAACTAAAGCTGAAAAGTCTATCAAGAAAGAGAGAGAGAATATGCCTGTAAGAATTCTTCTGTGCAGCTTTTGTTCATACCTAGAGTCTCACTTTTACCCTCCTTTTCCATGCATACAGAATATTTGAGCGCACACGCTCATCCACTGCATTCTGTGCATGAGACATGCTGCACCACATTACAAAACCATGCGATGCTGATAGTCAGATGTCATACAAACACTTGGAAAAGTTTCAGAGTAAGTCTTGCCATCTAGGCTGGGCAGCATCTCCGTTTCTCATTTCTGTCTGTCTCAGTAAAAAAAACAAAAAAAAACAGCTTGGACTGTTGGAGCACCGCAGCCTCCATTTATGTGTCAGCAGGTTTAGCGCAGAGCTACAGTTAGAGTTATCTGAAATGACATCCTGCCAGGCACAGGGAGCCTGACATCTATAGTGTAGTGATGAAAGCATGAATGGGACACTTCCACTGGGGGAATATTAGTCCTTTCAAAAGTACATCAGTCCTCTCTGAGTGTGCATTTATAAAAATAAAGCACAAAGCATGGGTTTATGTAAACGGCTGCATTGCTTTCAGATAACAAGCTAGCAGCCAACAAACAGCTTTAAGCTTCAAGTGACATATGTATATATATATATACAGTGGGGGAAAAAAGTATTTAGTCAGCCACCAATTGTGCAAGTTCTCCCACTTAAAAAGATGAGAGAGGCCTGTAATTTTCATCATAGGTATACCTCAACTATGAGAGACAAAATGAGAAAAAAAATCCAGAAAAAAAAATCCAGAAAATCACATTGTAGGATTTTTAAAGAATTTATTTGCAAATTATGGTCGAAAATAAGTATTTGGTCAATAACAAAATTTCATCTCAATACTTTGTTATAATATACCCTTTGTTGGCAATGACAGACGTCAAACGTTTTCTGTAAGTCTTCACAAGGTTTTCACACACGGTTGCTGGTATTTTGGCCCATTCCTCAAGAGCAGTAATGTTTTGGGGCTGTCGCTGGGCAACACGGATTTTCAACTCCCTCCAAAGATTTTCTATGGGGTTGAGATCTGGAGACTGGCTAGGCCACTCCAGGACCTTGAAATGCTTCTTACGAAGCCACTCCTTCATTGCCCGGGCGATGTGTTTGGGATCATTGTCATGCTGAAAGACCCAGCCACGTTTCATCTTCAATGCCCTTGCTGATGGAAGGAGGTTTTCACTCAAAATCTCACGATACATGGCCCCATTCATTCTTTCGTTTACACAGATCAGTCGTCCTGGTCCCTTTGCAGAAAAACAGCCCCAAAGCATGATGTTTCCACCCCCATGCTTCACAGTAGGTATGGTGTTCTTTGGATGCAACTCAGCATTCTTTCTCCTCCAAACACGACAAGTTGAGTTTTTACCAAAAAGTTATATTTTGGTTTCATCTGACCATATGACATTCTCCCAATCCTCTTCTGGATCATCCAAATGCTCTCTAGCAAACTTCAGACAGGCCTGGACATGTACTGGCTTAAGCAGGGGGACACATCTGGCACTGCAGGATTTGAGTCCCTGGCAGCGCAGTGTGTTACTGATGTAGCCTTTGTTACTTTGGTCCCAGCTCTCTGCAGACGATGAACAATATTAACAGCAATTATTATATGATGCAATCAAACTTATAGCAAAATGTGTTTGTTCATACCTAGAGTCTCACTTTTACCCTCCTTTTCCATGCATACAGAATATTTGAGCGCACACGCTCATCCACTGCATTCTGTGCATGAGACATGCTGCACCACATTACAAAACCATGCGATGCTGATAGTCAGATGTCATACAAACACTTGGAAAATTTTCAGAGTAAGTCTTGCCATCTAGGCTGGGCAGCATCTCCGTTTCTCATTTCTGTCTGTCTCAGTTAAAAAAACAAAAAAAAAACAGCTTGGACTGTTGGAGCACCGCAGCCTCCATTTATGTGTCAGCAGGTTTAGCGCAGAGCTACAGTTAGAGTTATCTGAAATGACATCCTGCCAGGCACAGGGAGCCTGACATCTATAGTGTAGTGATGAAAGCATGAATGGGACACTTCCACTGGGGGAATATTAGTCCTTTCAAAAGTACATCAGTCCTCTCTGAGTGTGCATTTATAAAAATAAAGCACAAAGCATGGGTTTATGTAAACGGCTGCATTGCTTTCAGATAACAAGCTAGCAGCCACAGCACTGACACTTTTTAATTAAAATATTTCAATAAATAAACAGCTTGGAGTGCCACGCAGAAATGCTCGAGTTCCCACCTGTTCCGTACTTTGAAAAACAATCATTTTCAAAAGTTTTTATGAGTGCTGAATGAGACAAAATATTTGGAATTCTAATAGATATTTTAATACTTATAAATATTAAATACAGAAAGAAAGAAAGAAAGAGTATTAGATAGAAATGCAGGTGCAGGTCAGTGTGTGACAGAACTCACCACATCTCCCTGTCTCGTGTCCTTCCCTGAAGCAATGAGAACGTAGTTCCAGGCCAGCAGCATCAGGAGAATCAGCGGGACCATATAGAGCTCAAAATTCCACACAACCACAACGAAAAGCTACAGAAAGAGAGAACAAACAATAAATGAACAAACAAAAGGTAAGGACATCGTTCTGAAGATGTATTTATAAAACATACATTAAAACACATCAACAATCATTTGACTGGGTTCTAAACTATGTCAGTTTTTTCAAAAACTAAAATTAGAAAGCTCAGAAAGACCAACATTTGTGATTTATTGTAACTTTTTATATTTTTTTGGAAACTGTTCTAATCTCTCAATTTAATTGCTTCATATCTAAATTCGTTTTTTATTGGATACCTTCAGAACACCTGACAACCAGTAATACATAACAGTAACACAATGATTATTTTTCACAGTCTGTCATGTGTGAGCACAGATGATGCTTTTAAAGTCGTTCAATGTGAAAACACAATGAATGAGTCCAATCATCTGCAACAAAATCTCATTCTCCTTAAATAACATTATAAAGGTTCAAAACATAAAGCAAAAAGCATGTTTCTGGTCTTACTCTATAGTAAATGTGACCCTACTGCCCATCACCCCACGGCTTGAACCAAATGTTCACATACTCCATAAAAAGTATAAAACACGGTGTAGCAATTTGATATTTTTGTTTTTTAGCTTTATTTACTGAAGAAGAAACAAAAACTATATATAGTTCTTTTAACATTTTCCCTCCCCCCCCAAAAAAAGTGAAACTAATTACTATGAGCACTAACTTTATATACTGCAATCTACCTCATATGAAACTTCACATTTTTGAAAGAGCTGTAAAATACAATGAATAGAGCCAAAAATATTTTCTAGCAAAGCCATTAATCCAAACTAAATTTTAAAAAGTAAAACGAATAAATGCATAAAACCAAAATTAATAATCTCCACCTTTCGATTGTTTCTGTGAGACATATTTAGAGCTAAGCACAAATCACAGCCATGGCAATATTATTCACAGATAATAAAAATGAATCTGCCAGATTGAGAAGGCTGATGAGCTTTAAGAGTTTACACTAATAAATGTTAAAGTTAACCCAACTGAATACAAAAAGATCAAACGTGATATTCAGTGCAAGTATTCAGGTTTGTAAAATAAATCAAGTATCCTTATACAGTATATGAAATGCACTTAAGCCATGCATCCACAGAGAGGCTATTATACATAAACTCACTCCACAAAGACCTCGTTACATTCGAAAAGTTTACATAGTATTAAATCAGACTGGACCGGACATGCCCACAAACACACATGCAGAGCAGTGGAAAATCTCAGAATCTTGCCGAAACAGGTCAGATGTATTTCCGTGCCCTTCACACTATCCATTACAGCACTGTTACCCAATGCGCACACACTCAACATTTCAACGAGGGGGAAAAAGACTCGGGGCACAAATTAGGCACCTCTAACATGCATAATATACGTACTATCAACACTGGTTCAAATGTTATCTTTAAATGACCTCTCTCACAATTTTAATATTAAAGCTTCAAATATACTTTGAAGAAATTAATACAAATAAGCTACATTGAAATAAAGCAGAAAACAATGGATCAATACAATTACAAATGTAAATGGTGCACTTAATATGCAATAAAGGAACTAATCTGAGAATTTGCATATAGCAAAATATGTAATATGCACAAGCTGCTTACAGAAAAACACTTCCCAGTAAAAAAATTAATACAATTCTGTAACATTTGGTATTCTAGTAATTCTAGTTACAGTAATACTCCTAGCAAACACATTTCTTGCAAAATTCAGCAAAACATCTGTAGCTTGTCCCATTAATTAGAGCAAAATATATTTTTCAGACAAAGTAATTAGAATGTCATCACTTTGAATTAATATCTTCCATATGTGCATTCATAAAATCATAATGACTTAATTTAGTATTAAAAATATTTAAAATATAACAGATCAGCCTTCAACAAACTTTGACAGATTTCGTTTTCTATCTTTCAGCCCCTGACTCAATTAATTACAAAATACACTCATTGGAATTTAAATTCACGCCAAGGGAGTCATTCGTGAATCTATCGCTCACAAAGAAAATCCATTTCTTTGTCTCTACTCCGCAGCGTCCATTTGTTTTCATATGCCTATAGTGGTTCCTTAACCTGTCGCTGGACTCCATTCTTAAGTTTGGTTATTCTAGCTGAGGGCCAGAGTCTGATTGACAGCTGATGTTAGCCGACACTTTGCCTGCTTGGAAGTGACCCTTCTCTCTTTCACACAACCCCGCGGCCAAGAGAGAGGAGGGAACGGCCACGGACCACAAACTGAAAGGGAAAGAAAAAGGTTCGGATGATAGAGAGGAAAAGGAGAAACCGAATCTGCGAACACGCGACAAGAGGCTTTGTCAGAGCGCATCCAGATATTCACAGACAGTTCGCCAGCTTTGGCGGCCATTCCGGAGCCACGGCGTTCAGTTTCCTGTACTTCAGAGCCGCAGTGTTCCACTCAGGGCATGTACTGTAACCTCTCCACCTGCATGGATCCCGTCTTACAATGACAATGAATGACCAACAGTAACCTAATACAGAGCATGACATCTATTCATTAAACGGCATCTGAAATGTAATTTCCTGTCAGTCCTTTAATCTACAAAAAGCACCAAAAGAAATCCACAAATCGCTATTGCTGTTACCATCAATATCTATTATAGTTCAACTTTGGTTCGGTGTAATATAACAGGACAACAAGGATTCTTGTCCAAGACAAGGACATCACAAAGACGTCTTTTTTTATTCAAGTAGAAGAAAATGCTTATATCTATTGCTTACATTTTTTCTAAAATTAGGGTATGTTAGAATAAAAAATGAGTTTTTATGTATGAAATTAATAGAAAAGAAGTGAATCTGAAGCATGATGAAAGAATGCCTACACAGTGTGTGTTTTGTTTCACTTCCCTAATGAATTTGACTAAGCGGAATATCAAACAACTAAGTGATATTAGCATTTTCATACACGCTACATCCATCTCTAACATCAAGTAGCATGTAAATTTGATTTCATTTTAAATATCTATTTGATTTTGTCCAAGCGAAAGCACTTGAGATTAAGTCCCTTAACAAAAGCCGTTGCTCTAACCGGGAGAACGATCTGGATCGGCCAAGTGTTTCAGCATCTCGCTGGATTTTTGGAATGGAGGACGGGCACGTTTTGGCAGCCAATTTCAATATCGTTTTGGCACTTTGTGTTGTGGAGTGCAGGTTTGAGCACTTCAGAGCAGGCATTTGAGAATTAGCACATTAAAAGTGTGTTACCAACACAGCCTACAACAGCCCCTGTACTTGGACTTCAGAAATTAAGTCATCACATTGTGTTGATTATTTTAAATAGTGCCAACAGTGGGTAGAAATACGCAGAATGAGAGGCTGATTATGGACGTCAATAACTCATCTGCTTTTTGGCTGGACTCATTAGGTGGGGATGTTTGGATTGAGTGATGCCGCACTGCCATCTTCTGGCATGTCGTGAAATGCTTTCGTTCCTTGTTTTTCAGACTCACTGTGATTTGATCTCAATCTAATTAGAAAGTTCTTGAAAAAGAGCATTCCTAAAACATGTGCTCAAACAGGAAATCTTCACTATTGACTAGTTATTAAAACACGATTTCTGTAGAACAGTTCATGTCAGCTCTTAAGGTCAACATCTTAAGGTCTAACAACAAAATCTGTGGTATTTCATTTATAGACCATAATAAAAAAAAAAAAAAAAAAAAATGAATTTTCAGAAGAAAATAATATCATAATTTCATCATTAAAAAAGACACAATAACATAAATCCACATGCAACAAAAATCTGGGGTCATATGGGGTACACTGCTCCATAGAAGCCGAAACACTATTTTATTTTATTTTATTTTATTATTTTATTGTATTTTTTTATTTTTATATTTAAAAAATATATAAAAAAAATTTATCAGCAATATAAAAGTTTACTGATTTTAAATAAATTTTGGGTGTAATATTAACAGATTAAGCTGAATTCAATATATACAATTTTTCCTAATTTGTCTCATAAAATAAATAAATAAATAAAACATTCTCGGAGCCGTTGGCTGACAGGTGACATGGAGCAGAAAGGTGCCACCTTGTAGCACACCGCGGGTTGTAATCGTGAAGATACACACCGAAGCATTTGTTTCTCTTTTCCTGTCTCTTTTTTTTGGGGAGCGGGTGTATTTTATCTAAATGCAAAGCAGGTGAAGGCTGCTCCAGTTTCCTGTAGTAGTAGCTCTCTTGTCTGGGTGCTCCCACTGATAAGAGTCCTACTTTACCCCACATAAAGGAGCCGGGTATCATTTCCTTACCTCTCCCCTTCCAATATATCTCCCTCTCCTTACTCTCTACACACACACACCACTCTTATTCCCCACGACACACAATACCTGCTCTATTTGCTCCCAATTCAAGGCCAAATTGCAGGTAGAGTTACGGCAAATTTGTTTGGAGGAAGAGTTGGTGCGGGAGCAATAAGGAGCTGGAGGGGTAGAGTGGCACGCGGGGAGGGCTGGCACAGAGTGGTCTTTATGAGCACCACTCTGCCAGCCAGAACAATGGCCCATATTCACCCAGCGCAAACGCTCAGCTTACAGGTGTTCGTGGAGAGGGGAGGCAGACGTGCACAAACACTCACAAGGACACCCACGCGCACTTGAACGAGCACACACACGCACACATACTCTCCGAGCTTTGTTCATTGTGAATATGCCATGAGCTGTGTCGTCTTGACTGGCCGGCCGTGTGCGATCATGAATGTACGGCTTACAAAAGTTAACACACATGTAAAGATTTTTGCAGTAAAGAAATTTGCAGAGATGACTGTTGCCCATTGGTTGTCCAATATCAGTTAATATTTTCATTCTGCAAAGACACATTCAATTGATCAAAGGTGACAGTAAAGAAGACATTAGCATTGTTATAAAGACTTCATAAACTATGTTCTTTTGAACTTTCTATTCATCAATCTATTCAACTTTCTATTCATGTTTCTATAAAAATATTTAGAAGTACAACATAACATAAGAGATGTTTTAGCCAATGATGGCTCTTGGCCATTGGTTGTCAAATAAATTAATACTTTCATTCAGCAAGGATGCATTAAATTGATCAAAAGTGACAGTAAAGATATTTTTATTGTAACAAAATATTTCAAATAAACTAGGTTCTTTTGAATTTTCTATTTATCAACATATCCTGGAAAAATAATCATTTCCACAAAAATATTAAGCAGCACAAGGTTTCCACATTGACCATTAAAAAAAATTTAAAAAATCTGCCACTGCTTGTCAAATAGGTAGTCTGACCCCCAAACTAATGCCTTTTTTAAATAAATTAAAAATTTAATTCAGCAAGGACACATACGTTTGATTGCAAATAACAGTAAAGACGTTTATAGTTCTTTTGAACTTTATATACATCAAAGAATCTTTAAAAAGAGAAACCTGGTTTCCACAAAAAAATATATTAAACAGCACAACTGTTTTCAACACTGATAATAAGAAATGTATCGGCCAAGGATGGCTGTCAGCTATTGGTCATCAAACAGATAGTCCCACCCCCTAACTATTGCCATGGTTGTGTCAAGCAGGTATGGCTGCCTAAAAGTTTTCAACATAAAAATGGCCTACTTTGCATATTAAACTGAGATCCAGCACGATGTTTTACTTACACGCTTCACCTTTAAGAAAAGGAGCAGAGTATTTGGAGCACCAGCAAACAAACAAACAAAAAAAATCTTTGGAAGACTTTCTGCAACAAAATCCCAACAACATAAACAAAAACACCAATACAACCTCAAAACCTAAGCTAAAAACAAGAACTCTAAAATGTCAAAAAGGCACAGACCTAAAAATACCAGAATAGCAAATCAGAAGGCTTGCCACCGCCGCCGCTCGCAGCTGGTTTTATCTGCGCATCGCGAGCAGCCCCTTTGCTTTGGCTAACCTTTGTGCGGCAAGCACCGGAGGTTCTGCAACTCTTGAATGCAAAATCACCTCCGCCGGTGTCTGACTATTGTATTCTTTTAGCTTACAACTGTCAGCGGCTGACAGAACGGCACAGATGTGTGTCTCGGCACAGTGGTGAAGGCTCACCTGAACCAGATGGCTGGTGATAAAGAAAGAAATCAGTGTGATGATTAAGAGAGCTCTTAAGGAGGGAGATTTAGACTCCAAAGAATAACATTACCAGCTAATGGGACAACTGTGAAGAAAATACAAAAAAGAAGTAACAAAAAAAACACTCTTTTTCTTCTTTTTAAAGCTATTTTTATAACTTTGGAAGTTCAGGTCAGACGTACTGAACTGAATGTGAATGAATAAACAAAGCATCTGAACATTAAGGACAAATGCAATGTGATTGTTTTTGTTTTATTCTCCTCCAACCTCTTGACATTTCTTCCTCTGACATTTTCATTGATGTTTTTTTCCCCCGACAACCAACCAAAAAAATGTCCAACTAAAATGTTAGCTGATCGATACAGCTGTCCCTCTACTCACGCATGTGCCCTCGGCTTTTGCTTTCGGAAGTGTACTGAAATTAAAATGTGTCAAGCAGCAAATGTTAATGGCCTACCCTGCGACACTTAAAGACACGCGAGTCCCGAAACAGACAGGCCTTACAGCAAATTATGCAGCATCACAGGCAAAGATTAGCCAGCTTGTCCTGTGCTAGCATTTAGTCACACGGCCCACTCACAAAGGGTGTCCTTTTCATGAAGGTTCAACTGTCCAATTAAAATCTGAAGGTGCACCACGCTATGAAAGAGACTGTCGTGAATTCAGATGATTTCACCCGAGGTGCCTGAGATCTGAGAGAATTGCTGGAGGATGTCAAAGACAAATGGGCAAAATTCTGGACATTTTTAACACAACAGACGGAGAGATGGGAAATGTGTGCACACAGGACCTAATGGATCACCACAGAACTTGTCACTATATTTTATAAAGTCCAGTGTGTACGTGAAATGGCCCCAGAAAGTATCTGGGCACTTTAAACACACTTAAAATGTTTGAAAATCACTTAAGTAGAAATAAAATACCAAATCAAGTGCCAATTATTTTTAAGAAAATATATAGAAATGCACTTTTGAAGCAAAACATTTCAAAGAAAAAAATGTTTGTTAGGTATTGAATAATAAAACAGTGGACATACTGTTAAAAGTAATGATAAATGTACATTACGTGGATACTTTCTGGTTAGTGGATCATGTTCAGAGTTAATGTGATGAACTACATTTATGGTTACTCATGTGTGATCCGAGGAGAACTTACTTCATTCACTAAAATTACCTTGGGATGTATTGGTTGCAAAAAATGGCTTAGAAAAATTATGTTAACTCTGAGAAAAGAAACAGAATTTCTTTGCCGATTCAAATCTGCTATTGATAACAAAATACCAGAGTACTCTTCTCCGAGTTAACGTCACTTTTATGAGGCATTTTTGCAATCAATTTATCCCAAGGTCATTTTAGTGAATGTATAAAGTTCATAAATGTGTTCCAGAGTAACCACAGGTGTAGTTCATCACATTAACTCTGAACATGATCCACTAACATTTGACAGTCCCACTTTATATTAAGTGGCCTTAACTACTATGTACTTACATCAATGTACTTATTGTGTTCATATTGTTTTTTTGTTAGGGACCGGTTTGGTGGTATGGGTAGGTTTAAGGGTGGCTTAAGGTGTAGTAAATGTATTATTACAGTGTAATAAATGTAATTACAGAAATTAATTACAGATGTTATTACATGCAGATATTTTTTAAAAATATAAATGTAAAACATGTTTGTACACAATAAGTGCATTGTATCAAATGCTTAATTTAAATGTAGGTAGTTAAGGCCACTTAATATAAAGTCGAATCCATTTGACAACCAGAAAATATCCAGATATTTATTTATATTTTAAATCTGATATAATGAAATTCAATTGTTGCCAAACATAAATGTGTCCAGAAACATTCTGGAGCCTCTGTATGCGACTGCTGGTGTGGTTGAATTCATACTGGTCCTTACCAGAAAGGCACAGATGCTCCTCTGAGGAGACTCCCACTCAAAGCAGCTGTTGATATAGCAGCCAGCATTGACCAGGAACATTATACAGCGCCTCACTCTGTTGAAGTTATGCAGCAGCAGCTGAGAGACAGAACAGACAACACTTCACAATTAAACTGATTCACAATGAGAAAACAAATATACTAAAACTAAAATCCATTTTTTAAACTACATACACTACCATTCAAAATATTAAAGTAATACTATCATTCAGCAAAGGGTAATACTTTTGTTTGTCAATAATGACAGCATAGACATTTACAATGTTACAAAAGATTTTCATTTCAATTAAATGCTGTTCTTTTGACTTTACATTCATCAAGGAATGAAACAAAAAGAATCACACTTTGTGTGATTTTTCATTAAGTAGCTAGTTTCAACATTGATCATAATAAAAAAATGTTTCTTGAGCACCAAATCAGCATTTTAGAATGATTTCTGACAGATCATGTGATGCTGAGGAATGGAGTAAGGCAAAGCAATAAATTACATTTAAAATTTTAGTCAAATAGAAAGCAGTTATTTTAAATTGTAATATTTTATTACAAAAAGAAAAATCTTTACCGTGTTTTTGATTAAATAAATGCAGCTTTGGCGAGTATACTAAAACTAAAAAAAACTAAAAAAATATCTTACAGGCCCCAAACTTTTCAACAGTAGTGTATATAACATACATTTTAAATTATCATAATTTGATGTGGAAAAATCTTAGGTCTAACAGCGCTAGAATAATTATAGATCAACATTTAGAAATAATGGGGAAACTACTTTTTAGTGATGTTGTTAGGGAATAACACCAAAAAACGATACTAGACCAAAATAATGAAACAAATCATATCTATCTTTGTATTTGTAGGAGTATGAATGAATTATTTATTTATTTATTTATTATTATATTTTTTTGTTATTCCTCTTTAATAAAATGGTCTTATTCATGTTTCTGAGTGCGGGTGAACTGCAAATGACCGCTTCTTCCTATGTTCACGGGAAGATCAAAAGCTCCTGGTCGTATAATGGCTTTAAAACGCTACAGCTTTGATCATAGTAAATATCCACATTTACTGTGGTGAAGTGTAGGATTCGGGCTATCCCTTTAAAGTAGGCCATTTGTGTTTGTCATTTGGGACTAATCAAAGTACATTCGAGGTGAAATGCGATACCAAACTACTAAAGAATAAAATATGTGTTCGACGAAGTGAGCTTCAACGGTTGAGGAGACAGTATCAAGAAGTAAAAGCAAATCTTGTGGAGATAAATTTGATATGTTGCCCTCGCCGTTCGGTTTGTGTCTCACTCACAAACAGTTTAGGTGGGGGGCAAATTCACACTGAAAAGTGCAGAGTGGGCACTTTCTAGCATGCACTCAGTGTGTGTGTGTGTGTTTGTCCCAAGCAGTGTCTCAGTGACAGGTCTGATTTGGGACAACCCCTACAATTCAGCTCTTTGTCAGGGATGGGGGGAGACATTGAACAGGGTGACAAAAAGAAGCACAGCAGAAGAACCACTGAGGTCCAAACTAAAGGATGGCCAATCTACTTATGCACCCCCAGCGTTGACAGCTTGACATTTCTATTCAGCACCTCCAGAAGAGAAGGAAGAGATGAGGAGAAGGAGCGAGAGAGAGAGAGAGAGAGAGGGGGGAAGACGAGGAGAAAGATACTGCTGTCTACAACTTGTGTTGGGCGGGATTTTATTAATGTCTTCAACAAAGGTGCGATTAAAGTGCTCTCGTTACCTGTTTGGACACTCGTGGCTCATCTTCGATGTATTTCTGTTCGATGGGAATCAAAGTTCTCATGCCTGCTTTTACCTGCAACATATAAACTTCATGTGTAATTGAATGCAATAATCCACCGTCGAGATCAAGATGCGTCATTAACGATCTAATATATCAAGACATCCCTCCATTTCACACACTCCACACCACACGGCCATGTGACGCTCTCTCACACTCCCGCCTAAAATGGCGGACGGACACACACACAGCGGTACACAGAAGCACAAATAAAAGGCTGAGGAAAGGGGAGTCTTCAGTAATTAAAAGAGAGACAGACAACCCGGGAGAGGCTGAAGAGAACAAGCAGATAAAGAAGTGAAAAACGCTAGAAAAAAGCAAGCGAGAAAAAGAGAGTGGGACTTACAATGTTATAAATCACGTCTATTTCGAGAAAGATGACCCCTTTGGTTGGCCCTGTCAGTTCCTTGCTTTTCAAGGCGTAAGCTTTGCGTTCTCCATTTTGGATCTGCGGGAGAGGGACATGACAGCCGTCTGTCTGGCAATACCCTGCTGAATACACTCTCCATGTGACCTTTGAACCCCAGCTGCTGCATCTGACAGAGAGCCCAAAACAACTGTGGCGGCTCTGACAAGTACCTGTTCATTACGGCCCAACCACTGTCAGCCACAAATTAACTATCCTGGGGAATCAGCCTGGGAGCGCACATTGCGTCCCCCCTTATCTTTTCTTTTCTTCTTTGTTTTTGTTAGTAGCTTTTTCCCCCAGTGTTTTTCTCACTTTCACATCTTACTCTATGATTACTAAAATCAATGAAGGGTAGACACATGCTTTGTTGATTTTTCTCCCATTTTTTAAAAAACTTTTGTGTGTGTGTTTTTCTCACTTTGACATCTTACTCTATGATTTCTAAAATCAATAAAAGGTTAGACACATCCTAGCAGGCACACAACGTCATAAGATGTTGATATTTGGTTAAATTTTGGTTGCGACGTCGGCTGACCAAAATTCAATGTAAATTCAACATCTAATGTCAATGTTAAATTGACATCAGCTGACATTGATATTTTGTTGTTTTCAGGTTGTGTAACCAAAATCCAATGTTAAGTCAACGTCAAATATTGACGTCAACCCGATTTTCATTTTCAACCAAAATGCAACGTCTGTCTGACGTCATGTCCAACGTCAACCTGACGTTACATAGACGTCCGGTGCCTGCTGGGATGCCAAGTTTTTAAATAAAAATTCAAAGAAAAACTTTTTCGTGCATTTGTCTAATCTGATACTGATTCACTGTTGTAAGAAAAAGTCTGCACGCTCAAAACTTACATTTAACAACGGAATAGCCACTTTGCCCAAGAAGTCGGCACTTCGGTCTCTGTCTTCGTCATAGACAGTCACCTCTAAGACTGAGTGGATGTCTTTCACATTGCTAGTTGAAGAAAAAAGGGGTAGGGGAAGAAGTCATTGACTAATATTAAACACTGAAAAGATCTTTTAAGTCATGACAAAAAATGTGATTCATCTAAATCCTTGGTGACAATCTCCATTGTGCTGGGGTTAAAAAAAGATGCTGCAATTCTCCATTTGAAATGCTATCTTTGAAAAGTAGGCTAAAGAGGAGAAGTCTAATGAAAGAAAATGAGGTTATTCTTTAAGAGATGAGCGCTCCAAGGAGAGGCTAGATTACCCAGCTTTCCATGGGAATTCGCAAATGAATTTCCAGCCATGAAGATTGAAATATTATGAAAAAAAAAACGTCAATGGAACAACCTCTTGATTTTCGAACTAATATAAGAAATTATGTATGGCACATTATCAAACGGCACAATGGCTGTACTTGCAGAGGGAGTGTAATCTCAAACAAAAGTTCATTTTCTTCTTAAAGAAAAAGTTTACTTATGTGTCACATTTTCAACTACCAATACAAAGCTTAATTGAATAATCCTGACTACATTATCCTGTAAACAAAATATATTATTATAAGAAGTTGACTCTAGAGACATTTATATAATCCACTGTCCTACATGCTTTGAAATCAGCTAATTATATACACATGTAAATAAATGTTTATAATTTAAAGGAATATTGTTCTCAATGAAAACTTAAACAACAAACTCTTCATATCAGCTTTGATCTAAACTTTTTAATCATTAAACAAATCTCTAAACAAAACAATTGGGAGCACTTTTGTTGTTTGTTGCAGAGCATAATTTCTAAAAGCTGGGGCAAAAAATAACATCCATAATGGTTATTTTATAACATGCTGCAAAGTTAAAATGCAGTATAAAATAATTCACTTTCCTGCATGTGAATAAAAGAAGCAAAGACATTTAGTTGACAAGCAAAATAAATGTCACAGTGATCAATGGAAAGTCTTTGCTGTCACCAAGCATATCAATTTGAGGGGTATATTGATCAGACTGCATATATTTTTAATTCACTTTTTTATTATTTAAATGCAGTGATTACACTATTATGTGTCTGATATAATAAAATAAGTTGACTAAATTAATTTTACACAAAAAATGTTCATGGTGTAGTAGAAATAAAATTAGCAAAACAAGCTACAGAAATTCAGTTAGGAGATAAAATTATGGATTCAAATGTTTATTTATTTTGTGTTTGTAAAAAAAATTATTTAAAAAAATGAATTAAATCATCTTCCTAATTTCAATCACTCATTTACAATATATTCACACAAACATTTAAATTGTCGTGAGTATTTTCATCATTCAAAAATTATTTGCATCTGCTTAAATGAATGTATATTGAAGGGCGCAGGAAAGTGAACCATCCTATTCAATATCCTCGCGGTGACACTCGGTCATCCTCGGCGACAAACTACTACGTGTTCGTGAGGCAGCTGTCTGAGCAAATTACACGCTTCGCACTGAATGAAACTTTGACTCCCCAGGTGTGGCCGAGCAGACGCTATCCGTGGGTTAATTCTGGGCAAATCCTCACAGACCAGCGAGATGAGTTCAACCTCATTCCGGCTGCAATTTGATGAGCGTGCGGCGCGCTGATGTACAAAACGGTAATTACATTTTTCAGGTCTGGAAGGAGCTTTAAATGAAATGCAGGAACGGTGTTAAGCAGAAGTACCTGCATGATGAGAGGAGCATTTAACCGCCCATAGGATTATCATATACAAACACACTGATGGCAGCAAGGGCAGAACAGTTCCTACTGTTGTTTGAAAACTGGGTGTTAATGAAATTGCCTACTGCCAGAGTAATGCCTGCATCCAAAGCAATCTATGTGAAGTATTGAGTGGCTCTATTCAGAAGGAAAGCAGTCTCCTGTCCCTAAATACTGTTGGTTTTACACACTGTCACCATTTATCCTGCTGGCCTGGAGTGGAGGCACTCCAGATAAAAGCCTCAATTAATTACAATGAAAAACAGACAGAAAAGAGGGGTGGGACAAAAAAAAACCACATTCGGTGATGCAAGAACGAGAACTAAGATTTCCCTCTCTTTTTCTTTTTCTCTCGGCCACATTATCTTTTATGTTCACTCTCCTTGCCTTCCACTTTTCCTGGACTCTCCCTGTCTCCAGTGAGCTCTCTATTAGAGGAGGCACTGTTCCGTGGCCCGTAACCTTGTTGGCTGACACCTCGGTGCCAGGGCCGATTGAGACGGCGAGTCCGTGAGCGAGCCGGGGCTCTTAGAAAAGCTTTGTGCGCCGGTGCTTTGTGGCGGGAGAGGAGTGTGAAATCAGAGCTCATGAGGAGGCCACGGTTCCCCTGGGAACGCCAGACCGAGCTACGAGGTCAACGTAGTGGGCCGGACCCCCGGAGAGGAGCGAGTAAAGGGGCGATTGCACAACTGTGCAGCAAGCGGGAAGGGGGAGGCTGAAGGGGGTGAGACGGGAGGGGTTGGTCTGCCATTGAGCATGTCTTAATTAAAGGCGTCGATTAGGCGATTAGAGAGATGGCAAACGCAAAGCGCTTAGCGGAGAGGAACCTCGCGAGATGCTCCACCTTAAGAGTGACGGTGCTAATGACCTCTACGTCTCTGCCTCTAATTCTCTCTGTCTCTCACTCTCTCCCTCTGTCTTTTCGCTCTTTGTCACTCCTGTTTATTTCTGCCGCCTCACACCTTGTCTGCAACCGATTGTGCAGCCTTGATTAATATTCTTGTGCTGCAATTCTCAGCTTTGTTTCCCACACAAGTGGTCAAATCAGGACTGGCGGTGCCTGCAAAATCTTTAAAGCAAAACAAATATTTTTCAGTGTTCAATACTTTTAATAGTCTCAAACCCATGACAATGATGCTATCTGTTTGTCTGACCAGTGGTAGATGATTTGAAGTATTTGAGAAGAACCATTATATTTGCGATTCTGTTTGATGTCATTAGTGGTGCAAAAATTACATTCTTCATCCTTAAAGAAATAATTCACTTAAAATGAACATTCTGCCATCATTTAATTTATTCATCAATGAATAAATATCTATTTATCTATTTTTATTTTTTTATTTTAAAATAGATTTTATTCCTGTGATGGCAAAGCTGAATTGTCATCAGCCATTACTCCATTTTTCAGCACCTTCAGAAATTTTTCTATATTCAAATATGATTTCTACTCTTCAGAAATCAGTGTAATATACTTACTGATGTGATGCTTAGTAAACATTTCTTATTATTATCATTGTTATTATTGTTGATGAACAGTTGCACTACTTATTTCTGTGGAAATGTTTCATAATGCTTTGATGCTGGGGCGATTCTAGGATTT
>NW_015505272.1:1515090-1540177 GCF_001515645.1 Sinocyclocheilus grahami | reverse complement strand
TAGATAGATAGATAGATAGATAGATAGATAGATAGATATAAAAATGGCCTAGTAAAAAAATTACTTACCCCAAATTTTAGAATGGCATTGTATTCCTTTAAAAATGTTAAAAGTCACATAGAAATATCTTATTTGAATATAACACATAAGCTGAGGAACAACTGATGATTCAGTTGCAATGAGGTCACAGTTTCCAGGAAAAACAGCCAGAAAAAGAACAAAAACTAATACATTTAGATGAATTTTAATTCAGTTGTAGCATTAATAAATGACCCAAGGTAAGTGTGTTTGTTAATGTCTCACTCCGATTCGGAATAAGAATCAACTCTTATTCTTTTTTTTTCAACTTGATAATTTATAGTGCCAGAAACTAGGCCTGTCCACTGCACACCTAATTAAAAGTAAGAATGAATGGAAACCGGAGCAGACGCACAAGAAAAAAATATGTTTAAGAGACACAGTGATCTCAGAAGCCAGCGATCCATTAGCACAGAGCAGAATTCAATATTATCAGCCTCCTGCTGACCATTCCAAGGGAAAGGATAGCCTTTATCAGTAACTGCGGAAAACAGAGTGAGAAAGCATATGTCAGGATCACTGTATGTGTGTGTGGGAGGGTTTTTCTTACCTGTAACATCAGCTGCCATCAGCCCCTCCGCTCGGATCACCTTCACCTGCACCATGCCCACGTCTTTAATATTGTGAAAGGATCTGAGCAGATTCTGCGGAGGTCAAATAAGAAAAAAGCATTTGAAAAGTATAAGTAGCTCCATATCCACACAGCTGAAGAATATACAGTGGTCCAAAGAAGAATTGTAACACTTAAATTACTTTACAATGTATAATTTTCACTGCATACAATGACAAAATAATACAGAAAGAGACATCTGCAAACAAATGATGCTAGACCTTTTCTTTGAACTGAAAACTGCTTGTGTTTGTGCTATATATCATTAAAATACATTAAATGACACTTTGTACTATATGAAATAAATATGAAACGATATTCCATTATATAATGCAAAGACATTGAACATTTTTAAGTGTGGCGTTAGCATTTAAATACTTTATGTATATACTTTGAAAGCTTTAGAAAGTCAACCAGCAATCTGTCTACATTTGTGATAAAGGAATATTGCGTTGTTTTAAATCAGTCATAGTTGAAACTTTATAAACCTGTTTAAGAAGCCAAGATAAATCCTTACACACGATCTAGAACAAATACAGATACATATACAACACAAATGCTTATAAAAAGTAAAATGTGGTATTTCACATGAGTGAGAAGAGGGAAAAAATGTAATAAAAACTAATTAAACAATGCTGATGTCAAATCTAAATTATGTCAGTTCTCTTCCAGAGTGCATGTGTCTATACTCACATCCATGTTTCTTCCGAAAAAGAATTTCTTTCATTTTCAGATAACAAACAGATAAATTAAACGCATAGGAAAAACAGAAAATACTAGCAGAGACGCCACTAAAACTGTAAATGTTCAGGAGGTGGATAAACTGCTCAAAGTCAAGTGCATCAGCAAAGACACTTAAGCATGATTTATGAGCTAGTCAATTACGCTCATACTGATAAAAGCCTCTCATTGAGAGACCATAATACTCCATTACAGTTCCTTTGTGTATCTTTTGTAGCATTAAAGGGGCTGACATTTAGCCATGAAACAAACTAGGCACCACACACTAACTGTGTGGCCACAGCATGAGCAATCTCTCTCTCTCCCCCGACTCGTTTTTCTCCTCATTTTATAGTGTGTACAGTTCTGTCAAATAAAAAAAATAGCAAAAACACGCCTAGTAATTAAATATCTAAAAAAAAAAAAAGACAAAAAAATTTAATAGAGAGCAAACAGTCTTTTGCTTAGGATTTTTCTTCTGAGAAAAAAAAAGATCCTAGTATTGATTATATCTAATCTGGAGGTTCAAAAGAGATCTCAACAACAACAACAAAAAAGAATCTAATTTAGAAAAATACTTTTTTTCTAAAATAGAATTATATTTCATAGCTCTAATATATCAAAATTGTAAGGTATAAACTATTATTCTAACAAATATCTTAATTATTTATTTGACTTTTTTCCTAAGTTAAAAGGGAAACAAAGCTGAGAAGTCTCCTGCTGAGCTATAAAAGAGCAACCTCAGAGAATTAAAGCTTTCCGTGTCTAACAAATGCACAGTAATGGAAAGCTGTCCATTAAATTAAATAAAATATGTCTGTACATCTCTGCCCTCTATATGGACCGCAGTAAAAGTTGCCACAAGCAAAACTTGTGACATTTCCAGACGGACACTTTGAAATTCGAGTGAATGCAACTGGACTGATAGAGATGACACAATCTCACTGGTGTGCCATCAAAAGCACTGGAGACCTCACTTTAATTCTCTTTTTGGCAATAAGCCCTACACATACCCAGAGGAATAATTATAATTTGAATTTCTCAAGTCGGGGCCAGACTGCAGACTTAATTCATTATACACTCGGACTGGCTTCGCCTGTTACGAATGATATTATTGTTGAAAATCCTCTGATAGCAAAGGAGTGGAGAGGGGAAAAAAATCAAGTGATGACTGAGGGGGGAAATTTATTTTTACACATACATTCAATACATGATTTCTAAGTAGATATCAAAGGCTTGTTATTTATGATTATTGCAGCCTTGAAGAAAAGTGACAGATTTTTGGGGGAGGGAGCTGGTGCATTTCCATAGCAGAGGAATTTCAGAATTGTAAAGGGTGCTGGCTTTTCAGACCCCTCAAAAGACAGGCAAGGAGATTGAAAAGCTCAGGAGATGAGGCCTTTTTATTTTTTTAATGAAAGGCTGAAGAATATATTTTCCCACCCCCCTCGGCTTTGGGGCAGGCAAGGCAAGGCCAACTCATATGGTACGCTGAGAAGGAGAGCGGTTTAGTCCCATTACAGGAAAGGGGTAGCGCATAAACACTTGCGCACACACACACAGAGCCCCTTCTAACCCCCAACCAGACAGTAGGGACCGAAAAGGGAGAGAAGGGGAGGGGTGAGATGGCGGGGCTGTGTCTTGAGTGACAGCTTGTCACCGTGACGTCTTATTCCATCTCTGTTGTGGAGAAAATGAATGTCACCGCGCAGAGCCTTATGACTCGCTGTCATCTCGCAGGCGCTCACCTTTTATCAATGCTCTAAATAACATTTCAAGCCCACCGTCTCCAGCCGGACAATCCGGTCAGGGGACATTAAATCGGATGACTGTGAAATGTCATAATAAAAATGGAATGCTAACAGCTTCCACCCCCCTCTTCCCTGCCTCCCTCTTTTGCTGCTCTCTCACTCTTTTCCTCCTACTTCCCGTCCTTACACACACACATTGCTGTACTTGTTCACATTTTGATTTGGAAGCGAGTGACAGGACCAGAGAGGAACTGTGCGCCTCCACTTCAGCAGAGGTCACCCTGGCCCTGATGCCCATTAACGTCCATTACACACGAGTCGCCCGCACACGCCCGGCAACTATTAAAATGCATAATTTCGCTCTGCTTACAACAACAGCTGTGAAGCGCTGATACAGTCCTCCTCTCTGGGAATATTGAGAAAAAACCGCTTAAAGACTGAGATCCGTGAGCTCCGAAAAAGATGCAATCGTATTTGAGGCTTATCTTTTTCATGTTTTTTTACTCGAGAAGGACTAAAAGAATGGGATAAAATGCAAATATATGAATAGAAAAGAGATTTAAGCACTAAAATGTTTCTGAAACACAAAGGCTAACATTTATAGTTATATAGTTACTAATTAATTCACATTTATCAATGTGACTTAATGAATAAATGTAATTATAATTATTGCTATTATAATTATTACTATTATACTATTCATGTTAATGAATATATTTTTTAAATTAATGAACATGAATACATTTATTATTGTTATTATTATTATTAATTATATTGTTCATTGTTTATTAAATGTAAAAAAATGCATTGATATTATTATTGTAATTATTATTATTACTGTTGCTATTATAATATTGCTGTTAGCTCATCAATTACTAGTTTTATGTAAGTAAATAAATAAATACATTCTGTATAATGCTGTACAAGTATTGTTCATTTTTATCTATTGCCTTAATTAATTGCACACATACAACCTTACTGTAAAGTCTAACTAGTTTTTACCAGTCTTATACATATTTATCGTGCACACACAGAAAAATAAAGCCAATTCAACTTTAGGCAGATATGTCTACATAAATGAAAAACTTGCACGTTGTAATGCTTGTGAAGTAAATGAAAAGAGCTGGAGATGTGACATGACGTACTGAATGACAGGTAGACGACAACAGACGTCTTCATTCTCTGCCATTAACACACCTTGACAAGGCTCCCGGGCCCACACACCCTATATGCAAAGTGCTGAAAGTCATCTGATATGCCTCCTCCACTTTAATGATGTATCTGAGGCTGGTGCAATGCTGCATTAAAAGACTTAATTGCATTCTGTGCAACCCCCCACCCCATCCCCCTTCCCCGGCAAGTGAGGACATCCACAGTTTAAATTGGGAGCATCTGCAGTTTCACAGCATCTCTATAACTCAGACACACCCCACACCCCCCACCCCCCAAACCTCATGCTCTTAAACACTTTATTTGTTTGGAAGACATCAGCAGCCTCCTAGCACTTTAACACAGAGCGTTGATAACTAGTTATGGGCATTTTGTGCCGCAATTCAGTTATCCTCAGACAGCTGATCATATGGCGATAGAGAGGAGAAAAATTTGGAAGCCCACACTCTCGCACTGGCCCTGTCTATCTTGCATATGGGTGGACCACCACCTTGCCCGAGCTAATCTGTTTAAGGCGTATTGTGCGGCACTAACACCGGCACTTTCTGTTATCTGCCACGCTTGATAAGGTGCATCTTTATTAAATTCCCTTCTGTGAACGGGTGTCAAGAAGGGAACCGGGAATATGCTAATAGCAGGGACAAATTAATGTCCTTTTTTTTGGAATCCACTGTCCCATCCTCCATTTTGCCCCCCATCTTCTCTTGAGCATATCTGTCCCTATCGGACTGCAGGCTAGGGTGCTAATGAATGCCTGGATGCATAGTACAAGGTGGGGGAGAGGGTGGGGAACGAGGGAGTGGAACATCTATACTTTACCACTAGAAAAAAAAGACTGGTGTTGTGCAAGGTGAAATAGCTTTTCTTTTCATTTTGCACACCAGCCCCTCCCATCTCAGCGACCAGTACCCCATTCCCCCCCCCCCTTTCTTGTTAGAAGACGGAATTTTCTCCTTTCAATTCTGGTCCAACAGCTCCCCCTAGTGGACATGGGGTGACAAGGTGGCGTCGGAGAGCACGACGGCGCTAACTCGTTATATGCACGGTTATGTAGGTCACCTGTCCGCCGTTTGGCCTGTGGAGTGTTTTCCACCGGTATTTAACCGAAGATCAAACACACCTCCCAGCACGACTTTCCTCTTGAATTAGAGCAAAGTATTGTGCACAAACCTGCTTCGCCAAGAACCAGGTTAGCGAAACACGCTGGGCCCGCAGAAGCAAACCTAAACATGCTGGGGCTCTTAAAACAGTCGCGATTCAAGAGCTGTTGCGTTACCCCTGAGAGCAGCTGTATCGAGTGTGAACAAAAAGTGGCCCTTTTGTTTCAGCCCTGTCCCTTGCTATTGGCATGTAAAGAGGTGGCGGAGAGCCACAAATAGCGGCGAACGAAGGGTTAACAGACTAAAGACAAAGCAAGATTCTGAGAGCATTGTGCTAGAGTGAGGACTGGAGGGCCTCGGGGCCATGATGGGCCAAAGGCCTCCGCATAGGGACACTGGGCTCCTTTCAGCCCGGGCCTTTCAAGAGCACACCCTGCCTGAAAAGAGCCTGTCACAGCCCCCGCTACTGCTCTCCTTCACAGCTCTCTATCCCAATCAGCTCCTCTCTCCCTTTCCTCAGAGAGCGGGGAGGCCCGATCCTTCTCTCTACAGGCCTGAACCAATCTCTGGCCCCCAGAGGTTGAGCGCTTTTCAAAAGGAGGTCATATCGCTGAGGTTCTGCCAGGTCTGAGAACCTGGCTCCAACTGAGATGCAATTCAGCTCCGTCTATGCATATGAGGCACATATACACTAAGAGAGAACATTTCAATACGGTACTTTATCAGAACACTACATTTGATGGGCCGAAAGATGTGTTGTCACTTTAAAACTCTTCTTAGATGACTCTACAGTGACGTTAATTGACGGTTCTCGTCAAAGATTCAGTAAAAAACTCAATGGAAATCACCTCAAAGGCCGTCTTTTGGAAGTCCTGTTTATGCTACCAACATTTTTTGCTACCCTATTTCACCAAAAAGTCATGTCTATGACCGACATGACTGATTGTTTAAGTTATCGAACACTGGTGTCACTTCAGAGTACTCGAGCACATCCCCTCTACAGTGACGTTAATTGACGGTTCTCGTCAAAGATTCAGTAAACAACTCAATGGAAATCACCTCAAAGGCCGTCTTTTGGAAGTCCTGTTTATGCTACCAACATTTTTTGCTACCCTATTTCACCAAAAAGTCATGTCTATGACCGACATGACTGATTGTTTAAGTTATCGAACACTGGTGTCACTTCAGAGTACTCGAGCACATCCTTAATAGTAAAATATATTACATTTAGCAAGTGTTATGTTGAGATGCTTAATATTTAAACCATCCCAATAAATGAATCATCAGTAACACTTTACTTAAAGCCTTTATGTATAATGCATTATAAAGGGTTATTGAAGGGTATAATGCATTACAATTATTCATAATTTGCATTGTAATACATGTGATACATACAATATCTTATCGTAAATAATTATAACTGAATTTAAAATGCATAGTGTAACAATGGTGTCAAGAAGGGAACCGGGAATATGCTAATAGCAGGGACAAATTAATGTCCTTTTTTTTGGAATCCACTGTCCCATCCTCCATTTTGCCCCCCATCTTCTCTTGAGCATATCTGTCCCTATCGGACTGCAGGCTAGGGTGCTAATGAATGCCTGGATGCAGAGTACAAGGTGGGGGAGCGGGTGGGGAACGAGGGAGCGAAACATCTATCCTTTACCACCAGAAAAGAAAAAAAAAGACTGGTGTTGGGCAAGGTGAAATAGCTTTTCTTTTCATTTTGCACACCAGCCCCTCCCATCTCAGCGACCAGTACCCCATCTTTCCCCCCTTTCTTGTCAGGAGACGCATATTACGCTTTACAATTCTGGTCCAACAGCTCCCCCTAGTGGACATGGGGTGACAAGGTGGCGTCGGAGAGCACGACGGCGCTAACTCGTTATATGCACGGTTATGTAGGTCACCTGTCCGCCGTTTGGCCTGTGGAGTGTTTTCCACCAGTACTTAACCGAAGATCAAACACATCTCCCAGCATGACTTCCCACTTCAATTAGAGCAAAGTATTGCGCACAAACCTGTTTTGCCAAGAACCAGGTTAGCGAAACGCGCTGAAACAAACCTAAACACGTTGGGCCTCTTAAAACAGTCACGATTCAGGAGCTTCTTCAGTCGCATTACCCCCGAGAGCAGCTGTATCGAGTGTGAACAAAAAGTGGCCCTTTTGTTTCAGCCCTGTCCCTTGCTATTGGCATGTAAAGAGGTGGCGGAGAGCCACAAATAGCGGCGAACGAAGGGTTAACAGACTAAAGACAAAGCAAGATTCTGAGAGCATTGTGCTAGAGTGAGGACTGGAGGGCCTCGGGGCCATGATGGGCCAAAGGCCTCCGCATAGGGACACTGGGCTCCTTTCAGCCCGGGCCTTTCAAGAGCACACCCTGCCTGAAAAGAGCCTGTCACAGCCCCCGCTACTGCTCTCCTTCACAGCTCTCTATCCCAATCAGCTCCTCTCTCCCGAGAGCGGGAGAGCGGGGAGGCCCGATCCTTCTCTCTACAGGCCTGAACCAATCTCTGGCCCCCAGAGGTTGAGCGCTTGAGGTCATATGGTCATATCGCTGAGGTTCTGCCAGGTCTGAGAACCTGGCTCCAACTGAGATGCAATTCAGCTCCGTCTATGCATATGAGGCACATATACACTAAGAGAGAACATTTCAATACGGTACTTTATCAGAACACTACATTTGATGGGCCGAAAGATGTGTTGTCACTTTAAAACTCTTCTTAGATGACTCTACAGTGACGTTAATTGACGGTTCTCGTCAAAGATTCAGTAAAAAACTCAATGGAAATCACCTCAAAGGCCGTCTTTTGGAAGTCCTGTTTATGCTACCAACATTTTTTGCTACCCTATTTCACCAAAAAGTCATGTCTATGACCGACATGACTGATTGTTTAAGTTATCGAACACTGGTGTCACTTCAGAGTACTCGAGCACATCCTTAATAGTAAAATATATTACATTTAGCAAGTGTTATGTTGAGATGCTTAATATTTAAACCATCCCAATAAATGAATCATCAGTAACACTTTACTTAAAGCCTTTATGTATAATGCATTATAAAGGGTTATTGAAGGGTATAATGCATTACAATTATTCATAATTTGCATTGTAATACATGTGATACATACAATATCTTATCGTAAATAATTATAACTGAATTTAAAATGCATAGTGTAACAATGAATTGATAAGTGTTATACTGTATTAACTGTGGTTACAATTATGCATGAGGTGCATTACAAGGCATAATTAATTAATGCATTAAAACTACTTTTATAATGCATTATACATAAATGATTTAAGTAAAAAGTTACTTCTGGGATTTAAGACCTAACTTTAGAAGGCTATTTACGCACATCTTTAGGAATTGTTTATGAACATTCTTTTTAGAAATTCAAATTCTTTAAGTTTTTTTTTCCCCCAGAACAATTTAGGAAAAATTAATTTTTTTGAAGAATGTTTTTGGGGGGGGAATAAAAAAGTTTATTCTTTATTCTTATAACTTTATTCTTAAGGTGGGAAATAAGAATATAGCAGTTAAGAAGAATGTTAAGAATTCATTTTTCTTGAATCTTGCCCCTGGTTTTTGGTGACTAAAAAAAAAAAGTCTTTGCTATACCAAAGAAAGGTCTAGTCACACCCAACCTGCATTTTCAGGTTGTATTTTTAAAAACCAAGCAAATGGAATTTATATGCCTCCTCCACTTTAATGATGTATCTGAGGCTGGTGCAATGCTGCATTAAAATACTTAATTGCATTCTGTGCAAACCCCCCCCACCCTCTCAACCCCCATCCACGGCAAGTGAGGACAGCCGCAGTTTAAGTTGGGAGCATCTGCAGTTTCACAGCATCTCTATACCTCCAGCACCCAGTCTCTACCCCCAACCTCCCGCTCTTAAACACTTTATTTGTTTGGAGGACGTCGGCAGTCTCCTGGCACTTTAACACCAAGCGTTGATAACTAGTTATGGGCGTTTTGCGCCGCAACTCGTGTTATCCTCAGACAGCTGATCATACACTGATAGAGAGGAGGAAAACGTTGGAAGCCCATACTCTCGCAGTGGCCCTGTCTATCTTGAATGTGGGTGGACTACCACTTTGCCCGAGCTAATCTGTTTAAGGCGTATTGTGCGGCGCTAACACCGGCATTTTCTGTTATCTGCCACGCTTGATAAGGTACATCTTTATTAAATTCACTTCTGTGAATGGGTGTCAAGAAGGGAACCGGGAATATGCTAATAGCAGGGACAAATTAATGTCCTTTTTTTTGGAATCCACTGTCCCATCCTCCATTTTGCCCCCCATCTTCTCTTGAGCATATCTGTCCCTATCGGACTGCAGGCTAGGGTGCTAATGAATGCCTGGATGCAGAGTACAAGGTGGGGGAGCGGGTGGGGAACGAGGGAGCGAAACATCTATCCTTTACCACCAGAAAAGAAAAAAAAAGACTGGTGTTGGGCAAGGTGAAATAGCTTTTCTTTTCATTTTGCACACCAGCCCCTCCCATCTCAGCGACCAGTACCCCATCTTTCCCCCCTTTCTTGTCAGGAGACGCATATTACGCTTTACAATTCTGGTCCAACAGCTCCCCCTAGTGGACATGGGGTGACAAGGTGGCGTCGGAGAGCACGACGGCGCTAACTCGTTATATGCACGGTTATGTAGGTCACCTGTCCGCCGTTTGGCCTGTGGAGTGTTTTCCACCAGTACTTAACCGAAGATCAAACACATCTCCCAGCATGACTTCCCACTTCAATTAGAGCAAAGTATTGCGCACAAACCTGTTTTGCCAAGAACCAGGTTAGCGAAACGCGCTGAAACAAACCTAAACACGTTGGGCCTCTTAAAACAGTCACGATTCAGGAGCTTCTTCAGTCGCATTACCCCCGAGAGCAGCTGTATCGAGTGTGAACAAAAAGTGGCCCTTTTGTTTCAGCCCTGTCCCTTGCTATTGGCATGTAAAGAGGTGGCGGAGAGCCACAAATAGCGGCGAACGAAGGGTTAACAGACTAAAGACAAAGCAAGATTCTGAGAGCATTGTGCTAGAGTGAGGACTGGAGGGCCTCGGGGCCATGATGGGCCAAAGGCCTCCGCATAGGGACACTGGGCTCCTTTCAGCCCGGGCCTTTCAAGAGCACACCCTGCCTGAAAAGAGCCTGTCACAGCCCCCCACTACTGCTCTCCTTCACAGCTCTCTATCCCAATCAGCTCCTCTCTCCCTTTCCTCAGAGAGCGGGGAGGCCCGATCCTTCTCTCTACAGGCCTGAACCAATCTCTGGCCCCCAGAGGTTGAGCGCTTTTCAAAAGGAGGTCATATCGCTGAGGTTCTGCCAGGTCTGAGAACCTGGCTCCAACTGAGATGCAATTCAGCTCCGTCTATGCATATGAGGCACATATACACTAAGAGAGAACATTTCAATACGGTACTTTATCAGAACACTACATTTGATGGGCCGAAAGATGTGTTGTCACTTTAAAACTCTTCTTAGATGACTCTACAGTGACGTTAATTGACGGTTCTCGTCAAAGATTCAGTAAAAAACTCAATGGAAATCACCTCAAAGGCCGTCTTTTGGAAGTCCTGTTTATGCTACCAACATTTTTTGCTACCCTATTTCACCAAAAAGTCATGTCTATGACCGACATGACTGATTGTTTAAGTTATCGAACACTGGTGTCACTTCAGAGTACTCGAGCACATCCTTAATAGTAAAATATATTACATTTAGCAAGTGTTATGTTGAGATGCTTAATATTTAAACCATCCCAATAAATGAATCATCAGTAACACTTTACTTAAAGCCTTTATGTATAATGCATTATAAAGGGTTATTGAAGGGTATAATGCATTACAATTATTCATAATTTGCATTGTAATACATGTGATACATACAATATCTTATCGTAAATAATTATAACTGAATTTAAAATGCATAGTGTAACAATGAATTGATAAGTGTTATACTGTATTAACTGTGGTTACAATTATGCATGAGGTGCATTACAAGGCATAATTAATTAATGCATTAAAACTACTTTTATAATGCATTATACATAAATGATTTAAGTAAAAAGTTACTTCTGGGATTTAAGACCTAACTTTAGAAGGCTATTTACGCACATCTTTAGGAATTGTTTATGAACATTCTTTTTAGAAATTCAAATTCTTTAAGTTTTTTTTTCCCCCAGAACAATTTAGGAAAAATTACTACTTTTATAATGCATTATACATAAATGATTTAAGTAAAAAGTTACTTCTGGGATTTAAGACCTAACTTTAGAAGGCTATTTACGCACATCTTTAGGAATTGTTTATGAACATTCTTTTTAGAAATTCAAATTCTTTAAGTTTTTTTTTCCCCCAGAACAATTTAGGAAAAATTAATTTTTTTGAAGAATGTTTTTGGGGGGGGAATAAAAAAGTTTATTCTTTATTCTTATAACTTTATTCTTAAGGTGGGAAATAAGAATATAGCAGTTAAGAAGAATGTTAAGAATTCATTTTTCTTGAATCTTGCCCCTGGTTTTTGGTGACTAAAAAAAAAAAGTCTTTGCTATACCAAAGAAAGGTCTAGTCACACCCAACCTGCATTTTCAGGTTGTATTTTTAAAAACCAAGCAAATGGAATTTGTATTGTCAGGTGGAGACAAGAGAGTTTCCATTGACTATTGTTTTATACTGAGTAATGATATTTTCTATCCCTAACTCTCACTGATTTATACTGAGCTAATGATCATTTCTATGCCAAGCAATTTAGGCGCATTCAAAGTGTTCTGAATATGAGAGTTTGTCCTTACGTATCTGTGGAGAATCTCCTTCCTCTCATGGGGGTCGTCCAATACATTGACGGACAGGTCAGCGATGGAGACGGCAGCAGAGGCTGTGAGAGTGACCAGCAGCACCAGTGTGCCCTCACCCTCCTCCAGAGTCAGGTCCAGTCTGTGTGTGCACTCCTTTGAGAGAACAGAGAGGTCCACCTGGCACCTGACAGACACACACACGCACACACAACACCATTATCATTATCATGTTGTCTTACAGGATACCACATGTATGACAAGAGAAAGACACAGCAGAAAAGAGAAAAAGAAACCTAAACAAAATGCTCAATGAATGGGTGTTTCTTTAACTGCGTGCACTTCTGACCCTGAGAACATTTAAAAATGAAATTCCTTAAAACACTGTCATTCTTTCTTTCTTTATTTTGCTCTCTTGAACTGTCAAAAACATAAATGTAATTTCCACCTTACAACTCAAAACCTTAATTTTGTGATGGAAAATACATTTCTCTTATAAAATGTCGGCCTCCTTTTCTATGCTGAGGCTAAGTTTATTATTGCTAGCATTTTGTGTATCTTAAATACACAATTAAAATATATTTTTTTAACTTTTAGTACAATTTGACAAAATTACACTTTGATTGGAAATCACACATCTTTTATTTGAGCTTAAGCTCCTCACTGACTCTCATCTCCTCCGTAAACAAATATACTAAGTTGGTTGTGTTAAAAATGTCAGCACAACAAACTCAAACACTCTGTAAATGTGAAGTTTAATGGTGATAATTACACCTAAATGTGTAGTGGTCATGACAAGTTTTTTTTGCCACAACACAGCTTTGCTAATAAATATTTATGATCAGTTATTAAATTAGTTTGTTTGAATATTTTAATATGACTTCTGGCTGTTTTGATAAAAGATCTGCATTACGTATTGATTCTAAGAGTAAATATTTTGCTAATTTCCAAGTCAAAACTGTAATTGTATTTATTATTTATTTATTTATTTGTTGAATTTAATGAATTAATATTTTTACTCAGCAAGGACAGATTAAATTGGGCTAAATTTAAATTAAATCAATTTAAAATAAACAATGTTCTTTTCAACTTTCTTTTCGTTAAAGAATCTTGAAAACATTTAGAACAGTTTCTACAGACATAATAAGCAGCACAACACTTTTAAGCATAATACCACTACTACTACTACTAATAATAATAATAGTGACAATAATAATTCAGGTAGTGTATATCAGTATAAGATTATGTTGGAACTGTAAATAAGACCCATTTTAATGTGATTACTCTTAATAATAGGTAAAGCAATCCTAATATATTATTAGTATATTAAATATTTGAGTTATATTCAAATATCTTTAAAAAAAACTGAAGTAACTGATAACTTTTTTTTCAACTTCCCCCTAGTAACAACAAAGAAGAAAAACCAAGTGCATGAGGCAGAAAGAAACCACAAGAGAGAAAACGGCTGAATAATTGCACTAGAATACAGTTTGTTCCCAGCAATTCCTCCACATGTTCCCGCTGTGACAATGTGTTCTTCTCTACAGGAACATCACCCAGGTACTGAAAGCTTCAATTGATCCTGAATGGAGTAACTAATGTGGAGATCAGTGCTGGGGCAGGCTGGGGCACGCTAGACAACTCATGGTCAGAGAGGACTCAAGTAGATGAGCATTTAACAGAGGGAAATAGCCAATTACAAGTATGCCACCCGACTGATTCTGACATGCCACCTTTATGACCAGGAGGACTGGTGTAGGGAACAGACAGGAAACTAAGTAAAGTCCACTGCCTCATTCCCACATCGCACAGCCATTAACTCTACTGCCAATCACTCCTAATGGGGTTTTGTCAGAGGCTGCGATTCTCAAACTCTCTCCCTCTTTCACCCTCTCTCACACACACACAGGAACTGTCTATGAGAGGACAGTTTGAAGAATGAATGACTTTAGCTGCAACATACCGTACAGCAGACCTGTTATTTAACAGTATTATACTTAATAGTAATTGGTCAATCACAGCATTTTGCAGTCAAATTTAGGAAAAAAATTAACTTAAATGATTTTAGCAAATGGCTGCAATATAACAAAGAGTGAAAAATTTAGAGGGGTCTGAATACTTTCCGTACCCACTGTATATATATATATATATATATATATATATATATATATATGTATATATATATACTGTATAAGTGACAGGTAAATTGTATCCCACATCACCGTGTTGTCTCTAATAAAAATACATATATATTTTGTGTCTATGTATGTATTTATTTGGAAAGTAGCTTTGCTTAGAGGTCCTTAACACATTGTCATGGTTTATTTTGCATCAATAATTGGCTATGAAACGTACAGTATGTACACTTTGAAAATTAAAACCTAAAAACACTAAATAAAGACTTTGGTTTTTATTAATGTATCAATTTACATACCATTTCATCTCTAGGAGTGATTTTAGTGATTGCCATAAAATTGATTGAGAGTACTGCACATTCTCCATCTCTTGCATATTGTCATTTTGATCACAAGCACTTCTGAATGCCAATAGAATGGTGATTTTTTTTACGAGGAAAAACTCAAATTTGATTTGTTCAACCTGTACTGTTGAAATGGTTTTTACTCTATACATCTATTAGACAGTGGTTATCAACCTTTTTGACTCCAAGGCCTAAATTATCCAAAACAATATTTAAAGGACCCCCATGTAGACTAAGATATTTAAATATTATATTAAAGGGTTAGTTCACCCAAAAATAGAAATTAGGCTGCGTTTTACTCACCCCCGATGCATCCTAGGTGTATGACTTTCTTCTTTCAGACGAATCCAGTCGGAGTTATATTAAAAATAGTCTTTGATCTTTCAAGCTCTATCATTGTACTCGGCGGGTGTTGCATTGCTTCTGTCCAAAAGACGTGAAATAAAAAGCACCTTTCCATTAAATAAAGTGTCTCACACGGCTCCGGGATGTGAACAAAGGCCTCCTGTAGCGAATCAATGCGTTTTTGTAAGAAAAATATCCATATTCAAAACATAATAATCACTTTAATCTAGCTTGCGCCAGCAGTTGTACACAGAAGCAGTTCCGGACGGATGACGTATGAGTTCAGCGTTGCGCATGCGCCGGTGAGTCTTGTGAAAACCAACGTTTGTTAACAGGAGCAAAGGAAGCAAAGTTTCCTTACTTTAGCAAAGGAAAACAAGTCTCCTCTTTGGCTTATATCGAAATCCTCCGACATTCTTCTTTACAAATCCTCGTTTTGTACTTCTAATAAGTGACCGTTGTTTTGTTTCGATCTCTCTGCGTGCGTCACTTCTGAGCGGCGCATTGCACAAAGCTGACCTCATACGTCATTCCCCCGGAACTGCTTCCGTTTTACAACAGTGAGCGCAAGCTAGATTCAAGTGATTATTACGTTTTGAATATGGATATTTTTCGTACAAAAACGCATCGATTCGCTACAGAAGGCCTTTGTTCACCCCCCGGAGCCGTGTGAGACACTTTTTTTGTGGAAGGGTGCTTTTTATTCCACGTCTTTTGGACAGAAGCAATGCAACACCCGCTGAGTACAACGATAGAGCTTGAAAGATCAAAGACTATTTTTAATATAACTCCAACTGGATTCGTCTGAAAGAAGAAAGTCATACACCTAGGATGCATCGGGGGTGAGTAAAACACAGCCTAATTTTTTTGTGGGGGGGTGAACTAACCCTTTAAATTCTATTATATCATTAGATTCAAGAACTCAATATTCTTTAGTGTTCAATAATGAATTTATGTGACTTTGACACTTTTTGAAAATATAGAATAAGGGCAAATGCAATTTCTCTGCATTTTCTACTCAGTAAAATATTTCAGAGCTTGAGAAAAACTAAAAATGTCAATGATTTTTCAGAACATTTATATTTAGAGATTATATATAGAGAATATATAAGATTGTTTTGTCTTATTTTAATTATTTGTCATCTTGCAGGCTACTTAGTGATTGCTTTATAAACAAGTAGACCTAGTGACCCCTAAGACAGGTTGGGAAACCCTGTACTGCACAATGGTATAACAGTAGTGAATATCATATTCATAACCTATAACTGTAGAGAATATCATATTGTCAAGTTGCCAAAAAACTACAGTAATTATGAGCCATAATTAATCAGGAAATTGACCCTCTAACACTAGCATTCTCTACTTGTTTTCTTTTTATTTATTTAAAAAAAAACTGACCCAATAACTTTTTATTATACTATTTATTATAAAAAAGAGACTTGTCACAGCATTTACTGTACATATTATTGCTCTTTTGTTGTTTAAGATTGCTTCTATTGTCCTCATTTGTAAGTCTTTTGGATTAAAGTGTCTGCTAAATGACTAAATGTAAATGTTAATCAGATCAGACTATGAGAGTGTGAGAATAACACAAAAAAGTCAAGTGCATGACCAACCTGCCCATAAAGTCATCTTTCTTTCCTGCATCTTTGTCCCAGATGGTGATGTCAATGAAACCGCCCTGTTCATCATACAGGTGGAAGTCAAACTGCTCTCTCCACTGGGGGTTTAGCGTTTTTGGTATTGTCTGTATAGAAGGAAAGAAGCACACTTGATCAGAATTTACCTTACGTGAAAGAGAAAGTCTCAAATGAACAAGTAACTTGAATAAAGCTCATGTGGACCATACCTTACTTTTGTACTTTTGATGTCCCATTCTGAATTTGACATAAGGGTCACTGAGACCATTGGCATCCATAGGCTGGAGGTCACGGGCCTCAATGAGACTGATGCTAACAATGCCTCTCCACAGCTGAGCCTTTCTGTGAACGTCTGATAACCTCAGACTCTGATGCTGCGATGTGACAAAAACACACACCCATACACACACTCACATCAGGCAAGATACAATCCAATGTGAAGAGAAAGTCAATGAAGTTAAAGCTGAACGGCTGACAATGTGTTTGTGGTCAAAAATGTGATGCGAAAACAACAAGTTGCAGCAACATGAAAGACACATATTTTGGGGATGCGGTATGTAAGGACAACATACACACAGAGAGTGACGGCACTGCAAAGACAGAGACAAACACAGACAACAGTGTGTCAACGGTAACTTTCCATGAGTAAAACATGAATATACACTACTGTGCAAAATTTTGGGGTCGGTAAGATTTTTAAATGTTTCTGAAAGACATCTATGCTGCATTTATTTGATCAAAAATGCAGTATAAACAGAAATAGTGTGAAATATAACTACAAATGAAAATACTGTAACATTAAAATTTTCAGCAGTCATTACTCCAATCTTCAGTGTCATATGATCCTTCAGAAATCATTCTAATATGCTGATGTAGTGCTCAAGAAATATTTCTCATTATCAGTGCTGAAAACTGTTGTGTTGATTAATGTTTTTGTGGAAACATGATATATATTTTTTTTTTCTGAATTCTTTGATGAATAGAAAGTACAAAAGAACAGCATTTATGTTAAATAGGGATCTTTTGTAACATTACAAATGTCTTTACTGTCACGTTTGATCAATTTAATTCACCACCAATAAAATCTTACTGACCCTAAACTTTTGAACGGCAATATATGAAATAAACAGCAAAAATCTACTAAAGCCCTTCTAAGATCCGGTCTACATTGTCTAATAGGGTAAATCTCATGAAGAAATGTTTAAGGTCATATTTGACGGCATTAAATGAAAATAATAAAAATAAAAATGGAAAATAAAGCTCTTGTTGATTTTTTTCAAGAATCAATGTAGTACAACAAATGCTAACATTATAATATTAATTTTACGTCCATTCATTTATCCAGCAATGCGAAATCTTCTAATTAGTAATATATATGTTTATTATCTAATTAAGAATTTTATATATGCAGACTAATGCAGTCTTTTAGTATCAGATAACTGAGGACTGAAACAAACTATTTTAATAGATATCTCTGTGCTTAATTTGGAGTCCTTATTGATGTGTTTCTTGTTTAAAATGCATATTCATTAAACTGAGCAAACCTGTTCTGAAAAAAACACACAGTTTTGATGTTAAAAGCAGGCAGCTAATGACGTTCTCTCCAGATATTAGTGTGATACTCCGACTGTACACTGTGAAATGACTCTTTTTGTGAGAGGCTTAACATAAGCATTCAGAGCTTTAATGTGATCTTTGGCCATGATGCCGACCTACTCGTTTTGTTCTGATGTTGATTGTGACTAAAAAAGGCTGCACTTCCTCAGTGAGATGATGGTTAAAAGAGATGAAAGTATAAAACCATGAAGTAGATTAAGAAAGTAGAACTGGAAGCAAGTATTATTTTGGCTAACAGCTGTGTTAGCATTAATGTTGTTCTTCCATGCACTTCAGGGTGAAGTTTTCTTTATATTTTTATATATCATAGCAGAAGTTTTAATTTAGGAGATGTATCAATTACAAATCCCGCTTGATTTGCATCTACAGAGCTCATCGTTTACAGTATTTTGGAAATGAAACAGATATAGGAAGTATAAATAGAAGAAACACCCAAGTGTGCACCGCGAGTGGTGTAAAAGTTTGTTATCGTAGCGCTGTTACAGTATTCCCGAGACCCAGCCAACATGGCCCACTTTGGAGCTTCAAAGGCTTGGGTGGGGTAAGCCTTTCAGCAGGACGTCCTTATCCACATGCTGGAGAGCCACTTTCATGTTTCTAGGCCTCTCTAAAAAAGTTGGGCTCCAACATTAGCCAAAACAAAACAGGAGTTACTTGACCTCTGCTGGGACATGCAACTGAGGCATTGTGTTCTCTTGAGTAGCACAAATCAATGCAACTGGGTTGCGTGTTAGAAATGTCTTAAACTGGGACTCCACTTGAAGACCACAAATTACCATTGAAACTAGGACTTTCCCTTAGTAGACAACAGAGAGGTCTGCTGCACACATGCATGCATGAACCAGAGACAAAGACAGTAGTATGTTACTCCCGTCCCAGACCAACATGCCACTTTCATACAAAACAATCCATTCACAACACATGGAAGAAGAAAATGTACAAAAAAAACTATAACAGAACTTCAACTTATAGATTAATAGTGAGGTTGATGAGGAATAGCTTAAGGGATAGTTCATCCAAAAATGAACATTTGATGGTTATCTGCTTACCCCCAGGGCATCCAAGATGTAGGTGACTTTGTTTCTTCAGTAGAACACAAACGAAGATTTTTAACTCAAACCGTTGCAGTCTGTCAGTCATATAATGGAAGTTAACGGGAATTACGGCTTTGAGAGTCAAAAAAACATACACAAACACAACCAAATTAAACCCTGCGGCTCGTAACGATACATTGATGTGTAAAGACACAAAACGATCGGTCTGTGCAAGAAACTGAACAGTATTTATATCGTTTTTTACCTCTGATTCACCGCAGAGTCCGAACCGCCACCAATCTCTCAAATGGACCATTGTCACTCTATCTACAATCTCAATTAGGAGTGTCAATGGTCCATTTGAGAGATAGGTGGCGGTAATGCACTTATAACTCTGCTATCTGCCGTAAAGCAAGCAAGAAGAAGAAGACGCGTCACGCGCCGGCTGTTGAGAACGTGCTCAGGACAGTTCGGACATTGAGGTGAATCAGAGGTAAAAAATCATATAAATACTGTTCAGTTTCTTGCACAGACCAATCGTTTCATGTCTTTACACATCAATGTATCGTCACGAGCCGCAGGGTTTAATTTGGTTTCGTTTGTGTATGTTTTTTGACTCTCAAAGCCGTGATTCCCATTCACTTCCATTATATGACTGACAGACTGCAACGGTTTGAGTTAAAAATCTTTGTTTGTGTTCTACTGAAGAAACAAAGTCACCTACATCTTGAATGGCCTGGGGGTAAGCAGATAAACATCACATTCTCATTTTTGGGTGAAATATCCCTTTACCATTAAAAAAAAAGTAAAGTAGAGAAATTAGATTGTTTTAAGAATTCTTTGAAATCTTTACTATTTAAATATATTTACTCAAATATTTATAGCTTTTATTATTATTTTTTAAATATATTATTTTTATATTTTCAGTTTCATTTTTGATTAAAATTTCATTTTGTTATGTGCTTTTCTCATTTCAGTCTTCTTTTTAATATTACATTTAGTTTAATTTCATTTTATGTTAATAATTTAATTTAATTGTATTCTTTTATGTTTATTTTAGTTTTAATTTTAGTTCAGTTTTATTTATTTCCAGGTAGTAATTTAAGTTCTTCAATTTAAATTTATTTTAGTTACTTGCCAAGTTCTAATGTTAATATTATTTTTTATTTAAGCTTTATTTTTTTTAATAGTTTCTGTTTTAGTTAATGATAATAACTCTGATATATAATAAATATATTACACAAAAATATCAAATTCAGAAACCAACATTGTCACTTGGATAGATGGATAAAGCATTGAAATAAACAGCAACAAATTTGTTAAATAATAATAATAATAATTAAAAAAGATATTGTGCACAGATCCACCACAAAAATATACTACAATAAAATAAAATAAAAAATATGCTTTACATATGCAAAATCACCAGGTTAAATAAATGGTTGCTCTGATCACATCCTGTTTGACTACAACAATAAAGTGCAAAATCTTCTGACAGAACACTGCAGCACATGCACCATGCAGTCGATGCAGTATGAAGATGACAAGAACAGAGTATGCTTTATTTTCTCATTCAATTGCTGCAATACACAAAGGAAACCCTGGCGGCCCTGAATTTGTATCTGGAACTGATTGCTAATTTCAGCCTTTAAGGCAGGACAAAAATTGATGCCCTGCACTTGACAAAGGTCCATTTTCTTATTTGTACACTAGATGACAGTGTTTCATACCCTGTATATTGCAGCACATAGGAAATAAAGTCAGCAAAAGACGATTTTACGACTGAAACAAAAGTAGGCAAGTGAGGGTAAAAAAGCAAAAGGGCTGGGGATCACGGGCCCCTTCAGTCTGAGCAGAGAACTGCAGAAGGCAGGGATCAGGTGGGACATGCTGTTATTACCTTACTGGATCGTTTCCAGCTCCTTCTCATAAGCATGGTCTGTGAATGAGACAAAGCGTTATAAAGCCACCCCTTGCCCTCTCTAACAGGGTGCTAGAGGTTAACCTGGCATCCTGTCTGGATAACTGTTCAGAAGAGCCAAGGGGTCATAAGGAGGCAGCCCGGGGAAGCTATGGTTGGGGGGCAGCCATTATAAGCTAATAAAATCACTAAATCACACACAAAAAAAGAAAATGTCATTCAAAGCTTTGTTAGTTCACTTCTGTCAGGACCACTATCGTCAAAGATGATTGATAATTAGCATACAGTTTGGATTGGTGGTATGGTTCTGTTCTGGGCAAGAACTCCCTGTGCATCCATGCAGCCTAGCATGGATGAGAGCAGGGAGAGCAGCGATAACCCCCCAGGGTAAACAGAACAGAACCAACATAAATGTATTGCAGATATCGTTAAAGTTCAATAATGTTATGTACACATTTTAGAATTAGTCTGATTCAAGGAGAATCAGAAAGCTGAATCCTGACTGACAGAGGAGGAGTTGGGGATGGAGGAGGGTAATTAGCTATTGAGCAATGCAAAAACGGCTGATATTACTGAGGGACCTTATATATTAATGCTTAGATAGGTGTCGTATTCCCATAGGTTGATGGGGATCAGCTGAGAGTCAGCTGATGCGAGCTTGACTAACGTGACCTGCCAAAACTAGCGCTACGCTAGATTAACACAAAGATGCACAGGCACACTCACACATATCTATAGAGGTGTTATAAGTGACTGGATCATACAGTAAGTAAATGTTGTTTATCAAGGGACTTTTTAAAAAAGTCTAGGCCTATATCTTGCATTATATAACACTCCACTATTTATGCAGTATACTGTAGCATGTTTAAAGTGCACATCATGCAGTATGTATCCCACAATGCAATGTGCTCAACTTGATATTCCATTTCTGGTGTGATAAAGGAACCAAAAATAATATATTAATATTTTAACATCTCTTTCTCCACTCATTATTTTCTATTATTTAAACTGACAAGACTTAAAACATGTGGGAATGATACACTTTCTTGAGGAAGCAGCACTGGGTTGATTGTTCAGATAGGTGATTATAGTTTTAGGGGGGATGAAGACCACCTAAAAAGGGTCTAGAACTGCTCCTGGTGTATAGTATATGCAGTATGCAGTAAGCAGTACTAACTTTCCACTCCATACTTATCATTAGCATTTGTTTGATCAGTACTGAGTGTAATCAGGCAGATTAAACATCAATAAATGTTGGCCTTGAATGCTTATTACCCATTTGTTAAACTGACCCAGAGCTGAAGTTACTAATATACTGTAAGTTTTCTTATGATGAAGTTCTGTGTATTATTTCCTTATTTCCCCTATAAACTTACAGTGCCCTTGTTACCCTGTTAGCGTTCCAACATACTGCCCGTGGTACACTAGTTAAATTGTTAAATTTTCCAGGAATGCTTTATACATGCTGAGCAATAATTACTCTTGCATCCTGAGCATTACTGAATGCAAAAATGTGATGTATGACTGCATAACACTTCAAGTAAAGTGAGGGTGAGTTTGCTAGGGCACTAGCTGACTAATGGAAAACTGGACTCATTTTCCTCTCATTGAAATTCTGCATGCCAATCCTGAGAATATTCTCTAGACAACAGATTTCTCTCTGATGTATGCAAAAGAAATCCTTTCCAGGTCAGACACTGGTTCATCCAGCCCAGAGAATGCATTTGGAGTCTTCTGTACTGCAGTAAGATGGGTGACATAATATATGAAGCCTACTGTTCAAAAGTTTGGGTCAGAAAAAAAAATACTGACCCCAAATAAAAAAAATTTAAAAAGTAATTAGATACAGAGCTCCCACAACTCTTGGACGAATACATTTCCAAGGTTTTAACATGTTGTACTTGTTTGGAATCTGTAAGAGTTGGATAAGTGTAAATGTTCTTGGTACTTTAGAGCTGAAGTATTTAATTATACAGTATTTGCTAAAAAATAAAAAAATAAATTAAAAACAAATGTACAGTTCATTGAGTTTTTATACATTTGTATGAAACCACAATTGGCAGGACATCTCACACCTCCACTTCATATTCACAGTTCAAACATAGCAGCTTGAAAAACAAAGACATAATACAACATTTTTAAAAACTCACTGCTTCCCTGAAGTCTCCCTCTTTTGGAATAAGTGTGACTGCCAGTTCCAGTGAACCCAGGTCATGGTTGGGATAGTGGGGATCTTTGAGGTCAAGGGCCACATCCAAGGTCCTAAAGGGGAGAGAGAACCTACAGCATGAACAACCAAAATCCTGCCATTGGGTTCTACATTTCTTACAACAGCATTTGTGTGTTTTTACATATATAAAAACTCTAGGGGGCAGCAGTGTCAAAGTAAATTAATTGATATTACGACACTTGAGATTGTGTTTCAGATTTGTCAATGTGTCACAAAGCAGACAGAAGACCTTTGGTGCTCCAGGGATTCTAAATAGAGGTATGCAGAGCCCATAAAGTCATCCTGCAGCCCAAAGTCATAGTCAAAGACCTGTAGAGGAAAGAAAAAACCCAACAGGCATGTCATTTCACACAACAAACTCTACTGACTGTAAAGCCAGCATACATTAGATCGACTCTTTACAATTCCATTAGTTAAAACACATTCCATTAAATTAAAACACATTAAATAATCACTAATGACTAAGCCATTAAAGGTCAATTTAATGACTGGAACAAAGCTCTCTGACTACATTTACAATCATTTACCTTCACGTAGAGTGGCTCTCTCAAACTCTCCACCAGCAGACTGACTTTCTCATCCCATACTGGGTTCAGGTTCTTGTGGATCGTTTTGCTGCGGAAAACCTCCTTCCCTGCGATTTTAAACTTCACATATGGGTCACTGGTCCCTGTAAATGCAACAAAAAATACACAATACATTTAGCTGTTTTTCAAGAGAAACTTGGGTAAATAAAGTTTTTTCTTCTACAAAATTAGACCAGCTTAGTTTATAATAAACAGTGATTTTGATACCCTTTAAAAATACTTCAAAAAAGATAAAACTTCACTGAGAAAATGAGTTGGAATTTGCATTCTTCACTCAATTCCAAATTCTACACAGCCCTTCTGTTAACTACTTAAAATCCTACATCATCTAGTTATCAGTCTTATCAGACTGAGATGATGCAAAAAAAGGTTATTTTTGAAAAACATATACTGTTGCTCATATGCACATATTCATTATCTAGCCTCTTTCTCTCGCTGTAGGGCTTTTTCCTTCTTGTGGAGTAGTTGTCTATGGTGTGTATAAATTGGTCTGAAAAAGTGGAGGCAAAGAGACTTGGGTCATGTGACCTTAACTGTCAGCCCTTATTGGCTCAAGCACTAAAGTGAGAGAGGATGAGTGTGCTGTGTGAAGCCAAAGGCAGTCTGAATACAGTGAGTACAACCATAAACAAATACACTAATGAGTAATAATCAACATGACAGAGCCTCATTATATACCCTGACAAAATGACAAGACTCAACAGAGAGAACAACAACAGTACAGAGCATATCATAACACTGAATGTGTGTGAATGTAATATGCCACAATGATAGACGTGTCTAAGTGACTGGCTCATGAAATTGCCAAAGCCTGACAAATACTGACATACGACTCAATTAGTTTGCAGTATAACATAGTACAGTTCCTAAAAGAGAGCACTAGATGTTACTGGGTGTTCAGTGGAGAATTTGCACAGAGCCCTGCATGTCACCTGACCTGCTCCATCTGCAGTGGATCAGGAATGTCTCGGTTACGTATGGTAACCCTCGTTCCCTGAAGGA
>NW_015505272.1:1507950-1512604 GCF_001515645.1 Sinocyclocheilus grahami | reverse complement strand
GTCCCTCAGTGCCTTAGCCTGGTGCACTTGCAATAATGCCGAAGCATGTAAGGCGAGAACGATAGAACCGCTCGGCTCTGAAGCGAAAAGCTGAATATGCGCTGCATCTGCTGCCTACTTATACTCACGCTGTGATCAGCAGCAGCTGGATGCAATAATCGCATGCCAATGTGCATTGGCTCGTTTAGTTTGCACTCGAAGTGGATTGGTCTCTCTAAGCGAGATCCCAATTTCGTCGGTCATCCGACGTGACGTCGAGAGTGACCGAATGAAAGGGAACTATTATAGTACTCTGAGACATGAAGAAACATAGCACAATATATAGCAAAATACCACACTTACCATGCAGATCTGATCAACTGAGGAAGGTATGTGGTTTAATATAAAAATATGGCATCATTCTTTACAAATAAATGAGGAGAAGCAACATTTATAAGCTTTTTTTCATTAATAAATAAGCATTTGCATTGAAAACAAACTGAAATATTGAAAAATGTCAACACTGTATCTTGATCAAATTCATCAAGAAAATATTTAGATCCAAATGATTTAACAATTATAAATAACATTCTGTGCAGAAAATCCAACAAATCAATGGACAATCAAACAGTCTGTTGTGCCAAACCACAGTAAACACAGTATCCGGAATGGAGCCACTCTTGTAAGTGATCCCTTAGATTTCATTATGTTGACAAAGACAAACATCAATGCCAGGGGAAATGTCAATATTTTGACTAAATGAAGTGTTGGTTTTTCCGGAAATCAACTACATAATGTTTAAATTCAGCTCATGCTCTGCTCTGCAGAAACCTGAGTGTCCCTGTGCAGAGATGCACGATCCAGTGTCAGCAATAAAAAGAGTAAATGTGACGCTACATTAGTATACGATAGCTTTGTGTGAGAAAAAGACCACATTCAAATTTACGTAGCTCACAAATTTCATATATGCATATTCAAATTTGTCACATTATTATTAATGTACCAATGACACATTATTAGAATATACTGTACTGTTTGCGAACAAGAATGAGATTTGAAGCAGATGAGATTATTATGTCTATAAAGTCACATTTGAATGTTTTATGGTATGTTTTGTCATTTTTGGAAGCCCATGGTCACTATTCACTTTTATATTACAGTAATAATAAGTCAATGGGATCTGAAACTGTTAGGTTACCAACATTCTTCAAAACATTCTTCTTTCACATTCCGCAGATGAAAGAAAAGCATAGAGGTTTGGAACAACATGTGTGCCCTCCACAACACTTGAGTGAGCAGGAAGTAGAGGTGCTCAGAGAGATCTGTTCACAGAAGGATCAATAGATGGTTTGATTGAATGAGGTATTGCATATGACTGCAGGGTCATAGTGTGCCGACCGGTGAGCGATTCCTCTTCTGCAATATGTACATTAGACACCTGCACATTTGCTTTCCAACTGCATTTTTATGGACCTATAAAACTTGTGCCACTGCCAATCTAAAAGGCTTGACACGAACAAGAATGAGATTTGAAGCAGATGAGATTATTATGTCTATAAAGTCACATTTGAATGTTTTATGGTATGTTTTGTCATTTTTGGAAGCCCATGGTCACTATTCACTTTTATATTACAGTAATAATAAGTCAATGGGATCTGAAACTGTTAGGTTACCAACATTCTTCAAAACATTCTTCTTTCACATTCCGCAGATGAAAGAAAAGCATAGAGGTTTGGAACAACATGTGAGTAAATGATGAAAGAATTTTCATTTTTGGGTGAACTGTCCCTTTAAAGCCTTTTGCAGTATAGATATCTATATCAACACACTCATCTCCAGACTGGAATATATGATATAAGTGAGAAGAGTGTAGGTGTGGGAATGTTAGAAGTGGCAAACGACAGCTCCATGAGCAATCACTTCAGTTACATCAGCTCGCAGAAAGGGAATCCCCATTCAACACCTCTGCAGTGTCTAACTCTCAATGCCAATCATAATCTATCAGTCTCTGAGGGAAGCCTCTGTAATATCATTAGATCAGTGCTGAGACATTTAGTACGGTAATCAAACATGCTCCTGTAGATCTGTATCACAGCATGCTGCACGCTCAGCATTGTCACTGTCCACATGCATCCAAAAAAGTAAAAAAAATCACACACACACACACACACACACACACACAAGAAAACAAAGCTTCAGTTAAGCAAACCTCTTGATGCAAATCTCCACAGGCTTTAGTTCTAATAACCAATTTGCATTTACATTCACTGTCTTTATACCACTGAAATGCATCCCTTCATTCAGGAGATGCAGCGATACCAAGACGGGATGTTATTTTCCTATTCATCCACCCCTAAAGCCAATCCTAATGTTCGTTCAACCACTGAGTCATTCATCTAAATAATACAATAAACTGCATTCAAATTCAAGAGGTAGTGATAATGGCTCTGGTTAAGCAATCTGTTTGCCTCTGGATGTTGATAGCTTAGCTTGATTCACTTAGCTGTGAATTATGTTGGTGCACCATGAGAGATAGCTGAAAGAAGACAGTTTATTTTCATGTCTTTACCTCAGGATAAAGGAATAAAAACCAAAGAAGACCTGGTGTGAATATCAAACACAATGCATCCATATCCACATAAACACATCACAGACTGTAAGAAATACAGCATATCAACTGAAACCGCAAATAAAAATATTTCTGTTTCTGTTTATATCTTTGTTCGTTTCAGAATGTCAATTTCAGAACTTCAGAATGTCTTAGTAGTTTGATTCCTTTCGCTTTTCTGACCTCAGCACTTGTTCTGCACTCCACAGTTTTGTGTACAACCTGATGATTATGCTCTCCAGTGTGATCTGAGATGATCCAAAGAGCATCATGATCTTCCGCTGAAGAACACCTGACCATCTATTTTTTTTTTTGTTTCTTTTTAATAAAAATAGAACAACCCAAATACATTTTATTTTTAAAATGCATTTCTCATAAAATATGTTTTTAGTGGCTTAATTCAGTGTTTTGTGTAAAGATTTGGTTCAACTAAGTTATATTATCATAAGTGTATAAACAAGCTATTACATAATAACCATGTAAATTAATTATTAGTGATGAGTCATTAAGTGTTCTATGATTGACAGATTCATACTGAGATTTTTTTGTCACAGTGCCAATGTGAGCACTGTGGTGAGAGTAAAGCAGATTACTAAAATTTACCGTAACTCAAAGAATTCAAAGACCATGAGAATTAAATGTTCTTCTAGTTGTTGTCACTGTATACCTCTACAAAATACATAAAGTGTTTCTAGTCGTGATTGTGACTGCTGTTTACTGTCTGAATATCGAGCCACTTAAACATTCAAATCAGCTGAATTTGCTCCTAGCAAACAAAGAAACCGATGTAGAGAAAACAAATGAATTACATTATTGTGTTTTTCACGTAAAGTGCTGAATATAGAAAATGTGGCTTGAATATATAAATGTATATGTGTATGTTGTATTTCAATATCATTATTTGTATTTAAATTGATTTACCCTCATTGTCGTTCCAAACCTGTAAGACCATTGTTCATCTTCAACACAAATTAAGATATTTTTGATGAAACCCGAGAGCTTTCTGAACCCGCATAGACAGCAACATGACTACCACGTTCAAGGCACAGAAATGTAGCAAGGACATCGTTAAAATGGTCCATGTGACATCAGTGGTTCAACCGTAATGTTATGAAGCTATGAGAATACTTTTTTGTGCAAAGAAAACAAAAATATAAACTTTATTCAACAATTTTTTTAAATTCATCTTCAACACAAATTAAGATATTTTTGATGAAACCCGAGAGCTTTCTGACCCCGCATAGACAGCAACATGACTACCATGTTCAAGGCACAGAAATGTAGCAAGGACATCGTTAAAATGGTCCATGTGACATCAGTGGTTCAACCGTAATGTTATGAAGCTATGAGAATACTTTTTTGTGCAAAGAAAACAAAAATATAAACTTTATTCAACAATTTTTTCAAATTTCTAATCTACTCACAGCCTTATTTGTATTATTTTATTTATTATATATGCATTAGTCTGGCAAGCATTGTGGCAAAAAAGCAAACAGAAACTGCTTTCAGTCATCAACCTCTGCTTTACTTTTGCACTCAGTCACAAATAATACTGCAGTATGAGAGTGACAAGATAAGGGGTCTCCAACATGTTGCTTGCGAGCTACCAGCATAGTTGCCAAGTCCACGTATTATACACGACTTTGGGCTTCTTTTTTTGTAAAGTTGCATGAAAAAATCCCGGGTCGTGGGTTGCGATTTTTTGGGCTTATTTTAAAAAATATGGTTGCTTGTTAGGGAAATCTGACAAGCAACTTCGTTTCTTTATTTATGTTCGCCGTATTCTCCAATGCATTGGTTGACACTCTGTCTGCTCACAGTTAATTGCCAACCAGTGCAATATTATAAGTGCTGCAGCGTAATTTGCCAAATGTTCCGCCCCCTCATTGGAGAAAATCACATTCAAAAAGAAGGCACGTGACGCTGTTGTAAGGGAAACAGTGATAATTTAATAATTTAAGATTTTAAAGGGAACTCCACCATTAATATGCAAGGGAATTAGGACAGAATCACTGTTTTACGGCGGATCACTGAGACGGCCTGCGATTCAGTGAACGAGCCGTATGA
>NW_015505272.1:1495520-1507881 GCF_001515645.1 Sinocyclocheilus grahami | reverse complement strand
ATTATAAGTGCTGCAGCGTAATTTGCCAAATGTTCCGCCCCCTCATTGGAGAAAATCACGTTCAAAAAGAAGGCACGTGACGCTGTAATCCAAGCGATGATAGAAGTAGACGTAGAGGAGTGGGATTACTTTCTTTTAGCCAAATTTTTAATTTGTACAATGTTTTTGTAATGTATTACTGTATTGTCCCGAATATAAGACAATGTTTTTTTCTTGGAAATACATCTGGAAAAACGCAGTCGTCTTATATTCAGGGTTTAGACTTTGACATGTCAATAATACACCCACAACAATAGGTGTATCCAAATACGCATACAATGAGTGTGCCATGAAATATGTCATGTAATGCGTGTTGTAAAGATCGCGAAGAAAAACTAAAGAAAAAGAAAACCTTACAGCTGCATGAGTCATGACTGTCACGTTAGCCTGATGGGACCAACTCTACTTCTACTGTTAATAAGATTTTGGTAGGCTACTATTAGATGGATAGCCTAAATGTCCTAATTCAGATGGGCTACCTGGTATATGGTATATCAAAAAGTGTATATTTTTTAAATGTGATTGTTGGTACATTTGACCAGTTTTTACCATACTTTCAAAACAAAAATGAAAATAGGAAAAATATGCAATATGAAAATAATTGAAGACAAAATGTGTTTTACTGAGAAAAAAACAAGATTTGGTTTTTAAAAAGCCTTTTTCCAAAAGGTACATCTGGAAAAAGGGGGGTCGTCTTATAATCAGGGTTGTCTTATATTCGGGCCAATACGGTAATTATCATGGGCTGTAATAAAAAACAAGTAGTCCTATATTAATACTAAAACTATATAGCTTATACATTTGGTTCGAATAGCCTATATTTTAGTAAGCTATAAATATGTGGCTACAGTTCCCCTTTGAAGCTCTTGTGTTTTTCTCCTTTTCCATCTCTCCAATCCTATTCTGCTCACTGGTGATTGGAGATTAGTTTTTTGTTCTCACTTTGTTGCAGTTTGCTGATTTTTGTAAAATAAGATATCTGTTTTTGCTTTTCAGATAAAAGAGTGGTTTCAGTTTAATATGTTGCAGGTTCATTTATTGGTAATAAATAATTTATAATAAATAATATTGATGATAATAAATCATCAAAAAAAAATATTGGGCTTGTTTTTTAAGCTGCGGTTGCTTATTTATCTTGTGAGAGTTGGCAACAGTGGCTACCAGTAGCTCGTGGTCTGACTGGAGGTAGCTCGCCAGGACATGCTTGACATACCAGCCGTGAGGTTATTTTAATTATTCCGTTTCGTATTTTAATTGTCATTAAACCCGTATTTGATTGCCGCGATTTGAAAAACTCACAGTAAATACTGTTCAACTTTAATCAAAGTTATTAAGAGTCTCACGCAGGTGCAACACGTAGTTTCGTTTTTGTGTGAAAACATGACTGAAGGCAGACTGCTGAGAGAAATTATATGAAAGAATGTATGATTCAATTATTTGTATGAATGCATAATAGGAAACGTCTCAGTTACGTATGTAACCCTCGTTCCCTGAAGGAAGGAACGGAGACATCACGTCGTTGACTGACGAATTGGGATCTCGCCTGAGAGCCCTATCGTCTTCGAGTGTAAACTAAATGAGCCAATGCACATTGGCATGCGATAATTGCATCCAGCTGCTGCTCGTCACGACACGAGCATAAGTAGGCAGCAGATGCAATGCATATTCAGACCCGGCTCCCCGCGGTGGTAAAGCAACTGTGGCGACGGGACGTGACGTCTCCGTTCCCTCCTTCAGGGAACGAGGGTTACATAAGTAACCGAGACGTTCCCTTTCAGTCAGTCAAAGTGCCACTATTGCTGCAGCTTCCAGCTCCCCTAGTAAGCCCCCTGGTCCCCCCATGGCAACTGGGGCGGAAGATAGGACAGGGCTTACGTGGAGAGAGTCTATTACTGTTGTTCCACTAGACCCATACAGTAAGACTTATTGGATAACACTGGGAAAGCGTACCCTTTCCAGTGATGCTGCGAAATCCACATCCTGCTCAACCAACAGGCGTACTTACAAGTGTTAGGTCTGGGTGCAGGATGCTCCGCCACGTCCGGCTGCCGAGGGTGATGGAGGAACTCCACAGGGTTCGCCTTGTGGGGAACTGAACTGAAGAGCAGAATAAGCACACGTATCTGGTCCGTAGAGGGGAATGGACCAGGGAGGGGCTGTCGCGAGGAGCATCAGTTCCAGGAAACCAGGTCCGGTTGGGCCAGTAAGGTGCAACTAGCAGGACCTACTCCTCGTCGTCCCTGACTTTGCACAACGTCTGTGCAAGTAGGCTCACTGGAGGAAACGCATATTTGCGCAGACCTCAGGGCCAGCTGTGCGCCAGTGCATCCGTGCCGAGGGTTTCCCGGGTCAGGGAATAGAACAACTGGCAATGGGACGTGTCTGGAGAGGCAAACAGGTCAACCTGTGCAGCTCCGAAGTGTCTCCTTATCAGCTGGATCGCCCAGGGATGGAGTCTCTATTCTCCCGGAAGCGCTTGCTGCCGTGAAAGCTCGTCGGCTGCAGGATTGAGCAGGCCCGGAATGTACTGTAAATAGCCACGAAGCGACCTCAGATGCTTCTGACTCCATAGGAGAAGATGGTGGGCGAGTTGCGACATACGACGGGAGCGTAGACCACCCTGGTGGTTGATGCACACAACGGTTGCAGTGTTGTACGTATGGACCAGTACGTGCTTGCCTTGTAGCAGCGTTTTGAAGCAGCCCAGCGCAAAATGTACTGTAAGCAACTCGAGGCAATTGATGTGCCAATGCAGATAGGGGCCCGTCCATAACCCCGAAACTGCATGCCTGTTGTACGTGGCACCCAAGCCCATAGCGGAGGCATCTGTGAACACAACAGCATGCCTGGACACCTGCACTAGGGGAACTCCTGCCCGAAGAACACTCTCCAGGGACGGATTTTTCAGTCAGTCAGATTCTGTCCCGCGCCCACTTGATCCCGCAGAAAAATCGACATTCATGTTTTGTCCCGCTCCCGCCCACAAAAGCCCGCATAAAAGTAATCTATATCTAAATCAAAGAAATTTACATTAAATGGTACTGTAACATCTCACAACATCCCAGCATAAATGCTCCTGGTAAAATATTTGTTATTTAGGCTAAGCATCAACATTCACAAACCACTGTTATTTTGAACAGAAAAGCAACCATGGGCTGCTGCGTGCATGGTTTGGCATGGCAGAATACGAGCAGCGCTTCCTTTATTATCACTAAAAGCTGACATCTCAGTTCATCGCAATCTCATAAAGCTCTGTTATAACACAATGAACATATGTATAATGAATCTTTCACAATGTCTACACTTCGTGTGTTAAAAGGAGACAATTCGTGAGCACGCAATTTCAGCACTGCTGTGAGTGGATTCTAACTTAATCACCTCTGGTTGGCCATTGCGTTCCAGAAATCAACAGCTGAGACTGTGATTGGCTACATTGCGCAACGCTTTAAACACGTGTTATAAATAGAAACTCTGCCTAGCTTGCGCGTGTTAATAATTTTAATGTTATTAGTTGTTCTTTTTGCTTTTGTGCAACACGTAAATAACAATTTATCTGTTTTAGACATTTTATGTTTAGATCATTTCTATTTAGCGAGTCTCTTCCCGCCCGCACCATCAAGAGTTGTCCCGCGCCACACCCTGTTGCGTTGGGTCCCGCAGTACTCCCACAGGAGTGCAGGTCTCTAGCGCAGAGTGATTTTTGTCGCTCTCAGGGCGAGGTCCGTCGCTGTGCACAGCTCCTGCATCAGCCCTGGGTCAGAACTACCCTCGTGCAACTCTTTTAGTGCCTTGGCCTGGTATACCTGCAGGAGTGACATGGTGTGCAGGGCGGAGGCAGCCTGTCCAGCTGCTCTGTAAGCCTTGGGCGTAAGAACAGACAAGAACTTACAGGCCTTGGATGGGAGATGCGGGTTACCCCCCCAATTGGAAGCGCTTCTTGGACACAATTGCATCGCAATCGTGCGCTCCACCGAGGGGATCACCACGTACCCCCTGGCCACCCTGCCATCGAGGGTAGTGAGGGAGGAGGAGGCACCAGATCGGTTTTGGGCAGAAAAAGGTGACATCCATGACCTAGTCACCTCCTCATGCACTTCCAGGAAGAATGGCACTGGCGCTGTGACCAACCCCGAGATATCAATCATCTAACCTCGATAGTTCGGGACACGGTGGCTGTTTACATTCGAGCCCGACCGCCTCGGCAGCCCGGGAAAGCACAGCCATCAATTCTGGGTCAGGCTCGGGCAACGCCACTCTCCCCGAAGGGGGCAACACAGCTGAGTCCTCATCCCCAGACTCCAGCTCACCCTCCGATGCCGCAATCGACATCTGGTCATCTGGAGGAGCACCGAATGAACAGCCGGTCCCCAATGAGAAGGACCGGCACGTTCACCTGGAAGCTCCACAGCTTGCAGCGTGCTAGAGGAATGGGGGGCCCACTGAGATTTACTCGGCGGGTTTGCCCCCACTGTAACCCTCAGTCACACCAACACCAGTTGAAGAAGCCTCATCCCAGAGCACTTGTTGACTTGTTCAGAATCTTCTTCGGATGATAGGCAGAGCAAAACAATAAAACTGCTCGGCTCCGAAGCGAAAAGCTGAGTATGCGTGGCACCTGCTACCTACTTATGCTCGTGTCGTGACAAGCAGCAGCTGGATGCAATTATCGCATGCCAATGTGCATTGGCTCATTTAGTTTACACTCGAAGATGATAGGGCTTTCAGGCGAGATCCCAATTCGTCAGTCACCGACGTGACTCGGAGTGACCGACTGAAAGGGAACCGACTGTCTTCAGAAAAGTTTCGATGGCATTTGCTTTCCATCTTCCCTCTGTGTAATGCGTAATAAAAAGCAGTTGCTGCGTCCCAATTCGCATACTATCCGTCCTAAATAGTATTTGAAAATAGAATTAGTATGTCCCAAATCATAGTATGTTGAAAAGAGTATGCCAAAGATTCCCGGATGGTCTACTATGTAGCGAATCAGCTCATGGGGAAATATTAATAATTAATCATAACTAGTTATAATTAATTATAAATATTTAGATCCGCTGTAGATATTTACTTGATCTCTCAGGGTCAACTTGTCAGTACCGGTACCTTCTCCGACTCTGTTCTGCTTCTCACCTGTGCGCTGTCGTTGTCATTTGCAAGTGGTGGTTGTTTTGGTCCTGTCAGTTCAGACACGCGTGGTGGAGCAATCAGCGCGCACTCGCGGGGCGGCGCGCTCTATTAGCCCACACCTGGTACTCATTCCCACTTCCTATATATTCCTGTCTTTGTCTTTCGTTCGGCGTGGGTATGTCTTATGTCCTTATGTGCCGTATGGGCGCGCTTTTGAGTTTTCATTCTCCTCTACACTCTTTGCACTGTTTCCAGGATCCTCCGGCGAGGAATTAGTATCGTGACTGTGGACAGTAAGGCCGGATTGGGAGTACGATTCTGGACGTTCTCCAGTATTCCTCTCAGCCCCTGTCTCGGTGAATGTGTGCGCAGGGAGCGCCACACCACTGCATTCCCCTAACTGTGGGGTTTCACGCCTTTGCTGGCTGGGTGTTCAGAATAAAGCCTATTCTTGTTTGAAATGCATTTGAGTCCTCCGTCCCTTTCCTGACCTGACTGAAATGTTATAATTTTATTTTTTTTATAAATGGTCAAAACTTTATTTGAACATGTAGCACATGTCAGTAGATAACATGTTATGAATATTTTTTTGTTAGTTCAAAATCCGGCCATCATTTTTTAAAGTTTTTATTTCATTGTTTATGCAAACAAAAAGTGCTTAGTGCTGTAAATTTTATTTGTTGGCTTTTGTTATAAAACTTGGTAAAATTATTTCAGTGTGTGTATCAGTACTTTTTTAATATTTCCAGAAAATTTTAACAATGCCGTGTATAACAGCTTGGATTGATACATTATTTAAGAGATTTAAGTATTGTATAAAATTGGTAGCTCTCAGCCACTTTCATTTGTAAAAAGTAGCTCCCGAATGAAGTAAGGGAGACCCCTGCTCTAGATAATGGCTCTGGTTAAGCAATCTGTTTGTTTACGAATGTTGATGCCCAGCTGTTAATTATGTTGGTGCACCAGCTGAAAGATGACTCAACTCCTGATTTCAGGTCTTTATTTCAAGATAAATGAATAAAAACCAAATAAGACCTGATGTGAATATCAAACATAAGCCATGCACATCATTCATACCACATAAAAGCATCACAGACTGTGCCATTTCAATTGAGCTGTAATTTTATACAGTATAGACCAAAAGACAAATGTCATGTTCCTTTTAGTGGCCCGTAAACTGTGGCCATTTCAGGAACAGAACAGTTGTCATAAAAGTAGCTATAAGCACCACCAACAGAAAAAGCAGGATCTTACTCTAGATATATTTCCTTGCATGAATAGCCTTGTAGGGTATCAGACCGAATCAGACAATTTAAGATTTGATAAAGAACAGTTGAAACACGAGGAGCCGAATTCCAAAGAGGCCCAAGAACACTTATTGACAAATCCAAGGAGATTGTCAATTTTGGGGGCAAGTAATCAAGATTAAATGGTCAGAGATGCACAGCATGACCATCACATGTAAACCAGTGACAATCACGAGCTCTTTGGATTGACCTCCCCCACCTAGAAGACAAAGAACAGACTGAAATTCCTTATGAGAGACCTCTTAACCTCTTGTCTTCACAGAACATGTCCTTATGTTCAGAGAATGGCACAGAAACTGCCTTTCCATGTAAATATGCATCTAAATGACACTAAAAGGACTTGTGAGCAACTAATAATTTCTATGCATAACTCCATATTATGTATGTAGCCCACATGTGTGACTATCAGGTCTTAGTCATTTATTGTGTGTGTATTTTGAATAACTATTGAATAGTTTATAGGATTATATTCATGTTGGGTATGTATGAGTGTGAAAATTCTAGCTTGAAACGTTTCTTCCAATCAAACCTTTGTCAAATGTATCATACTCTTGTTATAGAAATCATATCCAAAATTATACTCTGCAAGAGCAGGAAAACTCGGACCACGTGACTGATGAAATGACACGTTGATTTATGTATGGGGAGGAGAAATATACAACATTCCGAGCAAAGACGATATCTAATTGGTCAAGGCACCATTTGGGATGTGTTTAAAAACCCAGTTTAAATACTCAGGACACCATCAAATCAGCCCTTTTTTGCCTTTTTCTAGCCGTGCTTTTCAGTCATCACCTTTTGCGCTCTTTGAGCGTGCTCTGGCTTACACGCCAGCTCCTCCAAAACCATGAGGAGAAACGCCACCTAGTCTCGTCAAACTTTAATTTTATTTCTTTACTTTAGTTTCTTTTATTTTCTGTTGAGAGTTTCGTGTTCTGAGTTAAGTTTTGCCTAACGTTGCGTCTCCGAGTCTGACCTCGAGTGCCGTCCAAAATTTTACCAGACCACAACTTCTTATTTATATTGAAAAGAGAAGTATCTTGTGTTTTGGGCTTACAAAGTTAAGATCGGCTTAAACTGCCGATCTTGTTACTGTGCTAATTAATAGTGTTTTCACTATATTTTGGATATAAATATCTATTGCAGAGTTGATGTTATACGGCCCGTTCAATGAATCGCTGGCCATCTCAGTGATCAGCCGTAAAACAGTGATTCTGTCCAAATTCCCTTTAAAATCTTAAATGATTCCCTTTGAGCTAAATTGACCTGTTTCCCTTACAGCCTTATAAGCCATGTAGCCACCAAGGGGAAGTGTGATGTTGATAAATGTATTATCTTGTTCTGTTTAGCCCAAATTTTGTATGATAACCTGGGGGGGTATTTCAGAAAGCAGGTTATGTGACATTCCCGCGTTTGTTTATGGACGAGTAAATGAATAAACTCAACTTTCAGTTTCAAAAACTGAGGTAACTTTCAGAGTATGAAAGTAGCCATATTAACTTCTCTGAACAACATGCTCCAGAGAATTATCATAACATAAAGCAATATTTTTTTTTACTCTATTTACTCATTCTGCATTCAAAACTTTATTTATCTATTTATTTATTTATTGCGGCTGGATGCTTTCTATATAATATAGCACAGACTGTTTTTTATTTATTAATTTTTATTCTTTATTTATATATTTAGTATCAAACATACAATATGATTCTTGTTCACTGTAATAAAAAATTATGAAAGATTAAAAATGTAAATATAAAATGAAAAATTATTGCATAGCACCACTGCCCAGTAGGTGGTGACATACAGTGCAAATGTAAATTGCCACTAAACAAAAGAAGAAAAAATAAGTATGGCACGCTTAATTTCAAAACCAGTAACCAAGTAAGAAAGGTTTGAGTTAATTAATTAAGTTGGGGGTTTATGCAAAAGATCATCACTAACAAGAAAGTACAATGACTATCTTTTTTGTTTTGTTTTGTGTTTTGTTTTGTTTTGTTTGGTAATGGCAGGGATTTTTAGACATGGTACCATATTAAAAGCATGTGTTGTTGGACATGTGCATATTCTTTAAGCACCATAAACTAGCACATAAATTCCATGGTACAGAATATGATTGATTTTATGGGGGTCATCAACATTGTGACTGTATATTGGCTGTACTATTTAGTAGTAAAGTTAAAGAAAAACATATTTTTCTTCAGGCTAGCTGAGTTTTTTTGTGTTACTAAAGATGATGAGTTAAAGTTGTAATTTGAGGTGGGGATACAATATCCTGCAGTAATTTCCTCTCGTGACTTCAGAGACCAAGCACTGATGAAATCTTGATGGAAGTCATTTGATTGCCCACAGAATCCATCCAGTTCATTAGGATCCACAGATGCAATAGTTTGTGTAAAATTTAAAGCACAACATGAATGCTGGTCTGAAGTCTCTCAGTCTCAAAACAGACCCACATTCCTACTGTGTCCCCCAGCATCAGTGTGTACCAACATGCTCCCAGTGCTTGTTAAAATCGCCCACCAGCAGTCAGTAAGCTCTGATGTATCAACAAATAATAAGTGGGCCATTGGGACACAGGTCACACCTCAACATATTCTGCCAACCAACAACACATGACTCAGAGTGAGACCACCGAATGGATGATCAATGATGGTAAAGCAATCGCACCACCACATAGTAACAGAAAAAACATTCAGGAAAATACCACCCACATTTTTGTCAGAATAGTACAAAAGAAAAAGAAAAAAGAAGTTTAATTCTGGTTTTACTCATTAAATGCATAATTTAGCCAAATAATGATACAAGCAAATTAAATTAAATTAAATGAACAAACAAGCAAATACATCTTCAGGCCATCCAAGATGTAGATAAGTTTGTTTCTTCTTTGAAACAGATTTGGAGAAATTTACATCACTTGCTCTTAATCCATGTCCATAATCCATAATAATGCTTCCTTCAGTGAAAAAGTCTATTCTTTGCTGTCCTCGCACATCAAAATCTATAGTGATATATTTGTTTTTGATTGATTTCGCTTGTTAGCAATGATTGATCTGTGTACATTTCAGATGACACAACTTTCTCACTGGAGAGAGCAATATTATGGATAGAGGACTCATATTTTAGCTGAAAGCAACAGTTTAAAGTTAAAAATATCTTGATGGTTTGTTTATTACAAAAATGTGGATTACTGTGATGTTTTATCAGCTGTTTAGACTTTCATTCTGGCGGCACCCATTCACTACTAAAAAAACCCCACCAAAATAAACACCTGTGGATGCTTTTTAGGACAAGACGGGGTGAGACAAAATTCATTTTCTTTTCTGTATGAAAAACAATCACAGGCTGTATTATCTAATTAGAAAAAGGCCTCTCTGTTGCATATTCATAATTACCTCCCAAAAATCGCAACGGGCCAAGAGCGTTTTAAAAAAAAAAGGTCATTGAATAATGCACACAGAGTCATAATTAAGCTAAATTATTCAATCCGATTTCCCAGAGCTCTGACTGATTGCTGTCATTGGCAGGAAATTTGGAAATTGCACTCAGGCACTGAGACAGCTCCATCTCTTTCAGTAGACCTACTTAACACTGGCCCTCTGGGGCCCTGTGATGGCACAGACTTTCAGCCCTGTCACTCACTACACCCATTCTGTACACATTAGTTCCTTTAAGTGATACCCTCCTTGTGGAAAAAATAAATAAATAAAAAATAAAAACAAAAGGGTCTGATAACAGGTTACACAGACACAGTGAGCAACATGATGGCCACTATGAAGCCAAGGGAAGCTTTTCAGTCTTATGTGAACATAAATATTATTTACAGGTGCACTAAAGGTGCACATCTTTAAAGGTGCCCTAAAAGCACTGACGTTTTATTTTACATGGAGCCACTCACCTCATGAGGGCCAACATAATAAGATCACATGACAAGTCAGATGGATAAATCACTTTATTTTGGCAACCTCCTTAGTATCTATTACATTTTTTTGGCAGAATGAACTAATCATGGCTCATGTCGAATAGCATATGTCCACTATGGCATAGTGTGATGCTACATCCACACCACTAGGTGGCTAGTACAACTTAAAAGTAAATATTTTACAATAAGGTTCAATCTGAACTCTTTTTTAACATTTTCCTAAAATAAAATAAAAAATGCATGTGTGTTTTTGATAATATTTGATGCATCATTTTATGGCTCATGTAGCATCAAGTACAAAAATGTGGGGCTCATACTCGAGGAGGAAAAAAATCTCTGAATATTTTATTCAAAAATATTGAATTTGGTGCCGTTTATGATATTTATATGTCCAAAAAGTAAGATGAAATTCTCACAGATTGTAAATCAATGAGATCTTTATAACAGTATATCAACTACTGACATAAAATAAATATAAATATCAGTTGTCACTCTAAATCTCCCAATAATATGACTTAGTGAGATGATATTTCAATGTTTTACTAAAAATAAATAATAATAATAATAATAATAATAAATAAATATAAAAATATACATTAACATTCAAAAGTCTGAGGACTGTGAGATGTTTATTTTTAAATATTTGTGTGAAAATGCTGAAATATTATTACAATTTATAATAACTGTTTGCTATTTAAATATATATTAAAATAAAAAAATTTCCTGTGATGGCCAAGCTGAATTTTCAGCATCATTACTCCAGTCTTCAGTGTCACATGATCCTTCAGAAATCATTCTAATATGCTGATTTGCAGCTCAAGAAATTTAACAATGTTGAAAACAGTTGCGTTGTTTAGTATTTTTGTGCAACCCATGATACATTTTTAATGAATAGAAAGTTCAAAATAACTATAAATATAAATATCAGTTGTCCCTCTAAATATCCCAATAATATGACTTCGTGAGATGATATTTAAGTGTTTTTTTTGTTTAAAAATAAATAATAATAATAATAAATTGTCAAATTAAATGACAGAAGGCATGTAGTAAATTGTGTACAACAGGTTTTTCAGTAAATTATGTTAAATTAGAGGTCTTAGAAATTTGTGCATATGATACAGTAGGCTTATAAGGTTATATTCTGAAGACATTTAGCTATACTGAATAATTTGATCTACTTTATATAAGATTTTGTTAAGCTCCTGCCTCTGTGTAGTTTATGCATTACAGTATTTATTTTTTATAGCAACAAGAGCTAAACTCTAGTCAAGCCTTTTATTACGAACCAATATTTTGAGCCCCACATAAGAGATCTGAAGTATAAAACTCTTCTGTCATATCTAATAAATGTAATAAAAAAGTTTAAGGTTTTATCTGAGATACATCTTTTTTCATTTTCTCTCTCTAAAATATGAGACGTTCACAGGCCGGATTCAGATTGGCTGTCAGGCGTCTGGATATTTAAGACAGTGCTGAAGAAAAGAAGCCTTTCAATAGCACATGGAAAAAGAAGAGAGATGTGGTCAATTGCCCTCACATCTCCGGCACACTCCATTACCCAGCATGCCCCAAGACAGCAATGGATTGATGACTGCAGCAGTTTCTACTGTTACTCAGTCTGGTGATCCCTTGCTCAAGTGTGTATGATTGTGTGAGTGTGTGAATGCAGTTATAGCATAGCATGCAGTTATGAATGCAGAGTAAGATCACACGCTTTAATGCAGATCTAATGCAGCAAGTATACTTGACAACACTAGGCTAAATATAAAAATATACATTAACATTCAAAAGTGTGAGGTCTGTGAGATTTTAAAAAAAAAATTTGTGAAAATACTGAAATATTATTACAATTTATAACAACTGTTTTCTATTTAAATATATATTAAAATATATTTTTTTCCTGTGGTGGCAAAGCTGAATTTTCAGCATCATTACTCCAGTCTTCAGTGTCACATGATCCTTCAGAAAT
>NW_015505272.1:1488050-1495181 GCF_001515645.1 Sinocyclocheilus grahami | reverse complement strand
GTGACTGTAGTTACTATCATGTGATGGTCATGCGGTCATCTCTTTGACCATTTAATCTTGATTACTTGCCCTAAAATTGACAATCTCCTTCCTGAGTTGTTATGATCAGTGTGTTCCTTTTGTGTTAATGTTGAAAGCTGTTCTGTGAAAGAGTTTGTTAGCCTTGCTTCAGACTGGCTAGGGTCTGATTTATGACATCCTGTTGTCTTGGGCCTCTGTGGAATTTGGACTCCTCGTGCCTCAACCATGTTTTGACCAAATCTTAGATTGTCTGATTCGGTCTGATATCCTACAACAGGCTGTTTATTTATTCTTTTTTTTTATTAAGCATCAAACATGCAATATAAGTCTTGTTCACTGTAATAAAGAAAACTTATGAAATTTTAAAGATTAAAATATAAAATGACAAAATTATTGCACAACCATCCAGTAAGTGGTGGCATGTAGTGCAAATGTAAATCGCCACTAAACAAAAGAAGAAAAAATAAGTATGGCACGCTTAATTTCAAAACCAGTAACCAAGTAAGAAAGGTTTGAGTTAATTAATTAAGTTGGGGGTTTATGCAAAAGATCATCACTAACAAGAAAGTACAATGACTATCTTTTTTGTTTTGTTTTGTGTTTTGTTTTGTTTTGTTTTGTTTGGTAATGGCAGGGATTTTTAGACATGGTACCATATTAAAAGCATGTGTTGTTGGACATGTGCATATTCTTTAAGCACCATAAACTAGCACATAAATTCCATGGTACAGAATATGATTGATTTTATGGGGGTCATCAACATTGTGACTGTATATTGGCTGTACTATTTAGTAGTAAAGTTAAAGAAAAACATATTTTTCTTCAGGCTAGCTGAGTTTTTTTGTGTTACTAAAGATGATGAGTTAAAGTTGTAATTTGAGGTGGGGATACAATATCCTGCAGTAATTTCCTCTCGTGACTTCAGAGACCAAGCACTGATGAAATCTTGATGGAAGTCATTTGATTGCCCACAGAATCCATCCAGTTCATTAGGATCCACAGATGCAATAGTTTGTGTAAAATTTAAAGCACAACATGAATGCTGGTCTGAAGTCTCTCAGTCTCAAAACAGACCCACATTCCTACTGTGTCCCCCAGCATCAGTGTGTACCAACATGCTCCCAGTGCTTGTTAAAATCGCCCACCAGCAGTCAGTAAGCTCTGATGTATCAACAAATAATAAGTGGGCCATTGGGACACAGGTCACACCTCAACATATTCTGCCAACCAACAACACATGACTCAGAGTGAGACCACCGAATGGATGATCAATGATGGTAAAGCAATCGCACCACCACATAGTAACAGAAAAAACATTCAGGAAAATACCACCCACATTTTTGTCAGAATAGTACAAAAGAAAAAGAAAAAAGAAGTTTAATTCTGGTTTTACTCATTAAATGCATAATTTAGCCAAATAATGATACAAGCAAATTAAATTAAATTAAATGAACAAACAAGCAAATACATCTTCAGGCCATCCAAGATGTAGATAAGTTTGTTTCTTCTTTGAAACAGATTTGGAGAAATTTACATCACTTGCTCTTAATCCATGTCCATAATCCATAATAATGCTTCCTTCAGTGAAAAAGTCTATTCTTTGCTGTCCTCGCACATCAAAATCTATAGTGATATATTTGTTTTTGATTGATTTCGCTTGTTAGCAATGATTGATCTGTGTACATTTCAGATGACACAACTTTCTCACTGGAGAGAGCAATATTATGGATAGAGGACTCATATTTTAGCTGAAAGCAACAGTTTAAAGTTAAAAATATCTTGATGGTTTGTTTATTACAAAAATGTGGATTACTGTGATGTTTTATCAGCTGTTTAGACTTTCATTCTGGCGGCACCCATTCACTACTAAAAAAACCCCACCAAAATAAACACCTGTGGATGCTTTTTAGGACAAGACGGGGTGAGACAAAATTCATTTTCTTTTCTGTATGAAAAACAATCACAGGCTGTATTATCTAATTAGAAAAAGGCCTCTCTGTTGCATATTCATAATTACCTCCCAAAAATCGCAACGGGCCAAGAGCGTTTTAAAAAAAAAGGTCATTGAATAATGCACACAGAGTCATAATTAAGCTAAATTATTCAATCCGATTTCCCAGAGCTCTGACTGATTGCTGTCATTGGCAGGAAATTTGGAAATTGCACTCAGGCACTGAGACAGCTCCATCTCTTTCAGTAGACCTACTTAACACTGGCCCTCTGGGGCCCTGTGATGGCACAGACTTTCAGCCCTGTCACTCACTACACCCATTCTGTACACATTAGTTCCTTTAAGTGATACCCTCCTTGTGGAAAAAATAAATAAATAAAAAATAAAAACAAAAGGGTCTGATAACAGGTTACACAGACACAGTGAGCAACATGATGGCCACTATGAAGCCAAGGGAAGCTTTTCAGTCTTATGTGAACATAAATATTATTTACAGGTGCACTAAAGGTGCACATCTTTAAAGGTGCCCTAAAAGCACTGACGTTTTATTTTACATGGAGCCACTCACCTCATGAGGGCCAACATAATAAGATCACATGACAAGTCAGATGGATAAATCACTTTATTTTGGCAACCTCCTTAGTATCTATTACATTTTTTTGGCAGAATGAACTAATCATGGCTCATGTCGAATAGCATATGTCCACTATGGCATAGTGTGATGCTACATCCACACCACTAGGTGGCTAGTACAACTTAAAAGTAAATATTTTACAATAAGGTTCAATCTGAACTCTTTTTTAACATTTTCCTAAAATAAAATAAAAAATGCATGTGTGTTTTTGATAATATTTGATGCATCATTTTATGGCTCATGTAGCATCAAGTACAAAAATGTGGGGCTCATACTCGAGGAGGAAAAAAATCTCTGAATATTTTATTCAAAAATATTGAATTTGGTGCCGTTTATGATATTTATATGTCCAAAAAGTAAGATGAAATTCTCACAGATTGTAAATCAATGAGATCTTTATAACAGTATATCAACTACTGACATAAAATAAATATAAATATCAGTTGTCACTCTAAATCTCCCAATAATATGACTTAGTGAGATGATATTTCAATGTTTTACTAAAAATAAATAATAATAATAATAATAATAATAAATAAATATAAAAATATACATTAACATTCAAAAGTCTGAGGACTGTGAGATGTTTATTTTTAAATATTTGTGTGAAAATGCTGAAATATTATTACAATTTATAATAACTGTTTGCTATTTAAATATATATTAAAATAAAAAAATTTCCTGTGGTGGCAAAGCTGAATTTTCAGCATCATTACTCCAGTCTTCAGTGTCACATGATCCTTCAGAAATCATTCTAATATGCTGATTTGCAGCTCAAGAAATTTAACAATGTTGAAAACAGTTGCGTTGTTTAGTATTTTTGTGCAACCCATGATACATTTTTAATGAATAGAAAGTTCAAAATAACTATAAATATAAATATCAGTTGTCCCTCTAAATATCCCAATAATATGACTTCGTGAGATGATATTTAAGTGTTTTTTTTGTTTAAAAATAAATAATAATAATAATAAATTGTCAAATTAAATGACAGAAGGCATGTAGTAAATTGTGTACAACAGGTTTTTCAGTAAATTATGTTAAATTAGAGGTCTTAGAAATTTGTGCATATGATACAGTAGGCTTATATTCTTATATTCTGAAGACATTTAGCTATACTGAATAATTTGATCTACTTTATATAAGATTTTGTTAAGCTCCTGTAGTTTATGCGTTTATGCATTACAGTATTTATTTTTTATAGCAACAAGAGCTAAACTCTAGTCAAGCCTTTTATTACGAACCAATATTTTGAGCCCCACATAAGAGATCTGAAGTATAAAACTCTTCTGTCATATCTAATAAATGTAATAAAAAAGTTTGAGGTTTTATCTGAGATACATCTTTTTTCATTTTCTCTCTCTAAAATATGAGACGTTCACAGGCCGGATTCAGATTGGCTGTCAGGCGTCTGGATATTTAAGACAGTGCTGAAGAAAAGAAGCCTTTCAATAGCACATGGAAAAAGAAGAGAGATGTGGTCAATTGCCCTCACATCTCCGGCACACTCCATTACCCAGCATGCCCCAAGACAGCAATGGATTGATGACTGCAGCAGTTTCTACTGTTACTCAGTCTGGTGATCCCTTGCTCAAGTGTGTATGATTGTGTGAGTGTGTGAATGCAGTTATAGCATAGCATGCAGTTATGAATGCAGAGTAAGATCACACGCTTTAATGCAGATCTAATGCAGCAAGTATACTTGACAACACTAGGCTAAATATAAAAATATACATTAACATTCAAAAGTGTGAGGTCTGTGAGATTTTTAAAAAAAAATTTGTGAAAATACTGAAATATTATTACAATTTATAACAACTGTTTTCTATTTAAATATATATTAAAATATATTTTTTTCCTGTGGTGGTTACTCCAGTCTTCAGTGTCACATGATCCTTCAGAAATCATTCTAATATGCTGATTTGCAGCTCAAGAAATATTAACAATGTTGAAAACAGTTGTGCTGTATAGTATTTTTGTGCAACCTATGATACATTTTTAATGAATAACTTGTATTTGAAATAAAAATATTTTGTGACAAATGTTTTTACTTTCACTTTTGACCAATTGAATGTGTCTTTTTGTTTACATTTTTTTTTTATTAAAATAAAAATCTTACTTACCCCAAACTTTCGAACAGTCGTGTATATAACATTTATTTTCCTATTTTCTTTCCCTCCTCTGTAGCTCCCATTTTTCACACATAATTAATATTTAAAACTAGTGGTTAGAACCAATGTGACAACTAATGCTAGTGACTGCTAGTGTCACTGATGGCAAGCATGCCACATTGCATTTCCAAATAATTTGGGCAACGGTTGAAGGAAAAGATTTTAAGCAAATAATGACTAAAATTTCAGGGGGGGGAATCTGTTCCACACACAGACCTTTAGAAACTCACACAAGCTGTATGGACTATTTTTAGTGGTTTTGTTGTTGTTTTTTGTTCTTCTATTTGTAGCTTGACAGCAACTGGTCAGTGCATGCTTTTGTTGTGCAGGCATGAAATGTCCTTAAAAAATATTTTGTGTGTGTGTGTGTGTTCTACAGAAGAAAGAGAAATAATTTAGGTTTGGGATGACATGAGAGTGACTACTTATTCCACATAAAGATAACTGACAGCATAATGTAGTAAATTGAACTAGTCCCTTAATTCCCGAAGGTTAATTTTGCTTCATTACATTAACAAAGCCCATTAAACAGTTTAGCAAATTGGTGCCAAACAGATTTGTGTTTGTTTGTTAGTTAGTTAGTTAGTTAGTTAGTTAGTTAGTTAGATTATGTCCATGCTAAGGAGTAATAGGCTACATTTACACCTGGTCACTTCATGTGTTTTTCCTGATTTTATATCTATCTGACTTGTTAAAATGGTTCCATTTACACTTTGCCACTTAAATGTGTCTCCACAAAACGGATATAAATCCGATCTTCAATTCTGTGCTATATGCAAATCCGATCTGAGAAAACCCATAAAGTGACCAGGTGTAAACATATGGAAGCATATGGGTAGCAAAATTCATTTTGAAATGTAATATGCAAAATGACAATGCAATATGTAAAATGCCAATGTATTTCTGAATTTAAATGTACATTTTCCCATACGCAACATTTAGCGCAAAATGAAAATTCAATTACAGTATATAATTTACATTTGACATTTTCTACACTAGTTTTAATATGTAAATTAAAAAACATATTTTAACGCTTTATAAGTTGCCAAATTAAAATGAAATTGTATTACCCAAATTGATTAGATATGTTTAACATGTCCAAGCAAAAACTGTAGCAAAATTATCATTTAAATGCCATTTTTCCTAAATGCATTTAGACTTACGGGTAGGACACTTGAGATTACATTTTCATTTTCATATTTTTAGTGTTATTATAATAATAAATAATGTCTTTTAAACTTAAGGAATGTACAAAAAAACAGAATTGCTTGGATATAGGGCATTCAAAAAACAGATGTCCTAATGTCTCCTCTGCTTGTTTGCAAAAGAAACATGAGCTGTTAATGTCCAAATATTTCGAATCATTAGAATTGACAGGATATATTTTATGTAAAATTTTAAAATGTGTTTCCTTTGCCTTATTGGACATACAATATTTCCCAGGTAAAAGCCAGGCTCTTTTCCAGTCTATATCATCAAGCAAGGACCTCCAGTAGAACTTTCCTCTTGAAGAAATGTTCTTTTTAAATTGAAAAAGTTGGCGCACATGCCTAATGTTACATTTCTTATCTAACGCCTTCCAACAGCAAAGCACGGGTAGCAACTGAACTCCTTGGATTAAATATAGAATGATTTTTAACACGGTGAATTAATCCAGGTGAAATTGATTTAACCACCTTATTAAACTCTTTTGGAGGAATCGGGAAAGTATGGTATGTCATGAATCGCTCATAAGAGAAAATATTTCCTGAGTCATCAAATAAGCAAAGGATACAATTAATATTTTTTTGAAACCACCTGGGGGGAAATAATGATTTATTTCTGATGGTAATATCCCTGTTATTCCATAAAAATGTTCTATGGGGTGAAAAACTGTGAACATAGCAAAGCTTCCAAGCGAGGAGACACTGCTGATGAAATTTGGACAAAGCTAGAGGTAGCTTAGAGCAGTGGTTGCCAACCTGTCGATCGCGATTGGTAGATCTGTATCACTGTCCCAGTAGATTCCGAAAAAAAACTGTAAAATAAGTACAAAAATGCATTACATTTATGGGGTTATATTAGTGTATCACTGAAGGGAACTGTCTTGAGAAAAGTTTCGATGGCAATGGCATTTTCTTCTCCGCATAAAGCGCAACTCTGCTTTGTTTACAGTGGTAAACAAGGAAACGCTATATTGTGGTCGGTTCATAAGCAGTGTTGCAAAGTCAACACTTGGGTTTTCCCGCGGAATTGGGCTACTTTAACACTGTTGCCGCAGGTTGTTGTTCGTGTCCGCGGGTTGAAGAGACCCCAATAATGTGATATTTAGTCCCTGGAATGTGAATTTTACTGGAAGATCCCCACCGAAAAAC
>NW_015505272.1:1471216-1488037 GCF_001515645.1 Sinocyclocheilus grahami | reverse complement strand
GTATAAAGCGCAACTCTGCTTTGTTTACAGCGGTAAACAAGGAAACGATGTAGTGTGGTCGGTTCATAAGCAGTGTTGCAAAGTCAACACTTGGGTTTTCCCGCGTTGTTGTTCGTGTCCGCGGGTTGAAGAGACCCCAATAATGTGATATTTAGTCCCTGGAATGTAAATTTTACTGGAAGATCCCCACCGAAAAACATGTATTTTACCCCCGGAATGCGATTTTTACAGGGAACCCCCCCCCCTCGAAACACGATTGGACTAGTTTTATTGCAAAAACCTGGCAACCCTGTTCATAGGTGCCACCTGTTGTCAGAGAGTGCGTCTCATTCAGACCTGCTGTTTTTGTTTCGTGCAGATGTTTTATGTAGCAAATAAATAAATAACACCTAAATTCAGACCATTCTGTTTTTGTTTTAAATCCTGAAATTAAAAAAATCTAAAACAACTGCCCGTGCAGATCATGATTAAAATGCAGTGGTTGCCTCCAATTTCAAATGGCTAGATATTTTAGTTTAAAGCCAGTTTGTTTGTTATAAAGCAAATAGCCAATAAATAAATTTGCTTAAAAATCAGTATCAGTATCAGAATCCAATTTGCTAGTTAAATAAAAAATTTAAAAAAATCTGAATTCTGAATCAACTATGATCTGTGCATCACTAATTAAAATACTAAGTAAAAGGCCTCAAATTTGAAGTACAATCTGGGATGTCTTTTTCTATCAATTCTTCAATAGGTAGATCTTGTCTTTCATAAAGGCCGAGGTCAGGGATCTTGGGCCTAAAAAGGTTGGTGACCACTGGCTTAGAGAGGGTAGATAGTTACATTTCAATATGAAGGAAAGACCACCAATTTTATCAAAAATATGGTTGTGAATAAAATACCAAATGGACTTAGGGTTAGCTAGACATCTTTTAACCACCATCTGCTCTACTATTGGAGAGCACTTCCTTTTTTTAATTTATGTGATTTATTTTTCCAAATAAAATGTAAAAAAATATTATGAATTTATTTTGCAACTTTATTCTCAACAAATAAATGATTTGGTGAAGGTGATATACTCGATAATGCCAGATCGCACGTCATTACAACAACATTTACCATATTATCATAGATATACTGTATATCACACACCCCAGACTCGACTTGAGTGGAAAATGAAATTATCCGCGGTTGTGCGCGACTGCGCGCACTTGTTTGCACATGAGCAAAGGTGTTTTTAGGAGTCTAACTTACAAGTGCCAGACCACTGATTCGTCAAACCTGCTTGCTTGCAGTCTGTGTTATTCCGACTTTATTTTGTAGTAAGTAACGAATATGCTTCGGGGAAATGTATCAGAGTGAAAGTATACATTTTATTTAGGAAATGTAGTGGAGTAAAAGTGAAAGTTGACAGAAATAAAAAAACTCAAGTTAAGTACAGATACTCCTAAAAAATACTTAAGTACTGTAACGAAGTATTATTACTTCATTACATTACACCACTGGTAGCCACGGTGTAAGGTGGCAAGTAAATAAGTCTAGAATTGCACTGTCTGTTTATGTGCATCAATCGGAGTGTAAAACAGTGAGATGTTGAGGCAGGTGAAAAGCGTTTGGTTAATGGGGAATACTGACCTATTGTGCGTCTTGTTGCCGAACCCCGCCTTGATAAAATGATTGACAGGTTGGGGGCGTGATCAGCTCGGAATGCATTTTCAAATCCACATTGACAAACTACATTATGGCGTGGTATTTAATGAAAATGCAATTGAAATGTCTGAAGTGTAAGTGTCAATGCATTTAAGAAAAATAAAAGACATTTAAATCACCATTTTTGCAGCCATTTTGCTGCACATTTGGCTCAGAATGCATTTTGAAATTCACACTGCATTTTGCTACAATTATCACGCAGTATCACAATGAAAATGCAATCTCAAGTGTCCTACCCGTAAGTCTAAATGTATTTAGGAAAAATAGCATTTAAATGATCATTTTGCTACAGTTTTGGCTTGGAAATGTTAAACATATCTAATCAATTTGGGAAATACACTTTCATTTTCAACTTATAAATATATAACATAACATATAACTTATAACTTATGAAATATAAATTCATTATATTTCAAAATGAATTTTGCTACCCATATGCTTCCAAATGGCCCATAAATGCAGCGATTTCAATATGTGTGAGTAAGATCGTGTTTTTAGAGAGAGGTAAACTGGCAAGACAGAAAATGCAAATGTTAAGTCACGAAACGCTGCAGTATAATGAGCAATAATACTAGGAGTGTGAATGTGTGGTTTCATAAAAACAACCCCTGTCGCTCAACACAGTATGGGTAATATTGCAAAAACAAACAAATACTCCAACATCGTCTCGAGTCCATGGAACATTCTACAATACCAGTACCCATCACTCAGCAGGAGTGGTCATTTTCTGATTAATTTCACACATTACATTTATAATTTTGCAATAACTGAGCTGCTGGACAGTAAAAACGTCCACCAGAGATGCTTTGCATGTTTTTCACTTCCTCCACACAAACACACACACATCAGATCATTAACAGATGCTGACGGATGGATTTCAATGCCAGAGAAAGACAACAGGAAACAATGAAACATCGCAACATCCCTGATGTTATAATCCTGGATCAGTTTCTGCCAAGCTGTCCACACCATCCTAACAAACACAAACACAAAATCCTCCATGACTCAAGGTTAAAACCAGCAGAACACAGAGTCTGCAACCTAAAAGTAAGAACAGACTCAACACTGTCATTCATCACTGCTGCCACTGTGTGTTCTCTTCACACATGCTGTTCTCAGAGCATGTCTGTTTCTTTCTGACAGTGAAATGAGAGGAATAAGTGCAATAACAGACAGTGTAACTACGCTATCTGGCTATAAAGCGTGTATTTCTCCATTGACAGTTATTCAACGACTTTTTGGTTTTGTTTTTAAAAACAACATACGTTACCGTGCAAAAATTAGGGGTCAGTAATATTTTGTTTTAATAGATAGCTTTGCTATCACAGGGGGAAAAATTGCATTTTAAAATATATTAAAAACCCAAAGGAGTTCTTTTAAGTTGTAATAATATTTTGTAATATTACAAATAAATGCAGCCTTGATGAGCATAAAGCACAGCTTTAAAAAAACAAATCATACTGACCCCAAACTTCTAATATTTCATTATAGTGTAGTAAATCCTTCATATTTTCTATACAGAAAAATATTAGGTTAGTACTGCCAATGCTTAAATATTTACTAATATCTAAATATTTGCTAAGTAACACTTTACAATAAGGTCTCATTGGTTATCTTGTTTGTTAGATAACATGAACTAACAAAGATCAATGCATTTTTTACAGCATTTATTCATCTGCTAACCATTTTTCCTTCTTTATTATATTAGCTACAGTACATTAACTGCCATTAAACTTATTGTACATTTTTAAAAAATTGTAAATATGTTATTTTTTTCTTTTGATAACTTCCAAAAATTACAAAATGTGATTATGATTAGGTCATTGAAAGTTAGTATAACCTTTGACATGAAATCTAATTTACATGAGGAAAAGCAGCACATTTACTCCAGTATGGCACATTCAAAAGCAAATGTATCTACAGTACGAAGAACAGATTCAACATCTCAAATGTCAGAATATAACCTGCTTAAATTGTTCGGATTCAGTCAGATTTCCTGAATAGAAAGTATCTGTGTCTGTTCTGAACAACCGGTCTGTGTTTTGGGCCGTGGTTTGTATATAATCAACAAAAACTTTAGCAACATTAGCATTACTATGACCTTTCAGGGTCACAGTGTTACATTAGCTATAAATTAGGTATAAGAAAAGAATAAAATTAATTATGGTGATTATTTATTATAAACAGGGAAGACCTAAATCTAGTCCAGCATGCATTTCTGTGGCCCATGGTTGAGCTAAGAGCTGCAAATACCACAGAGCATGTGGAAATCCTCCAGTAAAGCACATCCTGTTTAATTAGACTAGATACACACAGTGCAAATGGAAAGCATCAGTGGTCACCGACTTGTAGAGAGTGCTGGTTCGGTGCTCAATGATGATAAACATTGGAATGCTAATTTATGCAAGTCAATGCAGAAGCAAGATAAAACAGAGAAATGTTTGTGTTTGAAAGTAAAACTTGCTAAATATATGCAAAGTATAATTTTAGCTATTCAAATTTCAAACAATACATGGATGAATAATTTTAATCTCAACTGAGGATTCTATTATAGGTGGAGGAGAGCGTGAGTTTTCTCCTCTCAAGGCTTTCTCAGGATTTCTCTCAACGGAGCGTATGACTGACTGTATGACTCACACAGAGTCTCGAGGGCAGGTGAGCTGCCGAGGTCTTCGCTCATTATTTTAGCGTGTGTGTCTATTTGGGAGAGCCAAAAAGAGAGAGAGACAGAGGGCGTATGAACAGATCTGCTGCACCATCCATCAGCCCCTAATGAGACCATTACTGCTCCAGCATGTCCCTCTGCCATTCAAAAGCATGAATGCCCGTCCTCTCACATGACTCTCCAGGTCTGGAGTAACGAGCAGGAATGTAGACTCATCCTCTGGTGAACTCAAGGCTCTGCTGTTGTCTGCTGAGATGCACATGAGTCAAGTTGGCCAGAGCAGAAGATCTATTTAGCCCTGACTATTTTTGCTTGTTCACTCTGCAAATTGTCTCTCTCAGATTTAGAAAACGTTTCATGCTAGCATAACAAAAAGGGGGCGCTAGAGATTCAAACTATGATTTAAGCTACAAACATTCACTATGATTTTGCTTAAGGTGTAAAATTAAAGGGATAGTTCATCCAAAATCAACATTGTCAACATTGGCTCCCAAAATTCAGACCTCAAAACATCTTTGATGTTCAACATAAGAAAGTAATTCATACAGGTTTTGAATGACACCATTTTCATTTTGGGGAATTATCCCTTTAAGTAACATTATGAATATCACATTGATTTTAATATACATTTTAATTAGCCATTCATTTTCCTAAATTCATTAGGCTAATTTAGACTCAAGAATGTGTCAGACTTATTTACATCATTATGTAAAAATATTTTACAATTTCTGTATGGTATGAATTAAAATGGGAATATTATTTATTCTTGCTTACAGTGACACTGTGGAAAACATACTTACAATTTTTATCTTTTTTTTTTTTTGCTAATTGAATTAAATGTATTTAAGTGTTTATTCAAAATTTGTTAAAATGATTTCTTTCACTGGAAAATCCAGAGCAAAATAAATAGTCAAAGCCTTATTTAAAAAATTATATATATATATATAAAATGTAAACATCAAACTATATTTCTTTCCTTTTTTAATGACTTTTGTTAAACCTACAAATTAATTAGTAACTTCTTTGAATGAAACTAGTTCATTTAAATGTCACCTGCAGAATTTTGACAGTTAATGTTGGGTGGCAAAATGCTACAATAAAAAATGAGCTCAACAGAACCTCAGAAATGTTGAAAATTCAGGTCACACAGGAAAAAAAAGTTACATAAATGTGGTAAAAAGGGCACATACCTCCCCTGTCCCTGATGGCCAGATTATTGCCCTTCTTCAACACAATGTCCAGCTGATACATTCCTGGCTTTGACGGGGGAGGAAGTTCTTCATTACTTGGCTCCACAATATTGATGCCCTACAGGAGGAGAGGAAACAGTGAGGTGGTCAGACAGGCCTATGTACACACTGTACCAAGATCTCATGCACATACTTCAGGAAATCTATACCCAGTTTAATGCTTAATGTTATGAAGACTTAGAACATGAAGTGTTGGAACATCAGCTTCTCCCACCAATACAGTGCAGCTCAATATAATAGAAATAGCTCTTCTTCAAGGCTCCCTCTCTTGACTGTAAGATATAGCAGCAGAGAGAAGAAAGGACGTTTGCATTTCACTCTGCCCTCACAGTTACATAAACATTCTGCCTCTACCGTCCCAAATGCAGACCTTACAACCTTGAGATGTTCAAAAGAGCCACAATCCTCACTTGCCTTGCCTTCTGAGAAACTTCAGGCTACAGTTCTGTGAAGGCCTGGAAATGTAAATTCTCTGCTAATGTTGTTGTAATGAGACTATTTAACAGTTACTCTGCCTCTGAGCAGGTCATCAGACCTTGACAAAGTATCAAAGAGAAACATTAAATCCCGATTAAACTGCAACAGAAGATAGAATGCTGATTTCCTGAAGACTGTAGGGATAACCATTAGCAGCTGTTTGATTAACACTGTTTTTTCCTTATTAAACAGGGAGCTAGTTTGTTACTCAACAAGAACTTATTATTATCCAAAGCTCCTCAGTTTCCAGTATTTACCACTTAGGCAGTCTGCCTCTATCCGTCTTCACTATACATACCCTGCACGATCAGAGGCATATGAAATCTGCACATTTATATAAAAACAACAATAACTCTGCAAATTTCCATTAAAGCGCTGTCACCAGTTTCTTGTAATAAGAAATATGCAGTGTACTACAGGCTGTATGCTAATAATGTTTACGTGACTCAAGGAGATGTTAGTGCACAGTAGTAAATTACTTTACTGCTTTATACCCTCATAGGACTTTGGGGACAGTTTGTGGTGACTTGGCAGTAATTCTTAAAGCATGTACACCCACACACACTTGCGCATCTAAACACCAATACACACACACACAAGCATTCACAATATGAAACACTAAATAAAACTGCTGATTAGCTGCCGATGTAACATAATGTGCTGTTATTAAATTAAATTAAATTAAATTAAACATAAAATAAATAAAATAAAATAAAATCTTGAATATTACTTTTGAAAAATGCAGTGGGGTCCAAAATCTGAAACCACAAAGAAAATTTAAATTCATTAAATGAATGAATATGTGAAAAATCCCCCCTTATGACAAAGTCATGCAGGCCATTTTCCATCCTGGTAAAGTAATTAATTAGCCAATAAGCAGCAAAAGGTTTGACTACTAAAAACTGTCCACAAACGTATCATAACACAAAGGTAATCAAATGAGGAAGAGGAGACAAAGCAAAATAGAAAGGGAGAGACACAATCGTATACTACATACTGCACTCGAATCAGTACAGAAACAAAAACATTCATCTACTCGCTGCCAAGAGGAATTTATTTTAATTTTGTTTTTTTGCTTTTTGCTTCATAAGAAAGAGTTCATCTTGAATAAAACAGCACCCTGACACTACTGTCACTCAACAAACACTGGTTATTATTCAGTCTTAAAGAATGACAAGAAGTTTGGAAAGTAATTGTGCCCTCAGGTCCTTGTTATTGTTGTGTTTGAAAATTTCATTTCAGTTTCAATTTGCTCATTATGACAGATTTCTTGCATCTAGCCATAGTTGGCTTCAGGAGCATTGGGGATATGAGACAAACAGGGGGGCATCATTAAAAGTTTGAAGCAAGGAAGGTTCAATCAAAGTTTTTGAGTCACACTCTATTATTAAGCATTAGACAATGACAGAGCCCAACACTTTTTAAAATTATTTATGTAATGTTATAAAGCAGAACATAACTGGGTGATATAGTAAATGAGTCATTTATTATACACGGATATGACTGAATTTGTACATGAAAATGTGGACTTGTAGGTTTATGATTCACAGTCACATAATTTTATTGTATTATTTCACTGAAACATTAAATTACATTATGGTTGGGGAATTTTTCAGAAACACCAACAATAGTGCAAAAAAATAATAATAATGAATATTTAAAAACTGAGAATTAAATCTGCATGTTTCAGGATTGTGTATTTTTTTTTTTTAATCACAAACAAATATGAAATATTATGTGAATTCCCTATTTATTATGTCTCCATATAGTCCAGAATTTTAAATATGCATTATTAATTTCACATGATCACATTTTAAGTCATTTACAAAAGCATAAAGATGTTTTTTCCTAGTTTAAATGCAATTTTGAGTCCTAGATTATTTAGTCCTTTGGTAGATGATGTGTTTAGCAGTTGAATGTAGGCACTGGCATACATTTCAGCTTACAACATTTATTGTTGTTGTTGTTGTTGTTGTTGTTATATTGTAATATTATTATTAAAATATAAACTGATCTGGTATTTTAACATTATTTCTCAGGCCTAACTTATTTAAAGAAATCTGAAAAGCATTTATTCTGCATTTCAGGGAATTTATTATTATTATGTACCAAAAATAACGACTATTGGTAGGTCAGACAAACTATTTATTTATTTATGGGTGGGGGTTGTTTTGTCTCAAAACGAACAACCTTTGTTGATGTAATTTGCTTGTAACTGTCATTTCTTTACTTTCCTGTTAAAATTCTTTTTACAAAATCCTTAGAAATAATAAAACAATAAAACAAACAGCACTTAGATATTTTCAAGTCCTATTAGACATACTGCATCTATAAGAATGGAGCAGCCAACCAAACACATCCAAAGTGAGATTAAGTCATCATCCCTGCATGCCCGATCTCTGCTGTGTATATGAGACTGCCAGCTCAGTTTACAAAATGTCATTGTAATGGTTCTCTCACAACCATGTTTCAATGGTTAACTGGTAAAAGTTTAATAACACTGATGATTGATGTGAAATATGTGAAATCATAGGAGCTTCTTCACAGAGGTATTTTCCATTGCATGGCGGTTCATCAGTGTTATCAGGACACATACGGTGAGTTGTGTATAGGTGGAGCAGCATGAAATAATAGATGTGCTCTTATTTGGCTATGGAGGACAGATTTGTTTATTTCCACGCACTGCAGGTGGCAAGAGATAAATTGCATTTGCATTGTTTTAATGTCATTGTAATGGTTCTCTCACAACCATGTTTCAATGGTTAACTGGTAAAAGTTTAATAACACTGATGATTGATGTGAAATATGTGAAATCATAGGAGCTTCTTCACAGAGGTATTTTCCATTGCATGGCGGTTCATCAGTGTTATCAGGACACATACGGTGAGTTGTGTATAGGTGGAGCAGCATGAAATAATAGATGTGCTCTTATTTGGCTACGGAGGACAGATTTGTTTATTTCCACACACTGCAGGTGGCAAGAGATAAATTGCATTTGCATTGTTTGTTTTTTTTTTAAAGGTTAGCCGAGAGCGGCTCGGATGTAGGTCATGCTAGTGGAGGTGTAAAGAGGATTCACCCAAAATGAAAAGTCTGTCTTTTACTCACAGTTATTTTGTCCCAAACCTTGTATGATGTTATTTTCTCTATAGAACACAAAAGTAAAAGCATGGATTCAGTGAAAATGAGTGATGACCACAGCTGTCAAGCTCCAAAACAGATGTGCTATAGGCCTATTCCACAGTTTTCTGAAGCCATACGATAACTTTGTGTGAACAGACTTTAAAATAAGCGGTTAATCACTAACAATTTTCTCTTCATTCCCTAAAGCTCTCAAATCTTATTAACATTTGCATATTCAAATACTGTTTGGCTCATCAAGATTTGTCATGTCAGGTCAGACAGCAGTAAAGCAGTACTGATTCTTGTGTGTCCTGTAACAGATCATGACATTGCAAATGTTACTATATACAAAACACACAAAGCTATTCAATGACTTCACAGGACTTTTAATAAAGTGTTTGTCATATGGACTACTTTCATGGCACCTTTGTGGGGCTTTTTTTTTTTTTTTTACATTTTACTAAACAGGCACTGGTCATCATTCACTTTCATTCACGTGCATGGAAAAGAGCAGCATGAACATCCTATTAAATATAATCTCTTTATATGTTCTACAGTTAAAATTAATATCACATAAAAGTGACTGAATAAGTGGCTGAATGAATTTAAAGGGGTCATATGATGCGATTTCAAGTTTTCCTTTCTCTTTGGAGTGTTACAAGCTGATTGTGCATCGCTAAGATCCCTGAAGTTGCAAAGACTAAAGTCACAAACCCAAAGAGATATTCTTTATCAAAGTTAAGACTCTGCCACGCCCCCGTAAAATGGCTAGTTCTAACACGCCCCCACATATCTAGGTCACGATGTGGGAATATTTGCATAATGCGCCCAAATGTTCACGCAAAGAAAGAAGGCGTGGTTTCAGTAACCGCAGTTAGTGTTGAAGCAGCATGTCAGAGAGATGCTGTGTGTTTCTAGACGAAAGCCAAAGCACTTTATTTGGCCTTCCGGAAGTAGATGCATTTAGGAATCTTTAAGATTACTTACAACAGAACAGCAATGCATTTTATGGACGACCGTTTCGTGAACCTAGGAGAGGAGGTAATTCTGACTTTGCTATGACAATCTGGCGCTTCTGAATCAGCTACTGTTTTGTTATTAGTTTAAGTATTTGCTATTGACAAATGCGGAGTTTTCATGTGTGTGTGTGTGTGTGTGTGTGCGCACACGCGTGTGTGTGTGAGAGAGAGAGAGAGACAGCGTCACATCACAGTGGAGTCAGCTGTCTTAACCGCAGCTTGTGTACTGCATCATTACTGTGTCTGTTCCCCTTTCGGGCTTGAACTGATGGTAAAACTAATGACATTATTTACTGTCTTTACATTTATTTTGAAAGATGAAGCTGGCGATTATGGTAAGGGGAGTTACATTTCCGACGCGTGCTTGCGGTGTTCGGCCAATCACAATGCACTGGGTCAGCTGGCCAATCAGAGCAGACTGCGCTTGTCGGAAGGAGGGACTTTGTACAAAACGAAGCGCTTGAGAGAGGCGGGGCATAGAGGACCTACAATAATGTACAGGATTTGAAAATTTATGTGTTTTTTGAACATTAAAGCATGTCAACATATTCTGTTACACCAAATACACAAAATAATGATCTTTTAAAAAGCATCATATGACCCCTTTAAATTTTTGTGTTAACTATTCCTTTACTTTGTGAGACTTATTCACACATTAAACTCACAATAATGCCTTTATATAATGTTCATGTTATAAAACAACAATATACACTTTCCTTTTCCACTGTGTAGGAAACATTAAATAAAAGCGCAACATATCAAACTCTGGACATGTTTGTACTGTCTCCATAATTCTGTTTGACTACCATGATTGATAAATGTGACTGAAATATAATCAACGTCTCTATTTGCAACGTTGACAGTCTGCCATCAGGCTAAGGGCTTTGGATAACAACAAATGTGTCATGAGCCACTACAGTAATTTAAGTTGCAAACACTGATAGATATGTTTTAAGAGATAAAGAAATTAAAATGCCAATACTATGGTACTTCGACGCATGCCACAGTAATGAATTATTACCATATTCATTTCAACATAAACCAGGGGTGTCCAGTCAAGTCCACTGTGTAGGAAACATTAAATAAAAGCGCAACATATCAAACTCTGGACATGATTGGACTGTCTCCATAATTCTGTTTGACTACCATGATTGATAAATGTGACTGAAATATAATCAACGTCTCTATTTGCAACGTTGACAGTCTGCCATCAGGCTAAGGGCTTTGGATAACAACAAATGTGTCATGAGCCACTACAGTAATTTAAGTTGCAAACACTGATAGATATGTTTTAAGAGATAAAGAAATTAAAATGCCAATACTATGGTACTTCGGCGCATGCCACAGTAATTAATTATTACCATATTCATTTCAACATAAACCAGGGGTGTCCAGTCAAGCTCCTGGACGGCCAACGTTTCAACACACTTGCCTGAACGTTTCTAGTGTGTTTTAAGACTTTGATTAGTTTGTTCAGGCAGGGCTGTACAGTGCAACATATATGATGCACGTGCTACGAAAAAACTGGTCTGTGCGATGAATACATTTACCACTGTAGCACGCGTGCGATACAGTTTTGCATGTTCATAACACAGCCGCTTAATAGTATGAAGTGAGTTCGTTGTGCTTGTTTGTGTGTGTGAGATTGATTATACTTGGTAGTTAGGATTGTGCGATATGACGATTTTTGATCATGTACGATTAAAATGTCTCCACGATCTGCTTTTGAAGAAATATCGTTGTTTCGTGCTACAGCGTACATTCTATCAGCTGCAGTTCTGGCGCCTCCCTCTGTCTCAATATAATTTACAAAGCCACATGCATTCACATCAGTGTTAGCTCAGCGGTAGAGTTACTCTCACGGGACACTGCACTTATGCGCAATCACAAAACTACATTATTTCCATCTGCGTTAAAGCAATACCGGTTAAACATTTAATTCACGTGTTGTTCTGCATGCGCGTACTCATGAAGCACCACTGAGAGCCTGTCAAAAAGCGCCTGATTATTGGACTAAGTTGTCTTTTGCGTCTGATTGATTTCACGTCTGATACTGTCAAAAACACACAAGGTTTACATATAAACACAGTTGGTTATGTCTAAAAGGAAAGTAAACAGTTAAGAGAGAAACTCGTGAAGCTCTTAAAGGGACAGTAGCTACTAAACATGCTGCCGACTGTCATTAAAGGGATAGTTCAGACAAAAAATTAAATTTCTGTCATTATTTACTCACTCACATTTTGTCCCAAACCTGTATTAATTTCTTTCTTGTGCTGAACACAAAAGAATATATTTTGAAGAATGTGAGTAACCAAACAGTAGCTGGTCCACACTGACTTTTACAGTAGGAAAAAAATACCAGCAACTACTTGGTTACCCACATTTATGTCCAACAGAACGAAATAAACTAATTCAGGTTTAAAACAACTTGAGTAAATGATGGTATAAAAATGAAACACTATGACAGAATTGAAAGATACTAAACATGCTGCTGACTGTCATTAAAGGGATGGTTCACCCAAAAATTTTTATTTCTGTCATTATTTACTCACTCACATTTTGTCCCAAACCTGTATTAATTTCTTTCTTGTGCTGAACACAAAAGAATATATTTTGAAGAATGTGAGTAACCAAACAGTAGCTGGTCCACACTGACTTTTACAGTAGGAAAAAAATACCAGCAACTACTTGGTTACCCACATTTATGTCCAACAGAACGAAATAAACTAATTCAGGTTTAAAACAACTTGAGTAAATGATGGTATAAAAATGAAACACTATGACAGAATTGAAAGACAGATGACAGAATTTTCATTTTTGGTGAACTATTCTTTTAATGTTAATAAAACAACAAAACACAGAAAAAAAATCACTCACTGCTCTTGACTGACGAACTTATCATCAGTCAGTATAATTGATGATATATAGGCTAGTGTATATAGTGTTTTATTTTAATATGTGTTCATTCAATTCAATTCATTCAATTAAAGCGCTGTTTATTTTATTTGTATATTATGTGTATTTGTGATGTATATCTTTGTTCTTATTTTCTAATAACAAAGATAAAATAATGACAAATATTTTCATCTTTGCTCACTTTGGCCTAAATGTCTGCCATTCTTTTTTATTATATATTTGGTTAAGGTGTAAGAGGTGTTATGTTTCTGCACTCTTCCATTTTTAGCAAATTAAGAAAACTTTGTCTAAAAACCATTTTTGTGATGGTTTGTATTTTTTGTGCTCTGTATGAAACATCAGTGCCTGTTTAAGTGATGAACCCCCTTACTTGTGTTTGTTTTCAGACATGATAACAGACGTTTTATACTTGTGCTACAACTTTTTGGCCTGTGCTACAAAACTTTCAACCTCTGTAGCACCAGTGCTATGTGAAAAAAAGTTAACGTACAGCCCTGTCAGGTGTGTTTAATTAGGATTGGAGCTAAACACTGCAAGACAGCGGCTCTCGAGGAACTAGTTCAGACACCCCTGACATAAACTAAAAAACGTAATGTGTTGCATATTTGTTTCATGCTGGGTTGATGGAAGAACAGGAATCACCAAACACTGTACTTAAAGGAAACTTTCCCCATTAAGCATGGGTTTCAAGTAATGCCTGGATTCCTAGTATAACTGACCCATTATCCTTTATAGCTGCAGCTATTTTCCATACAAACAGTGTAGGTCACAGGGCCATCAATAGTCCATTCATCACTTTCCTAGCCTGAGCACAGTTTCCCAGGCTTTTTTATATCTTTACAAAGACCTAAAATCAATTGAGGTTTACACCTACTGGCCATTAGTATTAAATGAATAGTACAAACTAAAGGCTACCATTAAAAATGGCACGATCTGTCACCTCTTCTATTATATTCAATGTGCGTGACCAGCAGCAACCAGTTAAATTTTTTCAGACCATTCTGTGTAGGCATTTCATTATCATTAAAATGTAATGAGTCCTCCTGACTACCAGGAAAAAAACTGTTTTGTGAATTTAGTATTTTGTCATGTCATTACATTGTTTTGAGCATAAGAAAAATAAAATGTTTGAAAAATTATATTTTATTCATATGTTATGCCTCTGTAGAGGACATAGGGACTTTAAAAAGTCCTGTTTTTTTAATAAAAAGACATGAATAAACATGAAAAGGCAAAAAGAGTGGGATTTTTGTTTTAATCAGAAATCATTTTTCATTTTTTTATACCAAACTTTATATAAAGATGATTCTCAACTATGTTATGAAAGATATTTTTAAAAACCATTTTCTAATTTGCATATTAATGTATTTTTGTGGCAACATAGAATGAACAAATAAGTGCAATAATGGGAGTAATAATTAGCAAGATAATCATAATAATATCTAATATTTAATAGGAATATTGATATATAATTTTTTTCTCTATTCATTTGTTGTGTCTCCCAAAATGTGTAATAAACATGCTTTAAGTCCTGGTGTCCTCTACAGTGGATATGTATGAAATTGATGTCCTGTTTCATAACAGAAGGTCATATTTTGATTTGAAACCCCATAACATTTTCCTGAGATGTTGATTTATGACAAACAATTTGTCAATTAGTCAGATTTAAATGATAATTACAAAATATTATCTTATTTCCATTAGGGTGCTACATTTGATCACTAAATGAATGTCCGCCATTTTTAAAGAACAAAGAGAGGGCGTGGTCATGGTGAAACATCCAATCATTTGGTATCTCTGAAAAGCCCTGAATGAGCTCTGTACAGGACATCCAGACTTAAAACTGTGACATGTAACGTCTCAGAGAAATCGCTAAAACATAATGTCCTCTACAGTGGACAAAACTCCATAGCTAGTAGTCAGGAGGATATGTATAATTTCAGTTAATGTACTGTAGGTGAACAATCAGAGTTCAGTGTTCAGTCACGAGTCATAATCGAGTGTTTTACTGGTAGGCCTACTTTCACTGTAGAGGAATCCCTCAGCAGGATTTACATCACAAAACGTTAGTATACATAATGTATGCAGTTCTCCTGTCAAAAGACTGGTATTCATGTGGAAAACAGAAAAAAAACGTTCTAGAAAGCAAAGGAATTGCAAGGTGGAGTTGTCACATTAACTCCATGAATAGGATTTAAACCAATCCGTTTCCAACAAGGAGCTTTTTCAGCAGTTTTTTTTTAAAGCACATGTGAAACCATACCTATCTGAAACCATAATTGAAACCATTTTCAGCAGGAAGACAGAGGTTAACTAAAAAAGCAATAGCCTGTGGAAGTAAGGTTAGCTGCAGCAAGGGGCTATAATATTTTTGTTCAATATTTTTCTAATGACAATTTTATGATCGGTTTATAAAGGCTACTATGAGCACCTTTTCCCCATTTTTATCACAGAATAAGGCAGGAAATTTATAGGCTACTAAATTATATGTCAATCAGTACTGCATTATTCATAAAGTTTATTTATTACCTGGAGATAACTTGATAAACACACATAAACCGTATATTTTTGCAATCGTGTGTTTATTGTCTTCACATTTTTTTCTGCTTTTTATTCAGCTCAGCTACAGCAATAGCCGGATGCTTTTGTCCATATTAGGGTTTCCTGCACGTCATAAGCATAGAGTGTATAAAAACATGGACATAGTGTCTGTGACGTAACCCGTAGACTTCCGACGAGCATTTCGAAGACTAAAGTAGGCGGAGCCAGCCGTCGCCATCTTGGCAGCGCGTCACCGCGTGTCACTCCCAGATAATCCATAATAATTATGCGATATGAGATCGTTCCGTAACTCCCCAACCGGACTTCACCGGACAATGGCACCTTTTTAGTTACACCCAGGTAAAGTTGGGCATTTTAACATGGGGAGTCTATGGGATTGACTCCCTTTTGCAGCCAGCCTCTAGCGGCCAGTTGATGAATTACAGTTTAAGTCACTTCCTTGTTGGCTTCACGAGAGAGAGCGGGAGGTTGCCGCTCGGTCATAAGTCATTCCTTCTATGAGTCTGTTTTGGACTTTCTGCGCGAGAGCGTCCTCTGGCTTCGAGTATGAATTAAACATACACTGCATGAGAGTGTTGAGCGCTCCAGATATTCACGTCTCCTCATTTTGGATATGAATAAAACGTCAGGTCATGCATAGACTATCGATACTGTCTCTTTGAATTTAAATCTAGAAACCTCTACGTGAACACACCTGCCAGAATAAAGTGCGGGGGACGAAATTACATTTCTTTAAAATTAAATATTAAAAATGCAGCTAACGTTCTACACACAGCAATATAAACAAAGGTGCCTGTTCTCATTCGTTCTTGCTGTTTGATTGGGAAAAGCTTAAAGGGCATCGAGGGGTCTTGTCTTTATGTTATCTGACTAAAAAACTATTACTTTGAACTTTTTTTATTACAGTATTTATTTTAAAAACAGTAGAGTACCTTAAAAATAATTATCACAACCCTGATAAAACAGGCTCATACTGATTTTCTCATCCTCCGATTTATAGGCTACTTATCAATCCTGTTTTTATCATCATTATAATATAAAAAATGAATAAATTCAGAACAGGATTATAATATAATTCTATTTTAAATAAGACAGAAATATTTTTTCTACAACAACA
>NW_015505272.1:1435187-1457209 GCF_001515645.1 Sinocyclocheilus grahami | reverse complement strand
TGCGGGGGACGAAATTACATTTCTTTAAAATTAAATATTAAAAATGCAGCTAACGTTCTACACACAGCAATATAAACAAAGGTGCCTGTTCTCATTCGTTCTTGCTGTTTGATTGGGAAAAGCTTAAAGGGCATCGAGGGGTCTTGTCTTTATGTTATCTGACTAAAAAACTATTACTTTGAACTTTTTTTATTACAGTATTTATTTTAAAAACAGTAGAGTACCTTAAAAATAATTATCACAACCCTGATAAAACAGGCTTATACTGATTTTCTCATCCTCCGATTTATAGGCTACTTATCAATCCTGTTTTTATCATCATTATAATATAAAAAATGAATAAATTCAGAACAGGATTATAATATAATTCTATTTTAAATAAGACAGAAATATTTTTTCTACAACAACAGTAGTGTTTACAACAGCAAAACCACCATACCCTGTAAACTCAATAATAATAATAGGCCTAGTTTAATTCCGTTTCTATTTTCAGAGTGATTAAGAGGTGCAAAGAAATATTTATTTAACTTTTAAACTTAAAATGGTCTTTTCTGTTCTGTGTTTCTTCTTCAAAACTGCGTCACGGCATTTGCTGCTATCAATACAGAAGCATCTGTTTCGATACATGTCTCAGCAAGGAGCACAGCCCTATTAAAAGCCGTGCTCCATGTGCCCCTTTTATACTTTGAGCACCTGCCCCTCCAAAGGTCTCTGCACGGCCCTGCTTAAAACTTAAAATAAAAAAAGAGTCACATGCCAGGGCAAAATACCACACCTAACTCACACTCACACCCCAAGATTCTGTCAAAGCCTTTGAAAACTTATTAATGGGTTGGAAATTACATAAAACACTTAAGCGGGTTAAACCCATTTATAGCTATAGATTTATAGATTCATAGCTATCACCTATATAAAAGTATAACCAGTACACAATAATATAAAAACTACTTTTAACCCTAAAAGTTTAGCCTTTGGTAAAATAACATGAAAACGTAAAATGAAAAGTTATGAATATGGCACAAGAGCTAGTGGCATTTAAATATTGTTCAAGCATTTTGATGATCAAATTTGCTAGAGTGATGTTTCCATATGAGAAAGTGTAACATATGCTCATAAAGTATTGTATATTTCTTGGGCAATAAAGTTGAGCAATTGAAAAGTTTCTATGGTAAGAAAAAATGCATCAGATAAGCAAAGGCTTGCTGAGAAAGCCTCTGTAGATCAATCTAAACATCGCTGACACCAGACAGCTTTCAGAACTCTACCAATGCACCCTAGTTTATGAGCTACATTATTCACATTTATGGTTTCATTTTGAAGCTTCGCTCTCCATCACACTGAAAGCCACTGTATTTGTTTCGCACTTTTACAGCACAGGGAAAGGAGTCATTTATCAATTGCAGGATAACTACGTCCACACACACACACACAATCGCATACTTGTGCTGCACACACACTTTGTTTGTGATCATCCACTGAATGATCCATCCATTTAGCAGCAGGTCTTTTCATCCAGCCACAGACTCTGAAATCACATCCACTTATTGGCAGTATAAGTAAACCAATAATAGACTGCAACAAAGCCAGTACTGTGTATTGAACTATATGTTCAGCTAAAACAGTGAAACGTGTTAGTCAAGAACAAAAAAGCGACAAAGAGCATATGCAAGAATAATAGCTATGCTAACATCTCAACATAAAGTAGCATATTTGAAGAAATGCACATGCTGGATACTATCATGTTACGGATTGCACGAAAGGTGCACTAATGATGAAAGTATGTGAAATTTTTACAAGAATACTTCCTTAGGACAAACTGGAGCTCAAACTAAATAGTAAATACAGAAGAATGCATACAATGAATGAAAACATTATTTTCAACTATAATTATTTGTATATCATTATCACTATACCAACAATACTTATAAATACTATTTAGCTTTGAAAAACAGTTCAGAAGTGAAATCTACAGTAGCATACCAAGGCAGAAGGTGAGCCAATGAGATATATTGTGACCTGCTATTATCTCATTATTTGATCCACTGAACATATTTCTAATTCTCTTAGTGCCCACAATATGCTGGTGCATTTTAGCATATGCTAATTCCTAAAACCTCTGATGAGTTAAAGCATGAACTCCACAACTGAAAATGGCACCAAGACATTAGCTGCAAGTCCTGTAAGCTACAAGGCAAGGCCTTCAGGGATCAGGTTTGTTGGTCTGTCACATCCCACAGATGCTCAATCAGATTGAGATCTGGGAAATTTGGTAGCCAAGTCAACACCTTGTCTTTGTCATGTTCCTCAAACCATTCCTGAACAAGGTGCATTATCCTGCTGAAAGAGATAACTGCCATCAAGAAACACAATTTACATGAAGGGGTGTGCATGGTTTGCAACAATATTTAGTTAGGTAGTACGCGTGAAAGTATAATCCACATTAACACTAGGGCACAAGGTTCCCAACAGAGCATGGCCCAAATCAGAGGTCTCCATCCCTGCTCCTAGAGAGCTACCTTTCTGAAGACTTCACTTCCAACCCTGCTCCAACACTCCAATTATCAAGTAACCCTGAAGACCTTGATTAGCTGACATAGGTGTGTTTCATTGGGGCTGGAGCTGAACTCTGGATGGTAGCTCTCCAGGAGCAGGGTTGGAGACCTCTGGCCCAGTACATAACACTGCCTCTGCTGGCTTGCCTTCTTGCCTTCCATTACGTTTTTCAGCAATTTAAGCTAAAGCAGCTCTTCTGTGTGACCGGACCAGATGGGCTAGCCTTCGCTCATCAAGTGCATCACTGAGCCTTGGACACCCATGACCCTGTCCTTCCTTGCACCACTTTTGCCAGGTACAAACCACTCCATACCAGAAACACCCACAAGACTTGCCGTGTTGCAGTCGTGTAGCCATCACTATTTGTCCCTTGTCAAAGTCACTCAGATCTTTTCACTTTCCCATTTTCCCTGCTTCCAACACATGAAATTCAAGAACTGACTGTTTATTTGCTTTCTAATATATCCCTCCCCTTGACAGGTACCATTGTAACTATATAATCAATGTTATTCACTTCACCTGTCAGTGATTTTAGTACTGCGGCAGATCAGTGTGTGCTTGTTAAATATTACGACCAAAAACATCCTTGACTGGATATCTACCCAAGCAACTGTCACTTAAATTCAGGCACCTGCATATGCTGCAAAACAATATGTCATATACTGTATATACAGTCTAATACATCAACAGCCACAACAAACCGGGCTGGAGATGCTAAAGGGAAATGTGTCAAAGCTCCAGTACTCTGCGAGGACGTCTTTGTGTAATTATCTGGAACATATGGGAACGTTTCATGCAGCAATGGAGCGAGATCCAGTCCAACGCCTACCCAGAACTCTGAGCTACGGAAAGCTCTAATCCACCCTCAGCCCACTCAGCCTTAACCCATCAGGGCCGGCGAGCTTGTTCCATCAGCTGCTATTTCTGTCAGACCCATGCAAGCAGAGACAGGTTCGGCTGAAGCAGAGGCACTGTGGGGTTTTATAAACTTCGTACAGCAAAAACAAATCCACAGGGCCCTTTATCATGCTGCTTATGTAACGCTTCTCTGTTTGCCAACAGAGAAGTGCTACAATTACAGAGCGAATAATCAAAGTGGCACCCAGCGTGGTGGTGGATGAAAGAAATTTCACGCAAATGATGTTAAGTGATAAATGGACAGTAGACCCTGATATTAACCCACAGAAAATGTCTCACGGAAATCGAATGAGTCAGATCCTGTCAAGTAGTTTGATGATGTGGCTAATATTAAACCCACATACACTTGAGAACAATATTGTTCTCATAAATGTGTGGGGCTAAAAAGCCATATCATCTGATGACTAAAAGACAACACGCAACTTACTATCACATTTGTTTGACCTTTTCCTGATCCCTGTGGCAAAAAAGGAAATGTTTTTGTGATAAAAACTGAGTCATGCTCTGAATGAATCTGTGTGAAAGTTGTTTTCTCTCAAAAGACCTGAAGGTTTGGTTCTGATGAGACATGATCTCTCCTCTTGATCATAATCTTTAACCATATAATACCTTTAACCATTCTGACTACAAACACAACAGAAGTGTCTCCTGACTGTCAGTTAGAAAACAACAATTGATAAATAACATTGACTTTCTGAGGGCAGATTCATGTTTTGAATCAAGCCTCTGATCTTAAGGCTGGAAAACACTAGACAACTTATGTCTGAATTTCTCACCCAGTTTGAAGTCTGGAGAATAAAGCACTATACTGGAAGTCAGACACAGTTTGCAGATATTGCTCAGAGTTGACAGATTTCACACACGCAAAAACAAATCCACAAATAATGCATTTTTGACTCAGAAACTGAGATAAGTTCAGATCAATGAGGCATATATAGTTCCAAAAAAGAAATACAAACCCTGTGCTAATTGAAACAAAACAAGTTGACAAAAACCCTGAATCCAAGATATAACATTTATAAAAGCCAGTATTTCTGAATGGGAACACCAAATTAGATAAAGGATTTTCAGAGAATAACTCTTTTAAAAGTTGTGTAGTGTATTGTAGCTTTCATCAGCAGAATCTACTATTAAGACTGGGATACAGTACAAGTACTGTCCAAAACAGAGATCCTCTGACAGGGATATGAGCGAATTCGATCTAAAACTGCAAAGGAAGGCAAATATTAAGCAAAGTATATAGCATAAAAGTGTATTTACACATGTTATAACATATTACATATACACATTATTACAATGTATTTACATAGAAATTTAAATTACAAGAAATGATGTGTCTCAGAGAGGCAGCATATCTGCAGCATGCAATTTACTATGAGACTTGAAAAAAAGAAAGAATTATATTCTTAAATCTTTAACAAATAATCGTTCTTTTATATTTCCTTCACAGTTTCCAACCTTGTATTAAAGAAGTTCATGTAACTGGTTGAAACCAAAGAAACACACTTGACCCTTTGGAGCCAGATGCTAACATGGCAAGTGAATGGATGGGACAGATCTGCTAATGAGCTTGAGGATAGAGTTAGAACTTCACTAATGACCCTGGACAGAAACATGTCACGAGGACATCTGTGACTCCTAATTAACTTCGAAAAATTATCACTCAGATTTAGCTCCATTCAAAGAGGAAATTGTCATAACCTGCGTATAGTAATGAAGTCATTGTTGCTGTCAGAATAACATGTAAAGCAACCATTCATTCATTCATTTACCCATAAAGTAACAGCAACAATGCATTTTTATGCATATTTTTTGTTAGTTGTAAAATACAGTGGTGTGAAAAAGTGTTTGCCCCCTTCCTGATTTCTTATTTTTTTGCATGTTTGTCACACTTTAACGTTTCAGATTATCAAACAAATTTAAATATTAGTCAAAGATAACACAAGTAAACACAACATGCAGTTTTTAAATGAAGGTTTTTATTATTAAGGGAAAACAAAATCCAACAAAGAAGAATACCTTTTCCTGAACTAAGTAAAACACATTTACTAAGTTCCAAGAAAAAAAAAAGCTTTTATAAGCAAGGCTGATTCAGGTGAATATGACTGATGATGATAAAGAAGCCTGAAGGAAGAAGCTCAGGACATCTAATCAATGATGCACTCAGAGCCTAGAAAATAAGATGATACTAATGAAAAGTGTGAAACACTGCAGGAAATAATAAATGAGTGGAAGACGTGACTGAATAGATTTACATTTTCATGGTGGAGGATGGTTTGGGTGGATGCAGAAATAATTTTGAATGTAACATGAATCATCCTTTCCGAACTGTTCTAAACAACAGCATTATATCTAAAGATACAGCTGCCTGAAGTATGGTCAGAGTAGGCCAACACGCCCTTCTGAACTCACCCTCAACAGCATTGTGGTCATCTGTTGGAGGTCTGGTGACAATTAGCATGTTTTGGTGCTTCAGGGGACTGTGAGAATTTTGGCTTAGTTTATCAGGAAAACAGGAAACATACCATTATCTACCATCAGTAATCAGGATAACAAGCAGTATGCATGCTTTTGATTCCACTAACTAAAGTCTGCAACTGAGAAAAATAGTATCTGAATGGCACAGCTATGAGTAGAGTAGCTATTTGACACACAAATGTTATCAAAAACACAGTAAAAACACCAATATTGCAAAATATTAATATTGCAATGTAAAATAACAGTTTTTATATTATTTTAATACGTATTAATATGTAATTTGTTCCTATGATGGTAAAGCTGAATATTCAGGAGCCATTATTTCAGTCTTCAGTGTCACATGTTGGTAACACTTTAGTTTAGGGACCAATTCTCACTATACTTAACAACTAAACTTAACAACTAACTTAATAGTTAATCGTTCATTAATAGTGAGAATTGGACCTTAAAATAAATTGTGACCCACATGATCCTTCAGAAATCCTTCTAAAACAACAATTCTTATCATTATCAATGTTGTTATTCTATAGAGTCAGTCAGATAAAACAATAAAAAAATATTTGTGATATAGAAAATTACTTTCCCTCTACAATTGCTTGGGTACTTAAAAGAATATCATGGTATTACCACAATAAATCCCCGCTCCCCCCCCCAGAAAAAAAAAACCCTGCCAAGTAGGGTGAAGGATAGAATGAAAAAATTAGGGAGAACATTAAAACAAATAAAAGAGAAAGCATGCAAAGCTTGATATGCATGCGAGTACTAATAATTATTTTTCCAGTTTCCTTTTCTTCAGTCTGTGCACACTGCTGACAGGACTAAGTGGTGAGGGAATACACCTGGGGTGTCCTGGAAATCTATCCGAAAGCGGAAATGAGAGAATAACAAAGCTTTGTAGAACAAGAAGCCTTTAGATAAGGGCCACACACCAGGTGGTCCTTGAGGAGAAATGTTTAAACATTTTGACCAAGACAAGCTAGCAGTCATTCATTATAAACTGAAGGAGCTTCACTGAAGGCAAATATTCTGTACAAACAATTAAGATCCAGAGACACAAGGGGAAAATATTTGCATCTCCTCAAATCAAAGCCCACAACTAATTGGATTTTCTATATTACATTAAAACCAGTTAATTGTGGGCACATACTTTATCTAAATGACCGGATGATTTAGTTTGCAATCAAAGTGAGCCCAGACAACACAGTGTCGTTTAACTCCATCTCTGGAGAATATGCCACTTCCCAACCTGCTATTCACTCACTTTAATCAATAAGGAATTTAGGCAGCAGCTTAAATAATCTTCAGCACAGCAATCCATTTAGACAATAAAATATGTAACAAGCACTTACTGGAGACTGTATAAGACTTAATGACACCAAGACAACACTGTGAAAAGTAATAGCATCAACTACTCCGCTAATCCTACATGGTTAATTCATTTGAACATCCACCATTAGTCAACAAACTCTTAGCCGTGGATGCCTGAGAAGAGCATTTTGCCCCCATTTAACCTCTGAGGCTTGTATACCTCTGAATGCTCTTGGGGGACTGCAATCTCCCCAAGGTAATAAATAATATGAGATGAGGCAAACTGGAAGCTACTACACCAGCATCAAGAAACTTTTACACAGCTCTTGACAAGTCAACCGGTGTAACCTTTAAACTGGAGGTCAGTTCACAGAAAAAGAGGTGTCACCCTCTTTTAGCCAATAAATTAATACATTAATTTCCTGGTTTACTGGGTAAAGACTAAAGATAACCTCTTTGCATTTGGAATGAGTAACAAACACTTACTTAAAGGTTGTTGTTTTCCTGTCAGATCATTCAGATTTTAAATAGAAGCCTAAATAACATCCTCTTGGCAAAGTTTGGAGATCTTCTCCCACATCTACAGCAGCACATTATTAGCTATATACAGTACCACATGTAATAATAACATATTGTCATCTGGTAATAAAAGTGTCTAATCCACTTGTCTCATTACTTCACATATGACCCCTTCAGTTTTTATCCGTTATTAAGTAACTTTCCATAGTGAGTGAATTTCTCTGCACAGATTTCAACACAGATATCTCTGTCCTCCTACAATCCATCAAATATTGATGCCAACAATCTCTTATGTAATCTTACACTGTTTCTGGAGCTGTTTCCTTCACTATGGCAACCTCAAGTGGAGTTTGCTTGTGCGGCTACAACTAAACAATAAATATCTTCCATTTGAAATATCTAGGACACTGAATTAATGAGAACACAACAGAGCAGCTTTGATTTCCAATTAAAAGCTGTACTTCTAGTAATATATGATTTATATATGGTTGATCAACTCCAGAAGGGGGGCACTTTAAACAAATTTCCCAAAACAGATATATAAGCCCCATAATTCTGAGTTGATAATGTTCCATATTTTCGTTTCTATTCATTTCTGCCCTAATACTGTAGTTCTGTAGATCCACGAGCGGGCCCTGAGGGAGCCGCCATCTATAATAGACTCCTGCCTCTGGCTACTGTGACTATTATAAACCTCCATTAAACCCCTCCAATCCCGATGTATCCACCCCTGACCCAGAGGCTCAGAGCACATGCCTAACCCACTTTCACCCTTCCCGGAACCAGCTGCAGCGAGGAGGGCCAGCAGGTGGTGCCATGGCGAGAGGACATGGCTAATCCAGAGATGGGCAGGCTCCAGATGGACAGACCGGGGTCGGTATGTGTTTGACCTGGGTGTGTGCAGATCCAGACCAAAGGAACAGCTTTTCATCACATGCTTTGTTTGTATCATGCAGTATGAAGGACACCTTGGAGATCAAGAGGGTGTAGCTCTTCATTGGCGCTATATAGTCAGATATGGAATCTTTTCTGATGAGCAAGAGAGTAGAGAAGAGCGAAAGCTGATGAAACTGCGAGAGGAAAAAGCATAAGAGGAAGGTGAAGCTGTGGGAAGCAGGAGTCAAACTAGATTCTGCTCATGTCCTCCCACTGTCTAGTCCATAATATTTGATGTAAATCAATGCTAAAAGAACCTGCTTGTTGACATTATGTTTGTTGAGAGAGCATTTGTCATGGAACAGCTGCCTTTCAAGCACAATATCATCATTTTTATTTTATAAACAATCAAATAATCATAAAAGTACCAATTGTGTTTAAACACTCATGTCTATGGTATAGTGACCAAAATAAAGTAAACCTTTTGAAAGAAATTTGACGCTTTAAACAAAGATTAATAAGGTATCTAAATATTCCACCTAAGTCTTCACCTAATTTGCATCTCTGTTGGGAAAACAACTGGGAAAGGCTATAGCTGATTAGAAATATATTTGCTCTGCCAAGATCTGACTCCTACACTGCACTGTAACATTAAACAATGGTTGCCGATATACCAGAAATCCCATCTCATCTAGAATTCACCGGTTTTGAAATATTTAAAATAAAATATAGAATATATATTATTACCTCTTAGCACTTACCACTTATTTTTATTTAGTGGTAAGTGTTTAGACAAAAGGTAATATATTTTGTATATATATTTGTTTACTGTTTCATGCAAAAGTTTGGGCACCCCTCTGCGGATACATAATGCTCTTTCTGTATCAGAAAAGATCGTAGTGATATGCCTTTCAGTTTCTGGATAATGTGATGTTTTGTCAGACAGAAATTCTTAGTGTAGCAGTACTGAGTTGTGTGAAATAAAATCAAAAGTGAAAAATAGGCTGGGTACCCTCTCATTTGTCAGGATTTGAATACATTTAGTCACTTAATGTGATTGATTGCAACACAAAATTAATTTGATTGACTCAATGAACCTTAACACTGCAAACACAGGTGCAACCAATAATGAAAAAGGATATTTAAGGTAGCTGATTGCTTGTAGTGCTTCTCCTTGATCTCTACATTAGTAGCAACATGGGAACCTCAAAAGAACTCAGTAATAACCTAAAAACTAGGATGATTCATTAAAAATGATGATTCATATCATCATTGTGAAATTTTAACTAAAAATGGGTTTTTAAGTTGGGAAAATATGATTAAATTTGCAGATATTTTACTTGTGTTCAAAATTTTGCATGGTTTGGCTCCGCTCCCACTTAATAAATTTATCAGGACAAATTTGAATTATTTTACTAGAGCCACTACTAGAGGGGACTGTATAATACCATATAGAAGAAGTACTTTTGGGCAATCAGTATTTTCTTATAGAGCAGTACATACTTGGAATACTATACCCATAGAATTAAGAAATATTACATCTCTTGCTCCTTTTTCTGAATCGGTAAAAGGGTGGTTATTGGATAATCAAATATGTCTTCATAATTTGAAGTAGTGTTTCTTTTTTTCTTTTTGTATTCTGGTTTTTGTAATATGTTTGTTTCTGCTTTGTGTATTTGTGGATTATGGTTCTTACCATCAACCTGCCAGGGACTGCAGATGAAAATTAGCCTGAATGACTAAATCTGGCACATTTACATAGTAGACTTGTTTACTCATGTTAATTAATGTGTATTGTCCCTTTTAAATAAAAAAAAACATGAATTAGGAGAATGATACAAAAAGTTATCACAAATGTTTCAAGTCTTAGTCTCCACAGTCAGAAATATAGTTAGAAAATGGAAGGCCACAAACAGTCCTTGTGAAGTAAAGATGTGGGAGGCCAAGAAAAAACTCTGAAAGGCAAAGACGAAGAATGGTTAGAAAGGTCAAAGATAAACCACAGACCACCTCCAAGAAACTCTTGCTGCTGATAATTTCATTGTATATTATTCCACAGTCCAGCGCACGTTGCCCAAGGAACAACACAATGGAAGGGTGACGCGGAAAAAGCCTGCATACTGCCAACAAGCAGAGTTGTATGCAAAGGCTCATCATCAATAATGTCCTGTGGACAGTTTAAACTAAGATTGAGTTATTTGGTCAAAACAAGAGGCGCTTTGCATGGTGGAAAAAAACACAGCATTCCCGGAGAAGAACCTGCTCCCTACTGTGAAATTTGGTGGTGGATCCATCATGCTGTGTGGCTGTGTGGCAAGCACAGGTACAGGAGACCTTATCAGAGTTGAGGTCCCCCCCCCCCCAGTATCAGCAGATTCTTAAGTACAATGTTCAAGAATCACTTAAGAGGTTGAAGTTATGCCAGGGTTGGTTGTTTAAGCTGGACAATGACACAAAAAGGGCCCTATGAGTTCCGTGATGTGGAAAACGTGGATGGAATCGTGGAATCCATTTATAAAAACTGGACTTACAGTTTAATGCAGAATGTCACGGAATTTGTCAAAGTTTGGATGAATTCATCAAAAGAAGGTAATTACACTTAAATCGAAATGTGATATGGACTAGTATCTGTAAATATTAAGCCGCAAAATTAATTATAAATACTACGTGTTCTGCGTGTCTCTGTATAAATGAATGGCGCAGACTCGCGGTTTTGTTTACTACTCGTACTGCTCGCGGTGATTTCAGCGTCTGCCGTCTCACTAAATGAGGACATAAATACATGAACAACATCTCCAGAACTGCTCTGAGAGTCACTTCATGACCATTTCACCGTTCATTTGAGTAAAACTAGAGTCATATACACACAGAAATATAGAGGTACTCACGACAACCCGTCAAAATAAAAGTTCAGTTCAACTCGAAGACATTGTGCCAGAAATATATTACTTTTATTTAGTAGAATGTACAACTACTACTACTACTACTACTACTGTTGAAAAAATTATAAAACGTTATCTTTTAAGGAAAATTCACACACTATTTCTTCCATGTTTTATTTTAGTAGTACATTTCCTTTATTTGCCAAAAAATTTAATTTGTTTATTTTTCATTAATTAAAAATAAATTAAATTAATGTTTTGTGCCTTTATTTAAAGCAGAAAATGTTAAATACACAACACAGAATTTCCGAGGGGGGAGGGGGGGATTCATAAGGCTATTGTTTTAATGCATTCAAATAATTAGACATGCTAAAACACAGTATTTGGTAACAAAAAAACATAAGAAAACATAAAACATTTCACAGGGCTCTAAACATGTCATTTTTGTTAAACTTTTATTAAAATGATGTTAAACTGTATAATTGTCATTATTTTAATCAATTAGACATGCTTTTTGATTAATACAATTTAATTTACCCATTAAAAAGGTGTCTAGAAAAATTAAAATAGAAAAAAATGGAATCCAGAAAAAAAAGGAATTTGGAAAAAAATAAAACAGAATTTGGGGAAAAACGGATTTTATAGGGCCCTACCCAAAGCATTGTTCCAAATCTACCAAGGAATTTATGCACAGACAGATACAATCTTCTAGAATGGCCATCCCAATCCCCAGACTTAAATATTATCAAAAATCTCTGGATTGAAGAGGGCTGTTGATGCTTGGCAGCCATCAAACCTGACTGAACTGAAGAAGTTTTGCAAGGAAGAATGGTCAAAAAACCTGCAGCCAGAACTCAGGGACTTATCAGTGGCTATAAGAAGCATATACAGGCTGTTATTTCAGCAAAAGGTGGCTCTACTAAATACTGATGTCATTATTCCATTGGGGTGCCCACATTTTTGCACCTGTCTGTTTTTAGTCTGTTTTTGTTATGATTCACATTGCATTGTATCTGTTGATTCAATAAATGTTATTTCAGAACTGAAATGTTGCTGTTTCCATAAGGTATAAATTATATCCAAATGAAGTTGCTGCTTTGAAAGCCCAGCATATAAAAATATATAACCTAAATATTCACCTCTCACCTAAAATAACTAGTTTTTAAAATCGTAAACTGATATAAATAACTATATAAAAGAGCAAATATATTTATAGAGACAGTTAATATAAATAAATAAAATGGCACACATTTTTTTAATGGAATATTGTAGTTTATTACAAATGATTTATAGACACTTTTTTTTTATTCATGCGCCCTTGTCATTTTTAAATAAAAAATATTAACTTCCCCTCACAACATCATCTCTTCTCTGATGATGTGAACCAAAAACCTGTTACTCACAGCAATTAGCAAACAACAATGATCTAATCAATTCCCAATGGAAAAAACCAAGTCTCGCCCTACATATTCTCTCATTCGAGAAGCCGTTTTACTTAAATATATATTCCACAATACAGAAGATGATCACAACTTCAGTTTCATGTCGACTTTAATACTGCATGTGTTCATTAAAGAACTCTACAAGTAACCTACCTCTACTTTTGAACGTGACAGTGTCTTAAAAATACTGTAAGACACTACTTTTGTAGTCACTGTGGTTAAATGCATCTACTAAAATGCTAAATGTTAACAAATATATATATATATATATATATAAATCATAGACACAACCATTCAGGTTTGTCTGGCATGTTGTTTAGCACATCCATTTTCAAAAGAAACAAAATGCAGCCCTCTACATAGAATGTTTCAAAGCATTTTATTCAGTTGCACAGTGTGAAGCAGCTAGCATCATGTAACACAATATTCAGGCATTAGCAGCACTCAGATCAGGATGCTGAGTCTGAGAAGGAACTACAGGTGAGGAAGGTCGCAGTGACCCAGAATAAAGCAGAGTAGCAGGGAAGCACCATGACAGGCAATCTATCCCCACAGACCAACACAGCTCCGCTGGAAAAAAAACACGGCTGGGTCTGACACACATTGTGCACATGAATACACAGAGAGAGAGAGATAAAGAGAAAAGGTGCAAGAAAGGAAATGTGTTAGAGAGGGGGATGTGAGAAAGATCAAGAAAATGTGTATACTGAATACTCGCAGCTCAGGATATCATGCTGAAATATCATGTGCAAATACTGTAACTGTTTGAATTCAAGGATGTTAAATGAAAGATCACAAGAAATAAATGGTAAAGGTAATAGTGAAAACAGAAATAGTAACCTGCAAATATGTCCACACAAAACTTTTGACAGGTAAGGCCAGAATGTAGGAGAGAGAGGAGGAATAGAGTTGAGCCTTTCAGACAGACGTACAGGTAACAATGAACAAAGGCTTCCAGAGTGACAGGTGAAACAGAGAGAGAGTGAGAGAGGAGATGAGATGAGAATAGATAGACAGAGAGAGGTAGGGCTGGCAGACATCCAGTATGAGAGCAACTATAGCACTGTTGTGAATTTTTAGACATGTGCATATCATGAAAGTGTTATGTGCTGCTGATATTGCATAAATGGATTCAGGTTTGCTTTTGACACCTTCATATATGATGACTTTTTTTTTTACATACTTGCATTTCCCTTATTTGAATGGCAATTAACACAGTTATCTCAAATTATTGCAATTAGATCAAATAAATAATTGTGATAGGCCTAGTCTAAGTTTCATTGCAGTGTTAACATACATTAAAAAAGGCCAAACTGCTTTGAGACTCATAAAACTGGATGATGACTAAAACTATAAGCGAATGGGGATTCTTTGCTTTTTGCGGCATCAATTACAACAAAAGCAGCATGAATCTGGAGATATGCAAGATTGTATGTCTCATCCGCATTATCTCACCTGCACAGAAAATCCCAGAGGAAAACTGTGAATCAGAGGTTGCTCATTTATAGCTCAGGAAACTTAATGGGTTTCTCAATAATTCTGTTTCATTTAAGCATCAAATGGTTCTCCTAAAATTCCATTAGAAATAAAAGCAAAAACAAATCAGAACATTGTTGACATGAAATTAGTAAAGAGCAATACAATTATGAATAACAATTTTGAAAATGTGAACCAAAAGTCAAATTTTTGGTCATGGATAAATCTGATAGGATTTCATATTGAAATAACCAACTTTTGAATTTAGACTTAAATCTAAGTGCAGTCAAATTTCCACATAATTTGCTCACCCTTATACAGCTCTAGATTTATAAAACTTACTTTCCTCAGTTGAAAACAAACAAATATTTATAGAAAAATAAACCATCTTTGTGAGCCCATATAATGCCTGTGTACGAGCATCTCTTATTTTGTTTCACAACACACGTGTTAGCATTGATATCAACTCATATGACAGTTGGCCGAAAGCAATGATTTATAGTTAAGAAAGTTTAAAACTGAAGTAATATTATCTCTCTGTCACACACACACACAAACACATTCCACTTCAGAAAACATTGACTTTTTGAGTTGCCAACTTTAGAGGTCTTATACCAATGCATTATATGGGCTCACAAAGATGGATTATTTTTTATTTGTGTTCATCTGAAGAAAGAAAGTCATATACATCCGGGAGGGCATGGAGGTGAGGAAATCAGAGAATGTACTTCTACTGTTCTAGGTGGAGTATCCCTTTAAAGAGATCTCATTAGTCATTTTTCTTTGTGATGGGATACACTACAGTCGCCTGTATTCTAGACTATGGCTAATGGCCAACCTTTTTACCCCCACAGCAATCAACAGACTCAGTAATCACAGCAGAATCTCATCTGATTGGCTGTGCATGCTGCTCAACATGACAAACACCTCAACTTTTTCATTGCACGGCTGCCATTTTGCCACACAAAATAAATTCAAGAAGCCACTACAAAGACTTCAGGTTTGACCTCAGTAGATGTTATCACTCAAGTGTGATATTGCTTTTTTACCGCAGTTCAAAAAACAAGAAGTTAATATCAAGTAACCGACCTTTTAAAAACAATATTGTCAGGTATTTTGTGTATTTTTGCAGTGGCAGCAAAAACAGTTCAGTTACAAAGTTGCACACCATTGAATTGGAACACAGATAAGAGGAGAGATACAAACAGTGAAATGTTCCAGTGCTGTTAGCTCGCTCAACCAATCAAATTAGTGGACTGGAACTAATTGCTGCATAATATCTCTATCAGGTACATTCGACCAAAAAGGCAGAATGAGCATTTTTATGTATATAAGTGGATGATCAGAGGAAATGATGGAAGGAAAGAGACAGACTATGAAGGAGGTGAGACAGGGTCAGTCCAGCTGCTGGGTAGTTGTACATCAAGCACATGAATTAATCATTCCAATGCCAAATCTAGTTATGAGACTATCTCTCTGAGACAGAGAAGAATTTAACAAATTAATTAATCCCGAGAGTAGCTCTCACAATAGCGTTCTTCTCTCTCTTCCACTATTCTGAACTGCAGGATCGCTTGTGCCATTTATATCCCTCTTCATAAAGTAAATGCAGCATAATCAATAACGATTCCTAAATACTATGTAACTGCCAGACTGGATTTTTGTTTAGCAAATGTCAGCATTTTTCCATTATATAGGCTAGTGGTCCTCAACTAGTGGACCACAGATCTGTTCTAATAAGGTTAGGCAGGGAGAAAACAATGGAACACAAACAATTAAATGCAACAAATTATGCAGTTAAGATAGCAAAATAGGTTAATCAACATTTTCCTTTTCCTTTACAAAGGCTCTGTGTCTTTCGTATTTTGGTGCAGTCTTTTGCCACATGATAGAACCCACTAAAATGCTACTTCATTTGTTCTTTATTAGCCGTTGGATGGGTGTTATTAAGTAACATCTGCCTCTGTGTACTTCTAGTTTAATTGTATCTGCTTCAAATAAGTTATATATTTACCTGACATGAGTAATGGCTGCTAACATGCCAAAAATATTTGATTTAAAACTTTATACCAAACCTTTTTAAAAGAGCCCAAACCAAGAAGAGCTACAATGCCTGCCCTCAGAAAACACTGAGTTCCTATTGTGCTTGTTCCTAATTTGTTTGCAAAACCAATAACCTGTTCAAACTCAAACTTTCCACAGCATGCCTATATGAAATATGACTCCTACTGCATTGAACAATTTTTCATAATGTCACATTTTGCATGTTTTCACATATACTTTCATGCAATCATTTGGTTATGGTTTGAAGAGGAAACGTCTAATAAGCCCCATTCAGAGTCATGGTAAAATTAATTAAAAACATCAGGTACATACCAATTTCATCAAAGCACCTAGAAATTCACCATCAAACACATCCTGCAGCCTGGGGTGTTTCCTCCACTATCATTCACTTCACACTCTATAGGCTTGAGAAAACACTTCTCTCTGGTATTTTCACAGGATGCTGCCTGATACTGCTGTTGTTCTCCAGCTATCAGCTGTTTGGGTGTAAAAGAAGGAAAAAATAAAAACAAACAGCAGGAATCCCCCCTTCTCCCACCCTTTTTCCTCTCCTTCTCCACACCTCAATCCTCTTTTATGTCTTCCCTTCCAGCACTCCTTTTGTGCCATCCATAATATCCCTCTCAAGTTCCAACCACACGCTTTTAGAAACCAAACACTATCCCAAGAATAAACACAGTCCCTAGTGCAAACAAAACATTGAAACATTTTCACAACTGGCTCACATTTATCACAAACGCTCAAATATTTCAAATGCAAAAGAAATAGCTATTTTACCTGAGACTGACTTTTCAATCCCATCACACAGCTGAACGCACCAACGTTAACAGAAGATTAAACTCCCTATTCACACAGGCTCCATGCCACACACGTGCCACAGAGGACTCCGTCTGCAGTACATTCATTCAGGCACAGCTAAAAGGAAAGCTTCAAGAGAGGATGGAAGAGAGCATACATACAGACTATTTTTGTCCCACAGAGGAGAGAGAGAGCGCTGACATCCAGCCACAGAGATGAAAAGTCCTCACACTCTCTCCTCACACTGCTGCCGCTGCCACTGCTGTGTCTGCCTCTGGTTTGCTGCCCTATATGAGCGGGAGCCCGCCTCACACACACAGACACATACACAGTCGCACACATATGCACACAGTGCACGTAGCAACCAGCTGTCAGAAGAGACGGGGAGCAATTCTACTCAACTTCTCAAACATCCATGAGACTGCTGATTTTGATATACAAAACTATGGGCTTCGGGACACTGTACAGTAAATTCGTAAAACAGGTACACACATAAAGTGTAAAGTGGTGCTTCTCAGGACCCTGGGGAATGAAGTTTAATGAGCTGCTGTAGAGCATTCAAGGGTCAGAGAGCCACTCTGTCTGCAGTGTCTCAGAGGACAACTGTCACCGTTTTACCATTATTGTTTTACCATTTCATGCCCTTGTCACTCTTTCTTTTTCCTATACCACCGCCATGTATATTGTTGTTTTTTCATCTCTGAAAAACCCACATTTTCACTCAATATTCTCTCATCTTATCTTTTTAACGAATGGTTTACCCAAAATGTATGGTTTTACCATTGAAGCAAAGAGAATCGCAATTGATCATGTCTATCAAGCTTCAAAAAAGGTGAAAAAGCACCATAAAAGTAGTCTATTGGTTTGTGCTATGTACTCAAGGTGTTTTTTTTTGTTGTTTTTTTTTAGGCACAGGACTATGTATCAATGTTATTCCCTGAAAATACATTGGCTGCAGTGGTCAAATCTCATTATTTTTTAACTTTTTAATGAATGACCTCAAATCCATCTTTGAATCAGAAGATGTACACATATAAGATTTTCATTGCTTCAGCTGAGGAGAAAATTATCACTGTTTAAATTTAAAATAGTTTTTCCTTACCCAAATGTATAATGTAGATGCAGCGACTCTTTTTTTCTTTAAAGTGCCTCTATTATGGATTTTGAAAATTACCTTTCATGCAGTGTGCAACACAGCTCTAAGAGAATGAAAACATCCTGCAAAGTTTTAAATCTGAAAGTGCACCTGGTATAAAGTTAGTGTCGCTCAAAAGAAAGAGTCGACTCTGAATCATTTAAACGAGTCGTTTTTAAAACGTTTGACGTCAACATGAAACATTAGCATATTGTCTGCCCACTTGTTGCGCACGCAGACCCGGGAAACCTTGAACCCCCCCTCACTCAAGCACTGACGCTGTGCTCTGCATTGTGAAGGTAAATCAGTTTAGGTTTTTTTTTTTTGCCAAAGGACGAGGCTGTGAAGAATCAATGGTTAAAGTTCATTTTTACAGCAATACCACAGCAGTGTATATAGCCCCAACCTTGTGTTGTGTCTCCATCATTTTACTGAAGACTGCTACAGTGTTTCCCACAGACTTGCACTCTATGTGTGGTGGGGCTTCCCCCATGGGATATACTGGTTCACATTGCGCTCACAAACGCTGCTTTATGAAATGGAAATCAAATCGAACCAATCAACTCAGATTAGCGTTACGCAGGAGGGGTTTGGAAAAATGAATCGTTGAGCGAATCGTTTGGGAGTCGTTGAGCAAGTAAGATAAAAATAAATGCATATTATAAGACAATGAAAGTATTTTTTGACCTGGCATGCATGTCAACCTGTTGTTGGGGACTCCCAAAACCAAAATATGAACCTTTCATAACCCATAATAGGGGCATTTTAAGGATTCTTAAAAATTCACCTCTTGTGTTCCCAGGATAAAGTAACCTGACAGAATTTCCATTTTTGCACGAGACGTTTCTTTAATCACCTGCACCACACTGATTGTCTCTTTGGTTCCTTTAAAAGGTTATAGTTCACTGAAAAAAATAAAATTCATTGTCATTCCAAACCTGTATGACTATATTTCTTCTGTGGAACAAAAAAAAAGAAGATTTTAGATATGAGATGAGAAATGTGTTTTCTTTTTTCTTTTTTACCCCCTCATGCAGTAAGAGTCAATTATAACCAAAACTGTTTGTTTACCAACATTCCTCAAAATATCTTCTTTTGTGTTCTGCAGAAAAAAAGAAAGTCATAGAAGTTTATAACGACATGAGGGTGAGTAAATGACAAAAAATATTCAATTTTAACTGAACTATCCCTTTAAGTTTTTTACTAGTTTTACTCCTAGTCCAATTTCTAGTCTAATTTTACTGTTCCTTTTCATCTGAATCTTTCCCCATTTCTCATTTATGCTACCATTCTCCACTACATCATCCTCAACACTTTATCCAGTAATAATGTCCCTAGCTTCTCCTTTTCATATTTTTTTCCTACTCATTTTAACTTTCTCACTCTCTACTTTCATTCCCTCTCACTCTTCACCAAAATGCCACCAAAATGAATGATCCCATTCAAGCTATTTGTGGATATGATGCTGTAAAGTGTTCTAAGCAGGTGCATAAAGACCTAGCATAAAGAATTACCAAAACTGAGGCAAAAGGGTTCTTAGAATTTGAATTGAAAGAAACGATTCAGGCTGAACCAAGCAGGCTGTAATCACTTCTATCTGCATAAATGTTGGATTTGCCATTTGTACCTTTTGAAAATGACAGATGCTGTTCTGACAAGTCTCTAGTTTATCATCCAATTTAATTCAGTAAAATACATAGGTTAATTCAGATAAAGCAGTAGTCAGTTAGAGTGCATTTCATGCATAATGGCATGGTGATTTCATGGTGCCCCTCAAGGTTCTGTCCTAGGCCCACAACTGTTGACTGTTTACATGTTACTGGATAATTTCTTCACAAACATTTTTCAGAAAATTGTATTAGCTTATATTGCTCCACATATGACGCTCGATCATATGAAGATACAGAATCTATTACAACAAAGGAAATGGATATGCTTTCATGTCAATTCTAAGACAATCAAAAATTATATATAGAGAATATCAAGAAAAACAACATTCTGTCCAATATGTGTAGGGCTGGGTATCGTTCAAAAATTTTCAATATCGATACCGATACCTTGAATTCGATACCGGTTCCTGAATGATACTTTTTTCGATACCAATTTTATTAAATCAATTTGAACAAGATTACATTATCTAAAAAAAAACCTTTGGTTTTATTTTTCAGCTTGTTGATGTTTATACAAACTCAAAGATTCATCTCCTGAGCCACTGCACAAAGGAACTAAATTTAACCAACACAAAAAAATCAGTGCAAATAGTTTTAATAAAGCTCAAATAGTCTTCAGTTTACACATCTGTTAGGCTACATTTACACTATTGCGTGTTCGTTTTAAAACGCATAGCTCAGACAGAATCATGATTTTATTTTCCATTGATTTACTGATGAGCATTAGCAGCTTCCAGCGCTGTCTGCCTGTGTTCTCTCTTCCATGATCGCTGCTCTGACTCAGAGTCAGAGGTAATAACATATTTAATTTCAGCAACATTACATGGCCAAAACACACATTAGATGGCAATCGGAAGTTATTACAAACACTCGATGGTGGTTTAAAGTGAGTTTAGAGTAAAAGCGGAAAATAAATCTTATTTATTGTCTTATGTAGCATGATGCTACAGTTTGCATGAATGCTCACATAACACGCGCTTTTGGTCGTGTAGTATGAACGGACATCTGCATATGATCGGAACTCCACGCAGCTCCCGCGCTACTCTCCATTGGAAATGAATGACTGAATGACCGGTCTGTCGCTTTTCGTTTGTCGAAGATAGTGGAAAGCCGGCTTGAAACGCAGTGGAAACGCCAGTATGACGAGGATCGTTTTCATTTTAAAACATAAACGCACCAGTGTAAATGTAGCCTTATATCTAAGGGGGGTGGGACGCATTCGCACTACAGCCTCACGTGTGCGTCACATCTCTGAGTGTAACCGGTGTAAACTAGTAGGTGTGTTCGACTTGACGCGGACCGACTGTGCAGACCGATCGGTGTATTACAGTATTACGAGAGCTAAAGAAAGCAGACTGCTCCGTGCGCTTTCGAATCACTCTCGCGCCGCACCTCTTCTAATCGAACACACCGGCTAGTGCTGCAGGCTTATTGGCTCATTGATGCTGATGAGATTAACCCCTTAGGTATCGAAATTTGGTACCGAATGGCGAGACGTTTTTCAGATTTCGGTCGAACTCGATACTCAGCCCTAAATATGTGGGATTCAAATATGTTTCTAATATTTAAGGCTAAATTAAAACTGAAAATGTATTTCTTCGATTTTTTTATTATTGTTTTAAAAAATGTCCGTTCCTGCTTTAAACAGTGAAATAAAATGTGACAGTGAAATTTAGATTTATTTTGGATGGTGTATGCTGATTTAAGATTGATTAAATTGTGCATAAAGTCCAATACAGCATTTTTCTTACTGGAAGTTATTTCTTATTTATAATATATTGGGAACAATGTAATATCTTATAGCTGTCAGGGTTTGGGTAGAGGATGGAGCGAGGACTCAGTACTGCAGAGAATGGGCTTTTATTAATAATAAAAATAAACAAAACCGCAACAAAAACTACCC
>NW_015505272.1:1432091-1434846 GCF_001515645.1 Sinocyclocheilus grahami | reverse complement strand
GCCAAAACACACATTAGATGGCAATCGGAAGTTATTACAAACACTCGATGGTGGTTTAAAGTGAGTTTAGAGTAAAAGCGGAAAATAAATCTTATTTATTGTCTTATGTAGCATGATGCTACAGTTTGCATGAATGCTCACATAACACGCGCTTTTGGTCGTGTAGTATGAACGGACATCTGCATATGATCGGAACTCCACGCAGCTCCCGCGCTACTCTCCATTGGAAATGAATGACTGAATGACCGGTCTGTTGCTTTTCGTTTGTCGAAGATAGTGGAAAGCCGGCTTGAAATGCAGTGGAAATGCCAGTATGACGAGGATCGTTTTCATTTTAAAACATAAACGCACCAGTGTAAATGTAGCCTTATATCTAAGGGGGCTGGGACGCATTCGCACTACAGCCTCACGTGTGCGTCACATCTCTGAGTGTAACCGGTGTAAACTAGTAGGTGTGTTCGACTTGACGCGGACCGACTGTGCAGACCGATCGGTGTATTACAGTATTACGAGAGCTAAAGAAAGCAGACTGCTCCGTGCGCTTTCGAATCACTCTCGCGCCGCACCTCTTCTAATCGAACACACCGGCTAGTGCTGCAGGCTTATTGGCTCATTGATGCTGATGAGATTAACCCCTTAGGTATCGAAATTTGGTACCGAATGGCGAGACGTTTTTCAGATTTCGGTCGAACTCGATACTCAGCCCTAAATATGTGGGATTCAAATATGTTTCTAATATTTAAGGCTAAATTAAAACTGAAAATGTATTTCTTCGATTTTTTTATTATTGTTTTAAAAAATGTCCGTTCCTGCTTTAAACAGTGAAATAAAATGTGACAGTGAAATTTAGATTTATTTTGGATGGTGTATGCTGATTTAAGATTGATTAAATTGTGCATAAAGTCCAATACAGCATTTTTCTTACTGGAAGTTATTTCTTATTTATAATATATTGGGAACAATGTAATATCTTATAGCTGTCAGGGTTTGGGTAGAGGATGGAGCGAGGACTCAGTACTGCAGAGAATGGGCTTTTATTAATAATAAAAATAAACAAAACCGCAACAAAAACTACCCCGTGGGGGAAAAACAGGCAAGGCAAGATCTGGACACGACACGACACGACACATCCAGGGAGAGACAATGACGAACTCACGCAGGACTGCAAACACAAGGAGAATAAATGGAGAGCAAATGAGGGTAACGAGGGACCACATGTGGGGCAAATTAACTAATAATCAGGTAACAAGATGGGAGGGGTCAAGACAATTGACATGAGCACATGGCACACCGAATCAAAGACAAAAAGCCATGTGCTCACACAAAACAAAACACAAGCACATGGCCAGCAAAACAAATCACAAGCCATGTGCTAGAACAAAAGACATGAACACGCAGCTAATGAGAAACTCATAAGCCGCGTGTTCACACAAGACAACAAGAAACAACACAAAACACAACACACGTGGACAGAAGAGCGCATGGCCGAGCGAACTCGAGACCGCACGCTCCCACAACAGACAGAACATGGAGCGCGAGTGTCCGGACCCCGACACGAAACCGAAACTCAAGACATGAGTGCCGGGATCTGAACACCACGCTCCAACATGAACCAGTACACGCAGACGAGAGCGCACGGCTCGAGCACACTCGAAGCCGCACGCTCACATGAAAACAATGACATGACGCGAGTGTCAGGGCTCTGTCACAAAACTATGAATTACACTAGACCGAAGTGACAGAACCCTGACAATAGCAGGTTATAATAATAGCTTATATTAACAGATAATAGCTGATAATTTGTACAAGTTTCTACGTGTTGCCATTTTAAGCATTAAAGCATTCAACACCATTTAAAGCACATGAGGAGGCCAAAGACAACTCAATTCAGTGCTTGCACGCTGAATTAATTTCAAACACAGAATCCTCTTTCACATATCCTTGCGCTTAAATGGACACATACAAATAAAATTATCTCAAAATACCTGTCTAGGCAAGTATTCTCGTAAACACAGTCGGTTATGTCTAGCGGAGAAAGATATTGCATGTGTATATTGTATACAGTATATGGTATAGTACAGTATATTGGATAAATACCTATACATACCTGCTGTTGTCTGTGTCATTAATGTTAATCAAACAATGAAACAACTTTAACAAAAATTAATCTGAATTTTTACAGTGATCAATATGCAGTATTTTTTTACCCTTAATTATTACATTTCCTTACCTGAATATTAGTGTTAAACCTTATATTATTTGTAACTTTGTTTTATTTTATGTATCTATGCTTGTAATTTGCTTATTTGTTCTTATTTTATTACTGACGGTTCACTTGTCTTAAAAATGTTTGACCTTTATTCGTTATTTTTGCTGTGGTATCGAGGAAGTGTTCTTTAAATAAAGGATTAGGTTTCATTTGAAGCAGAAGTTTTGGCTTTTAAAATGTATGCAATTACAGCTACTTTAACTACCTGATCAATGGTGTTACTTCCACTAATGGCATTATGTTTCATTTGAAGCAGAAGTTTTGGCTTTTAAAATGTATGCAATTACAGCTATTTTAACTACCTGATCATTGGTGTTAATTCCTCTAATGGCATTATGTTTCATTTGAAGCAGAAGTTTTGGCTTTTAAAATGTATGCAATTACAGCTATTTTAACTACCTGATCAATGGTGTTACTTCCACTAATGGCATTATGCTTCATTTGAAGCAGAAGTTTTGGCTTTTAAAATGTATGCAATTACAGCTA
>NW_015505272.1:1415995-1431736 GCF_001515645.1 Sinocyclocheilus grahami | reverse complement strand
GAGTAAGTGCCCAATTAACACTAAAAACCAGAGGTCACCAATGGCTCATAAACAAATATCTAGTTCAGTCATTAAACTCTAAATGGTGTAGGTTGATAGATTCTTTAAATGCAATCTTCTAGCAATTACAAGGAATTACATTATAAGATCAGAATCTTATCTGCTAGGGGATTTGTGTTGTTTCATGCAGCAACAATGTATCTTACATGCTTACAACAGCGAGCAGCAGATCTAGTCTGTCAAGACCAAATATACTTACATTGTTCAGTACAATAACATGCTAAAATTATTCGAGTTGTCATGTTTGAAATGTATTGTAGTTCTAAACACACATATACATAAAAAAACAAGAAGCACACTGTCTGCCATGACAACAGTGAGCTGCCACTAAGACAGTGGAAGCTGAGTGCAATGCAGCAGAGCTATCTAGACCCTCAATGGGATGGAAATGTAGAGACTGGGACCTCTTGGAGCTTTAATTGAATACACCTGCATTTAGTCAGAATGTAGGGTGCACTGAAAGGTCTGCTGAAGCATTAAGGTGGAAATGCCCACATACTTGTGCTTGTAACACCTAATGTGGCACAATGTCCAAAGGCACAGGCCATATAATTACCTGGGAGCACAGCCAATGAAACGAGGAAATTGTGCAATGATTGGCAGAGAAAGAGAGAGATCAGATGATCAGAAGACAGAAGTTCAAAGAGTCAAAGAGATAATGTCATGTAATTCTAAATCATAATTCATATTCTTATCATAAATTTAATTAAAGGATTATGGAGACACATGTTTTTATATAAGAATTCATATTTCTTTTAGAGAGAATGAAAACTTTATTTTTACTCACACAATGTTACGTCTTGTTTGATCTCACATTTTCAGGAACAAGGGCAGGTCAGGATCACAAGGTAAAAAGTGGTACAAAGTATGAAGATTGAAGTATGCAGGTTTGGTGAGGGTAAAATAAAAATGATGCTTTGAGTCGCTATCAATATAGGAATATTCATGGTTAAAACTATCTGCCATGATTATGCACTGTTTTTCATACTCCATTAGTTCAATAGTACTTCCTTATTTTATGCATTTTATTTTCTTATTCATTTAGTTCTGTTATTTTCTCATTTTGCTTTTACTATATTTTATTGCATTACATTTACAGTTCAAGGTTTCTGTAAAGCACTTTTGCATATAAATAAAGCTTTACTTAAGCTCTATCAACAGTATGTGCTTTTCTGATGATTACTACTTTTTTCCTTTTGTAAAAACCATGACAACAGTGAGCTGCCACTAAGACAGTGGAAGCTGAGTGCAATGCAGCAGAGCTATCTAGACCCTCAATGGGATGGAAATGTAGAGACTTGGACCTCTTGGAGCTTTAATTGAATACACCTGCATTTAGTCAGAATGTAGGGTGCACTGAAAGGTCTGCTGAAGCATTAAGGTGGAAATGCCCACATACTTGTGCTTGTAACACCTAATGTGGCACAATGTTCAAAGGCACAGGCCATATAATTACCTGGGAGCACAGCCAATGAAACGAGGAAATTGTGCAATGATTGGCAGAGAAAGAGAGAGATCAGATGATCAGAAGACAGAAGTTCAAAGAGTCAAAGAGATAATGTCATGTAATTCTAAGTCATAATTCATATTCTTATCATAAATTTAATTAAAGGATTATGGAGACACATGTTTTTATAAAATAATTCATATTTCTTTTAGAGAGAATGAAAACTTTATTTTTACTCACACAATGTTACGTCTTGTTTGATCTCACATTTTCAGGAACAAGGGCAGGTCAGGATCACAAGGTAAAAAGTGGTACAAAGTGTGAAGATTGAAGTATGCAGGTTTGGTGAGGCTAAAATAAAAATGATGCTTTGAGTCGCTATCAATATAGGAATATTCATGGTTAAAACTATCTGCCATGATTATGCACTTTTTTTCATACTCCATTAGTTCAATAGTACTTCCTTATTTTATGCATTTTATTTTCTTATTCATTTAGTTCTGTTATTTTCTCATTTTGCTTTTACTATATTTTATTGCATGACATTTACAGTTCAAGGTTTCTGTAAAGCACTTTTGCATATAAATAAAGCTTTACTTAACCTCTATCAACAGTATGTGCTTTTCTGATGATTACTACTTTTTTCCTTTTGTAAAAACAAAGGAAAAACATGCATATAGTACTCCAGATACAAATGCAGTCTAACAAAGTTAAAAACCAATGTGAAGCACATATTTGTAGTTGAATCATTGAAATATTAAACATTAACTATTCAATTAAATCAAAAAAAATAATAATAGAAAATCATTTGAGTTGTCAAGTTTTGCAACGGGCGGATACTTTTCTTGGTGGATAGTTTGATCCATGAGTTTATAGCAACACAATCTCATAAGAAAATCTAGCTAATCTATATTCTGTTTGGCAGTTTTGTATGAGAATCTATGAATTTTAGAAAAAAAGGAAATATGAAGGTCCACCCATTCATATTTACGCATCATACAAAAACATATGAATGAATTTGTACAAATGATACAAATTTACCACCAATTTACCAAAATGTTAGTTAGTTATGAATAGCCACGAGAGTGTGTTGGTTTACAGATACATTCCTTTTAGATATATTTGCGAAAGGTGTTTTTATCAGGAAAAATAATGAAAAAAAATAGAGAATGTTCCCAATGTAAGTGCACTACTGTACATGAAGTTTTGTTTGGACACAAATGGACAAGCTGAAAAAATGTAATGTGGTAATCGACAGCATGCCACAGATGATGTCAAAAGAGCTTAAGCTGTATTTAACCCAGAATATTCCTTTATAATGGTGTATACATTATCTGAACAGTGTACTGTTGCAAGCACAACAGTAAAAAAATATGGACACCCACTCAAACAGTTAGTGCTCATCTGGAATTTCACAGCAGGTAGGACAATTCATCAACATAACCAGTGCATTTATACAGTTTTGTATTACAAAAACAAATGCAAAAAGTAATGCAAAGTAGTTCCAGCATATGATACACTTCACTGCAACAATAAGCCTTTCCAAACCCATTAAAACAGACATGTACACAACACATTAGCCTTGTTCACACTGTCAGCCCAATCCAATTATTTGTGTATCCGATTGGAATCCATCTAAATGACTGACTGTCCACACTGTGCATCGCAACTGTTCAGATCTGATTTGTGTGTCCTGTTGCATTTTAGTTTTTTTCAGAATGTCAGTGTTGGTTTCTGTGCCAGTGAATTGGTATGTCTATGCTAAAAACAACATTAACAGCAAGTCAGTGTTGGTTTCTGTGCCAGTGAATTGGTATGTCTATGCTAAAAACAACAATAACAGCAATACAGTTTGCAATACAAATATTATCTTACAGATGTCATTTTCCACTTAACTTGCACTTCCCAACAACACAGCCGTATTTCTGTAAAGACATTCAGCATGTTTTCTGCAAACAACGCCTAACGTTTTAACGTTTTAACGTGGCATGAGAAAGGGACACAGGCTAAAAAATAATGCAAAATCCAATCTGAGTGGTCAGACTGAAACAGATTTCCAGAAATGTGACCACATACGAATGATTTAATGTGATTTTTTGCTGTTCACACTTGCTAAGTATGATCGGATTCCAATCGGATATGCACAAAAAAAATCAGATTTGTATTTTTTCTACTTTACAAATCTTGTACCAGTGACTTATACCAGTATTTAGTTTCCTACAACAGAAGACAGAATGCTGTAGCACTTCCTGTGGTCCACCTCCTGCAGCTACTTGATAATATCAGTGTGCTCAGAGATAACGGCTGTTTCATTCAATGCGGATGAGGCACAGAAAACTGGCAGATACAGCACACCATGTTCTCAGAGCCTCCTGTTCTTTAACTGCTGATCTGGGGTCAGTTGTAACTCGAGGACATTAATGTATAAGTCAGACCAAATGCTAAAAAAATGGCTGTTCTTTTATCAGTTTATTAATATAGGCAGAGAGGTACGCAGTGGGGGAGAGTATTTCAATTTCTCTGTTGCAAAACCTAAAATCAACATATCTTAAAAGTCGACATAAAATCATACATAATGCAAGACTCTTACCGTGAATACTTCACCAGTGATCTCCACAGTCCTCTACAATATTACAAGCACATTCCTTGAAACACTTTTCATTCCTTTGACTTCCATTCATACACACGTAAATGCGTGAAAGCAGAAACACACACTCATGTGAATTCCACTCTTAACAACATTAAAGTTGGCTGAACCCTCACCTGTGAATTTATATCACAAAGACATGTGACCAATAGAAGATCGATATGTCATGGTATGACATGTTAGCTGAATTAAAAGAATGCAAATAGCAGGTTTGCTCAAAGCCTAGCATGAACACAGCATTAGGCTAATGGTCATATAGAAATATAGAAATAGATATAGAAATGTAGGTATTGTTTCTAGCAAACTAAATGCTACCAAAGATGTATGCAATGCAAAACTAATAATAAAGATATACTAGATTGGCTTCCCCACTGGTTATTAAATTTGTCAGATGCATTTCTAGATAAACATCCAGAAATTGCATTGCATGAATTAGACACCACACTATGTATCCAGAAACTTGTCTAATTGTATGTCAATTGTTTTTTAAAAACATGTTTAGTTACAGATTGGAAAGACAGCCTTTGACAACTTCAGTTGCCCCCTGGCTTAAATGGGTTACGATGAGGAACAAGAAGCGTGTCTGACTCAGTGAGCAGGGAAGCATCAGATATCATACAGACTGCCAGCATGAAGCCTGCAGCGGTGTGTGTGTGTTTAGTTGGCTGTGAGTGAGCATTCAAATGACTGCACTTGTACTCTCTCTCTCTCTAGGTTAAACTAATGAAAGTGGCATAAGAAATAACAAGTATCATCTGTCATCTGTGCAACTTCCACTTCTGCAAACAATATCCTGAGAGGATCACTGTGCAGCGCTCTCATCTCCCGCTGTAGTTTTAGAAAGAGAGAAAGTGAGGAAAATAATTAGTTTAAGAGAATGAAAATGTGAAATCCCAAGTTTACAGCAATATGTGCCATTGTATAGATCTGAACAACCATCAATCACTTAATTAACCCTCGCACTGAGTTCCTCAATGAGGTTAAAATTTAGATTAACTGCACCAGTTCAGTTTTTAGAATCTGGAGGTACTTGCTTTCTGTGTTGCGGGGTTCCCTTTCTTGTCTGGTTGCTGAAAGGGGTTTCCCGAGGTTGCTGATTGGCTGGAGGTTCAGTCTTGGGAAGCCAGTGGTTGGGCGTTGGCTGGCGACGCGGAGCTGTGGTCTGCAGTTGAAGGGTAGACAGCACTCTTCGGAGATGCGGCGTTCGGCTTAACTCAGAACACGAAACTCTCAACGGAAAATAAAACAAACTAAAGAAATAGAAATAGATGTAAAGTTTGATGAGACCAGGTGGCGTTTCTTCTCATGGTTTTGGAGGAGCTGGCGTGTAAGCCAGACCACGCTCAAAACTAAAGAAGCATGACTAGGAGTGAAAAGCTAAAAGCCGCATGGCTAAAAGCTAGACACAAAAAGTCAGACCCGCAAAAAGGCAAAAGGCAAAAGACCAAAAAGCGCTAAGTTTGATGGTGTCCTGAGTATTTAAACCAGGCTGTTTAACACACCCAAATGGTGTTTTGACCAATTGTAGCTCGGGGTGTTGCAATGTTTCTCCTTCCCATTCATAAATCAACTGTTATCTCATCATTCACATGACCTGCGTTTTTCCCGCTCTGGTAGAGTATGATTTTGGACATGATTTCTATCACGAGGATATGATACATTTGACCAAGAATTGACTGGGAGAAACGTTTCAAGCATGAAAATTCAAACTCACACATACCAAGCATGAATATGACCCCTTAAGCTATTCAATAGTTATTCAAAATACATTCACAATAAATGATTAAGGCATGATGGTTAAACATGTGGGTTAGATACATGATATGGGGTTAGATATATAGCAATGGTTAGTTGCTCGAGTCCTTTTAGTGTCTTTTAGATGCATCTTCACATGGAAATTAAGTTTCTTTGGCATTCTGTGGACGTAAGGAGACCAGAGATTAAAATGTCTGTAAGGAATTTTAGTCTGTCTGTTCTTGTCGTGAAGTGGGGGAAGTCAATTTACGAGGAGCTTGTGACTGTAGTTACTATCGTGTGATAGTCATGCGGTCATCTCTTTTGACCATTATTCTTGATAACTTGCCCCAAAATTTTACAATCTCCTTGGACTTGTCAATGTGTTCTTTTGTGTTAATGTTGAAAACTGTTCTGTGACAGGGGCTTAGGTTTAGGCTTGCTTCAGAGAGGCTAGGGTCTGATTTATGACATCCTGTTGTCTTGGGCCTCTGTGGAATTTTTGTGACTCCTCGTGCCTCAACTCGGTTTTGACCAAATCTTAGATTGTCTGATTCGGTCTGATATCCTACACCACACTGTGCATCGCAACTGTTCAGATCTGATTTGTGTGTCCTGTTGCATTTTAGTTTTTTTCAGAATGTCAGTGTTGGTTTCTGTGCCAGTGAATTGGTATGTCTATGCTAAAAACAACAATAACAGCAATACAGTTTGCAATACAAATATTATCTTACAGATGTCATTTTCCACTTAACTTGCACTTCCCAACAACACAGCCGTATTTCTGTAAAGACATTCAGCATGTTTTCTGCAAACAACGCCTAACGTTTTAACGTTTTAACGTGGCATGAGAAAGGGACACAGGCTAAAAAATAATGCAAAATCCAATCTGAGTGGTCAGACTGAAACAGATTTCCAGAAATGTGACCACATACGAATGATTTAATGTGATTTTTTGCTGTTCACACTTGCTAAGTATGATCGGATTCCAATCGGATATGCACAAAAAAAATCAGATTTGTATTTTTTCTACTTTACAAATCTTGTACCAGTGACTTATACCAGTATTTAGTTTCCTACAACAGAAGACAGAATGCTGTAGCACTTCCTGTGGTCCACCTCCTGCAGCTACTTGATAATATCAGTGTGCTCAGAGATAACGGCTGTTTCATTCAATGCGGATGAGGCACAGAAAACTGGCAGATACAGCACACCATGTTCTCAGAGCCTCCTGTTCTTTAACTGCTGATCTGGGGTCAGTTGTAACTCGAGGACATTAATGTATAAGTCAGACCAAATGCTAAAAAAATGGCTGTTCTTTTATCAGTTTATTAATATAGGCAGAGAGGTACGCAGTGGGGGAGAGTATTTCAATTTCTCTGTTGCAAAACCTAAAATCAACATATCTTAAAAGTCGACATAAAATCATACATAATGCAAGACTCTTACCGTGAATACTTCACCAGTGATCTCCACAGTCCTCTACAATATTACAAGCACATTCCTTGAAACACTTTTCATTCCTTTGACTTCCATTCATACACACGTAAATGCGTGAAAGCAGAAACACACACTCATGTGAATTCCACTCTTAACAACGTTAAAGTTGGCTGAACCCTCACCTGTGAATTTATATCACAAAGACATGTGACCAATAGAAGATCGATATGTCATGGTATGACATGTTAGCTGAATTAAAAGAATGCAAATAGCAGGTTTTCTCAAAGCCTAGCATGAACACAGCATTAGGCTAACGGTCATATAGAAATATAGAAATAGATATAGAAATGTAGGTATTGTTTCTAGCAAACTAAATGCTACCAAAGATGTATGCAATGCAAAACTAATAATAAAGATATACTAGATTGGCTTCCCCACTGGTTATTAAATTTGTCAGATGCATTTCTAGATAAACATCCAGAAATTGCATTGCATGAATTAGACACCACACTATGTATCCAGAAACTTGTCTAATTGTATGTCAATTGTTTTTTAAAAACATGTTTAGTTACAGATTGGAAAGACAGCCTTTGACAACTTCAGTTGCCCCCTGGCTTAAATGGGTTACGATGAGGAACAAGAAGCGTGTCTGACTCAGTGAGCAGGGAAGCATCAGATATCATACAGACTGCCAGCATGAAGCCTGCAGCGGTGTGTGTGTGTTTAGTTGGCTGTGAGTGAGCATTCAAATGACTGCACTTGTACTCTCTCTCTCTAGGTTAAACTAATGAAAGTGGCATAAGAAATAACAAGTATCATCTGTCATCTGTGCAACTTCCACTTCTGCAAACAATATCCTGAGAGGATCACTGTGCAGCGCTCTCATCTCCCGCTGTAAACATCAGTACGAACGTTAATTTACAATTGCATTAGACTCGGCACAGATTGTATTATGCAAGGCAAAATCTTTTTTATTTTTAATCACATAAATGTAACCTTGATGAGCAAGAATAAACTTAATTTAAAAAAATTTTAAATAAAATCTTACCAACCCCAAACTTTTGAATAGTACATGGTATTATTACAGCCTCAAGATAAGACATTTTAAAAAACAATTTTTATATATTTTTTTATATTTTACTGTATATTAAAAACCATTTAGTATATTTTTGTTCAGTAGGGACTGCATTTAAATTTACTTTTAAAAGCACATTTCATTTCATAATGTTTAAAATAAGAACTGTATTAAAAGCTGAAATGTAATGAAATTTCTTTTATATTTTTCCCCTTATTTAAGTGTATTATTTAGTTTTTTGTTTGTTTTTATTATTGTAGTTATATGGGCAGATTGTATATAGTTTTTTTATTTATACATTGCCATTTTTAGCTTTCTATTTTGTGTTGATTTTGGCAAAAATGATTAGGCTATAATAAAAAAACAGCTTGGACATTTTTAATAAATGTGCAAAATGTCACAGACAATATTCTTCCCATATATACTGCAAACTACTTAAATTTTTATTATTTGTTTATTCAAATTAGAAGCTTTTCATTTACATTTATGCATTCAGCAGGTGCTTTTATCCTAAGCGACTTAAAATAGAAGAAAATAAGCACTTTGACAGAGCCAACCATAATCGTACTATATGATGCCAGTTTTATTGTGCAAGATGCACTGGTTATATAATAATACATTTCATTATCAACAAGTACAGGAGTCTTTTATGTTGTTTCACACAGTAAAACTGATGATGCAACAGGCAAATTGACAGAATAAGTGAAAAAGTGGTCTATCTGCATAGTTTGAATGATTTAAAAATGTCCTAAAACCAATCCTTCGCCATTGCCTGTGAGGCACATGCTGTTTGTGTCTATCTGGGCTCCTTACTTGTGCTGTCCACAAAGGAGAATGCAAGACTGAGTGCGAGCGCAAACAAGGCAAACGCCGTCTGTTTTGTTGTGTTTTTGGCTGGAAATGAGAGCACATGGCTAGTACACAAGTTTGCCATGTTTACTGCTTTCAATGGGAAAAATCCAATCTGCTTTTTTAGGATAAATCAAAAAGTGACTTACATTTCAAACAATCCCACAATCCTTTACAGAGCTCAAACCACCAACATCCCAGTCACTAGCCCAGATATTTAACCACTATGCCACTCCAACTTTTCTTTATAACTTTAAAATGACTCAGTCTCATTGTACTCTTTGTAAGTTGGTAAGTGCCTCCAAGCGTTTCACTCCCTTATTAGTGTATGACCAGCTTCATGCAGGAAGTTTCCTCACACTTCCATTAGTCATATAGAGGAGATGATTGTGCCGCCGACTGAAACACAGACGTAACCAGCCTAATCATAGCATCCCTCCCTCTCTCAGCAGTCACGACCACATAATAGGCCAGTATTTATAGAGTCTCTCCTACAGCTCCTACAGATTCTAGTATTTTGCTCAGAACAGCTCTGTTCCATTGTCTAAGCCAATGTCTGGCTAAACAGATGTAATCAGATTGTCAGGGTCAGTTTTTCAAGAAGAGTTTAAGTCAAATTTCTCCATAAAAAAGATTCTCTTTTGGAAATCATATGGGCTCGAGACTTTTTCTTGATCTGTTGTAGACAAGAGTTCTGGCACTGTTAAGATTTTTAAAGGGAAAGTTCACCCAAAAATGAAAATTCTCTCATAATTTACTCACCCTCTTGACTCAAACCCGTATGTCTTTTTTTTAACTGCTGAACACAAAAGATGATATTCTGAAGAATGCATCAATTTTTTATGGTTAAAAAAAACACACAAAAGTCTTACAGTTGGAAATGACATGAATGTTGACAGAATTTAGATTTTTTTTTAGGTGAACTATCCCTTTAAGTCACATTTTCTTTTATTTCAACTACTCTTTAATCGTGTTGACTTAGGGGCTGTACAGCATACTGCATTCCTCCTAATGTTTTTTATTGTTTGTCTATGCACACATGCAGCAGAATAAGATGGCTGCTGCATCATGTCACAATTTTTTATTAGCATCTTACACCATGAGCACCACTTTCAGATGGTATGTAAAGTTAACTGTAGTTCATCTTTTTAAAATCATGTCTCAAAACATTCTCCTCCAGCTGTTACGTACCGCCCAGCTGCCCAGTCTTATTTTTTTAAATGAACAAGGAACATTCAAGTAATAGTTCACCCAAAACTGTAAATTATGTAATTGTTTACTCATGTCGTTCCAAACCTTTATGTCCTTCATTCTACTGTGAAACACAAAAAAAGATCATTTGAAAAATGTCTGTGTTTTTTATATTCATGCAGGTCAGTGGGGTCCATTATATGGATTAAAACCGAAAAATAGGCCTATCTTTCCACAGCACACAGGCAACTATTGTACCCACAAAGAAAGTTATTTCATATTTATATTAAAAGACAGGAATAATTACAAATAATATTCGTTGCATTTACAAAGATGTACGGCATTCAGAATACTATCACAGTATTCTGACATTTGTATATATATATATATTTTTTTTTTTTCGTTTTTCTCAGTTTTATACCAGAGATAGGTTGTATTTGATTGCTGAGTGTGTTCATTGAGTTACATCTCAAAACACACTAAAGGGACTGAGATAGTTTACTTGAGACCAGGGAATTGAGAAATTACTGTAATTACATTTATGGCGTGTTTGTTTATGAAAAAGCATGCTGTGAAGATCCCATTTTTTGGTTTGTGTATATACACAATCTGGGAAAAGCACTAATGTCTCCCTAGATAAAATTAGTGCTTTTCACAGAACATACATATCCACATTCCACACACACCCATCGTGTCACAGTCTTCAGCGGGTGTGCCCAGGAGGGCCACCAGATGACTGTGTTCTGGGAGCACATGGCTTGTGTTGTGTTTGTCTGTTGCCATGTGCTCTCTCCTGTCTATTGTCTGGCCCCTCCCATCTTGTTACCTCGTTATTGTTTAAGTTGCTCCACCTGTGTCTCCCTCGTTTGGTTCCTATTTATTCTCCTTGTGTCTGCCGTCCTGTGCTGATCCGTCATTTCTCATTGTGTGTTTCGTGTCTGCATGTGTGCAGCTTTAGCTCTGCCTGTCTGTTTTTCCCCCTCGGGGTGGTTTGAGTTTGTTTGTTTCATTTGTTACTAAAATAAAATGCCATTTCTCCAGCGATTGAGTCCTCTCTTCATCTCCCCGCACGCACCGTGACACATCGTAAACACACTCACATGCAAATGGCATGTGACAATATATGCATCATTAATAAGAACATATACTGTAATGTGCACATACCACATTAATGGTGAAGTGTATAGTTTTACTTCCACTAAAAGGAATTCCAAAAACAAGCATTGTTTTCAAACAGGTTTCCCAAACTTCATTTACTCACCGAATCAATATGATTTTATTTTGCCCCTGGAAGACTAAAAGTGGTATGTTTTGTTTTTCCAGAGGACAGTCAAGGTGACTGGCTACATCCAAAATGGAAAACTTCCCAACTATATGGTAGATGAAAAACAGTATTTGAAAAAGTAGCATGTCTGAATTACCTGAGGCCACAGGAGGGTTAGCAAATGACAGTGAAATAATGGAGCTGACCCTGGTAGGTCATGTGAAAGACAAAATTACAACTGTAGGACATTTTGATTAAATTAATACTACACACATTCACACTCTAATTTTTTTTTAATGTAAATTCACAAGAAGTACCTACTCAGACAGCATGCGATTTTGTACACAGCCAAAGTGAATATTTATTGTTCTCTTTTTCTTGAAGTTGTTAAAAGCAAAGCCCCAGCTGTTGCCATCTAGTGGACCCAACAATTAGTGGCTTTAGAACATTTGAACTGTTCTTTTCCATAAGAGTTGATGTGGGCCAGGTGCTGTCAATCAACAAAAAGCACCATAAAAATTGTTCATCTGACTTTTCTTTTATATTTATAGTCCTATAAAACCATATGACAAATTTGTATGAGGAACAGACTGAAAGTTAAGTCATTATTCACTGAAAATCCTGCCTTGAAAATCTTGCTTGACAGCTATTAACTCACCATGGTCAGTGGTCACCATTAACTTTCACTATTGAATGGAGCAGCTTGGACATTCTTTTAAATAACTCCTTTCAGGTGACACAAAACAAAAGAAAGTCATACAGATTTCAAAAGACCTGAGTAACTGATGACTGTTTTCACTTAAACTGCTATTTGCACAGTTTTTACAGAAAGTTTTTACACTTCTATTTATTTGATGTATAAGTTAAAGTAGCATGAACAATAATGATGTCACGTTAGAATGACCAGAAATTCTTCGGCTGAGGAACTCTTAGGTTTAATTTCATGCTCTGCTACATCCCTCTCATTCTGACTTGAAAGATGTGGAAACAGCGTCATCCTTATTTAAGCAAGTCAGGGGAAATGTACAAGAGGAGAATAAAGGAGAGAAAGATGGCAGTGCAGTGTGCTGAGTCAGGAAATTAGTGTGCAGACCTGATTTCTTCACTCATGCTTTACAAAAACACACACACAAACGCAGATGTGTTGGCAATCAAAGACAGCAGTGACAGACACAGGAAATGTAGGGTGGATGACAGGTGTCTGTTAAAATGTTGCCCCTTTTTCTTATTCAAGGCTGTCATTTAGGGGTCAACCGGTATGCGTTTTTCAGGGCCGATACAAATTATTATGGATCAAGTTGACTGATAAACAATATTTTGAACCGGTATGTCTGGTGTAAAAATGAAAATTAATGTCAAAATTCAAATCATAAAATGTTTCATATCGGCACCGATAATCGGCCAGATAATCAGTCAACCCCTACTGTCATTATTCAGTTTGTATTTTAGGTACATTTTTGACCTTTTTTAACATTTTAATGGACAGTGATATTATAGAAAAGAAAGGAAAAAATATGGAGGAAAGGTTCCAGAAAATGACACAAGCAAGACTTGAACCCACTGCACCCACTTGAGCAGCCTGGCCTAATGTAATTCCTCAAATCTGCACATTGTTTTCATGTCTGATATTTCCTTCTGACTCATGCAGAGCCTGAAGAGAGTCATCAGTGGTGACTAAACCAACACCTCTCTCCTGTCCAGTTAGAAGACATACCCACACACTCACACGCAATGATTTAATGAAGTGAAAACAGGCTTTTCTACAATCTGCATATCTGACCACTGGGTATACATTTTGAAGATGTGCAAGCTAAATTACCATGCTGATGCAAAATGAGAATAGATTATATTTTAAGCCTGCTAGAATCTAAAGCCTAGAGTCATTGTCTGACATTAAATCACTCATCTAGAGCAACCCATCCATTGATTGCACCCAACTATTTGTTGTTAATAATAATAATAATAGTGTCACGAATCCGGTCCATGAACTTCCGTCTGCTAGCCATCAGAGGTCACCCTTTCCATTTTCATTGACTCTCGCACTACACACTGTTGCATATCACCCCGGACTACATATCCCATCATTCATTGCACTGATTGCACAAAGCACTGATTGCACACAGCTGTTTCACTGATTGAGTCAAGTCACAGCTAATCTTCCTGAGTCAAATCGAGTCACAGTTTATTATCCTGAGTCTGGTCAAGTCACAGCTGATATTCGTGAGTCTGGTCAAGTCATAGTTCATTATCATGAGTCAAGTCAGGTCACTGCTGATCTTCCTGAGTCAAGTCTTGTCACAGTTGTTCTTCCTGAGTTCAGTCAAGTAACAGCTGATATTCGTGAGTCTGGTCTAGTCACAGCTGATCTTCACGAGGCAAGTCAGGTCACAGTTGATCTTCCTGAGTCAAGTCTAGTCACCGCTGATCTTCCTGAGTCGAGTTTAGTCACAGTTGATCATAATGAGTCAAGTCACAGTTCATTATCATGAGTCAAGTCTAGTCACAGTTGTTCTTCCTGAGTTCAGTCAAGTCACAACTGATACTCATGAGTCAAGTCAAGTCACATCTGATCGTCATGAGTCCGGTCTAGTCACAGTTGATCGTCATGAGTCAAGTCAAGTCACATCTGATCTTCCTGAGTTCAGTCAAGTCACAACTGATACTCATGAGTCAAGTCAAGTTACAGTTCATTATCATGAGTCAAGTCACAGCTGAGCTTCCTGAGTTCAGTCAAGTCACAACTGATACTCATGAGTCAAGTCAAGTTACAGTTCATTATCATGAGTCAAGTCACAGCTGAGCTTCCTGAGTTCAGTCAAGTCACAACTGATACTCATGAGTCAAGTCAAGTTACAGTTCATTATCATGAGTCAAGTCACAGCTGAGCTTCCTGAGTTCAGTCAAGTCACAACTGATACTCATGAGTCAAGTCAAGTTACAGTTCATTATCATGAGTCAAGTCACAGCTGAGCTTCCTGAGTTCAGTCAAGTCACAACTGATACTCATGAGTCAAGTCAAGTTACAGTTCATTATCATGAGTCAAGTCACAGCTGAGCTTCCTGAGTTCAGTCAAGTCACAACTGATACTCATGAGTCAAGTCAAGTTACAGTTCATTATCATGAGTCTAGTCAAGTCACAACAGATCTGTCTGAGTCAAGTCAAATCACAGTTGATTCCCTGAGTCAAGTCAAGTCATAGTTGATTCCCGAGTCAAGTCAAGTCATAGTTGAGTCAACTCAAGTCACAGCTTCCATTGCTGAGTCAAGTCAAGTCTCTCGGCCAAGGAGGTCGTTTGTGAACTTCTGTCCTGTCCCGACCCAGACAGGGAGGCTGCCTCTGAACACCCAGTCTTATCTGTCAACCCCAATGTTCTATCTGTGTTGTCTGTCTCTGCTTTCTTGTTATTACAGTCTCCGCCATGGTCTCCTGATTGGTGTGGTTCACCGGGGGGGTTCCCTGTTTCTTCTGCTCCGCCGTGGTGGTCTGTCTGGCTCTGGTGGTCCTCTGCCCCGCCGTGGTGGTCTACTGTCTGGCTCTGGGGGTCCTCTGCTCCGCCGTGGTGGTCTGTCTGGCTCTGGTGGTCCTCTGCCCCGCCGTGGTGGTCTACTGTCTGGCTCTGGGGGTCCTCTGCTCCGCCGTGGTGGTCTGTCTGGCTCTGGTGGTCCTCTGCTCCGCCGTGGTGGTCTGTCTGGCTCTGGTAGTCCTCCGCTCCGCCGTGGGGGTCTTCTGCTCCGCAGTGGTGGTCTACTGTCTGGCTCTGGTGGTCCTCTGCTCCGCCGTGGTGGTCCTCTGCTCCGCCGTGGTGGTCTTCTGCCCTGCTGTGATGGTCTACTGTCTGGCTCTGGTGGTTCTCTGCTCCACCTGTACGGTCGGCTTCGCCCTGGCTCTCTACTCCGCTGGTTCTGCCTCAGTTCCCGGTCTCTCCACTTCCATGTGGACCTGGCCCTCCATCCCTCCCCATGTTCCGCCTCCACTCCACCGCCCTCTGGAATCGTAAAGTGTTTTGGAGCGTCTGGAAGCCGCTCCCTGGGG
>NW_015505272.1:1400456-1415923 GCF_001515645.1 Sinocyclocheilus grahami | reverse complement strand
ACTTCCGTCTGCTAGCCATCAGAGGTCACCCTTTCCATTTCCATTGACTCTCGCACTACACACTGTTGCATATCACCCCAGACTACATATCCCATCATTCATTGCACTGATTGCACACAGCTGTTTCACTGATTGCACACAGCTGTTTCATATCACTCACTCACTATTTAACACACACTCTGATCCCTTCCCTCTGCCGAGTATTGCTTAGCCTGTTAGTTTTCCTAGTTCCTGTGTTTCCTTGTTTTGCCTTGCCTTGTCGGTTTCCTCGGTTCTGATCTTTGCCTGTCTCCCTGGATTTATCCCTCTAGTCTCGCCCCTGTGATTCTGTCTGCCGATCGTCGACCTATGCTACCCCTAGGACTATTCTTGTGTTTTGCCCGACATATACCTGTTTGACCCTGCCTGTTATGACCACGTCTTCTGTTCAGAATAAAGCTTGCACATGGATCCACACGTCTCACGTCTTGTCAGCCCCGTAACAAATAGTATAGTAATAGTAAAATAATAATGTTCATAATAATGCATAACTACTGTACAAACTAACAACAGATTTTAAGGTTTATGGTCTACTGTCTGGCTCTGGTGGTTCTCTGCTCCACCTGTACGGTCGGCTTCGCCCTGGCTCTCTACTCCGCTGGTTCTGCCTCAGTTCCCGGTCTCTCCACTTCCATGTGGACCTGGCCCTCCATCCCTCCCCATGTTCCGCCTCCACTCCACCACCCTCCGGAATCGTAAAGTGTTTTGAGCATCTGGAAGCCGCTCCTTGGGGGGGGGGGCTCTGTCACGAATCCGGTCCATGAACTTCCGTCTGCTAGCCATCAGAGGTCACCCTTTCCATTTCCATTGACTCTCGCACTACACACTGTTGCATATCACCCCAGACTACATATCCCATCATTCATTGCACTGATTGCACACAGCTGTTTCACTGATTGCACACAGCTGTTTCATATCACTCACTCACTATTTAACACACACTCTGATCCCTTCCCTCTGCCGAGTATTGCTTAGCCTGTTAGTTTTCCTAGTTCCTGTGTTTCCTTGTTTTGCCTTGCCTTGTCGGTTTCCTCGGTTCTGATCTTTGCCTGTCTCCCTGGATTTATCCCTCTAGTCTCGCCCCTGTGATTCTGTCTGCCGATCGTCGACCTATGCTACCCCTAGGACTATTCTTGTGTTTTGCCCGACATATACCTGTTTGACCCTGCCTGTTATGACCACGTCTTCTGTTCAGAATAAAGCTTGCACATGGATCCACACGTCTCACGTCTTGTCAGCCCCGTAACAAATAGTATAGTAATAGTAAAATAATAATGTTCATAATAATGCATAACTACTGTACAAACTAACAACAGATTTTAAGGTTTACGTAAATTACAACTATGTCAGTCTGTTCAAAGTTATTGTATGGCTTTATACGTCTTGAAATAGATCACACATACCTTTTTTTTTTTTTTTTTTTTTAGCTTGACAGCCATAGTTAGCCACTACTTTTTTTGTCTCTAGTTTGAGTGCCCTATTCCTAAAGTAGATAAAAATAAATACTTCTATTAGCCTTAAGGAGATGGAGATGCTTCATAAATACCGACAGCTGTTCTTAATAGGGCATCATTTCGAACATATCCACCAAACTCTTATTTTCTTCTGTTTTAAATGGCATTCCAAGCAATTAGAATGAGATTAAACTTTAGTAATTAGTTGCTATTAATAAAACAACTGTAAGGTGTGGCTAAAGCTCTTAACAATCTGTTCCTTGTCGCATCCAAATTACAAACAATCAGAATGGCTAGCATGTTGTTTTCAATTTTCACGTTCAGCATGACAGCGTAACAACCAGAGCATGTGTCTGAGATTATAAGACACTGTGTATTAAAAGGAAGTACAGATGATATCGCTTTTCCCTAATTGAACCTCAATTCTGTGGACAAAAGAACATTAAAACCATTGTGCCACTTGCTGTATTGTTGAAAGCATTACTTCACACCTAAATACTGCTGACGAAGATCGTACAGGAGCACTTTACCTTGCAATGCTGCTCTCTCTTGCATTTCCCAATATACGCTTCGACTGTATCACACAGAACATGAATGTGATAAACAATGGTTCAATAGTTTTTCACATAATCCCTGATTAAAATAAACAACATGTCCAAAATTATGGTTTTGTATTTCAGAAAGACACAATGTCAGTCATCATGGAAACAAGTTCCACTCACACTTTTAAACTGCAGAAATATTTAAACTTTTGTATTACTGTGTGTTCAATCAATGTGAATGCGTTCATGCACTGCCATTCAAAAGTTTGGGGTTAGTAAGATTTTTTAAAGAAATTAAAACTATTGAGCAAGGATGCATTACACTGATGAAAAATGACAGTAAAGACTTTTTTAATGTTACATAAGGGTTCTATTCCAAATAAATACTGTTCTTTTGAATTTTCTACTTATCAAAGAACCTCACCAAATTAATCCCACCAAGAATTCCACCCAAATGTTAAGCAGCATAACTGTTTTCCACATTAATAATAAGAAGAAATGTTTCTTGAGCAGCAAATCAGCATATCAGAATGATTTCTGAAGGATCATGTGATACTGCAGACAGGAATAATGACTGCTGGAAATTCAGATTTGTTATCACAGAAATAAAATTACATATTAATTAAATAAAATGCATATTATAAAAAATATTGTATATTAAAATTACTTATTAAAATATATTAAAATAGAAAACTTAATTTAAGGTGTAATAAAAGAGACTTCTTTCAAAAAAAAATTAGACCACAAACTTTTGAGGGGTAGTGTATGTTTCGAAAAGAGAAAGAGAAAAAGAGAGAGCCAAAAGAGGAATTCAAAGCTTTTCTCAGGTGCTCAAGAAAGTAATGGATCTGTCAGTCAACAATGAACAGCTGTGTGATTTATAACTCTCAAACACATACACACACACTATTGCAATAAGGCATAATCTCTGCTCAGAGACATTTCAAATTATAGGTTAATCTCTTGATCTGTCCTATTTTAAAGCCAAGGTCAGTGTCCAGCACATAGCCAGTATTGTTCAAAAACAATAAAAAGCTCAGTTCAGGGACAACTGAACTTAAATGTTTGTGACAAGTTAAAGGGATGGATTTAAAATGTTTTATAATATTTTTCTTTTACAGAATACATCATTTTTTCTGCTTTCAAACCTCAGAACTAGCTTCATGGGCAGTGATCTGACACAGTGCGGTTATGCTTTGAGCGACCAAAGTTTGAATCCTGGCTTTTGAATCCAATGCCACCCCCCTCACTCTCATACTTCACTTCCTGTCCAAACTCTACATTGTCCTATTTAAATAAAGGAAAAATAAAGAACCCATCAACATCAGTGCAGACCATCTGAGTTTTCAGTGGAAAATAAAAATAGTTTCTGCTTACAAATCACAGCTTTCTCTGCTCAAAATAAGAGATAAGGCAATTCATTTGTCTTTTTTGAGAACTCAGAAACCAAAAGCTTTGCATCTACTTTGTATTTTGCCTTTTGTCAGTTGAAAAGACCATTAATAATCATTATCATTCTTTGAGAACACAACACCAGCCAAAACGAAGCAATATTTCATTTTTTTAACAAAGCATGTGAGGCACTCCCTGAAAAGTCTTATAATAATTAATGACAAATGCATGAACCAACCAATGATTTGCATTTTTCTACAGACTTTGATCTTTAGTGAGCATACATTTCCAACTGTTCAACATAAGGTTGTGTGTCAATAATAGTTTGCTCTGCATGCTGTCAGCACTTTGCATTAACACACACACACACACACACACACACACACACACACACATGTACGTCCTTGGTTAAGATGGTGTTTGCATGCACAACCAGCTGGCATTTACAGTATGAGCCCATTTTCAGCTCTAAATGAGAAAACATGCTCTTGGAAGACTGTGGAAGAAGTCCAGATGGAGAATTTGGAAGCAGAGGAAATTAGATCTTGAGCTAAAGAGCACAGATGAACATCCTGCAGACAAAATGCACCTCTGTCATAGAGAACAAGAGAGAAAAGAGCACAAAACATGCATCTTGACCGTATCTGACATCATCTTGGATTTCTTCACTTGGAATATAGTGCATGAGTCACATATGGACTGCTTTTGATGCATACCATATCATATAATTAATTTTCATTATATGGAAATAAAATCTCCTATTGTATCCCACAGAAGAAGGAATGTCAAATCGGTTTGGAAAGACAAGATGGTGAATAGATTGCAAAAATGTTATTAACAGAGATGGACTATCTCTTTAAATTTTATATGCGGGAAAGCCCTGGCTCATATCTTGTGTCATGTCTAATCAATAAGCCCACAAATATATTTTTCAGACATCCAATCAATAATTTAAATGAAAACACTCACATATATGAACAAGGTTAGACAGCATCATGTTAGACATTATGGCTGGGAATTATTCTGATGTTACTGTGACAGTCGTGTGAAAGGCTCTGAAATAAGTCACTCCAAAAGCAAAAAATAACCCAAAAAGACTGTCCACCTGCTGAGAAAGATAAGCTGCAGTTCAATGTGTGTGCCAGAAGGTGGAGCCAAATCTATTCACACAGAGCCTCCTTTCTGCTCCAGTCCTAAAACTCCCCATGATGAAACTAGAACTGCATTAAACAGAGGGTACCCGACACAGTCAAGTTACACATGCTCCCAGGATGTGATACGGCATCATGAATATTTAACAGCTAAGTGAATGGTCCTACTTAACTCTCCTATTCTGACAGGCTTGAACTGTACATGACAGTAAGATCTGGATTTTGAAGACAACCTCCGAAGCAAGTTTCCTGAGGGGGTGCTAAAGCAACATTATATAACTTACTCAACATTTATACTGCTCAGCTCTCACAAAACCTTAAACTTGGTCTTATTCAAATATAAGAAATCTTTATTTGATATTTTTAATTTGAGGTGCTACATCTAAGCAAATTACACCTAATTTATACAATTCACGGCTGTTAAAGAAAGGACACGATGCTGACAAATACAGCCCTGTAAAGACCATGTAAAAAAAGTTTTACTTGTAATTATAAAAATTATATATATATATATATATTTTTTTTTTTTTTTTTACATTTTTTAAATCTTTACATTATTTTTAACTTGTGATAAATTACCACACTGTGAAATCACATGATGTGACTCAAAATTACCAATATTTATCCTGAAACAGAAGCATTTATAGGAGTTGGTATTGCGGGTAGGGTCATTCTCATTCTAGAAAGTGTTTTATTAAGACAAAAAGTCTGCATGATTTTTTGCAAATGATTTATCAATGTTTTGGCTCATTTTCCCAGAAAAGAAAGTGAATGTTGCACCAGCAAAGGGATTCACAAAAAATATTTACCTGAAGTACCCCCTGATATTTTAAATGAAAATTTCTAATATTGTAACAAATCATTTGCATATTTATGGTTCTTTGATATCAGTTAAGGGTCGCGTTGTGTGTGTGTGTGTATTATTAAGATATATATATAAAAATATGTATTTTGTTTTTATTATTTATTTTAATTTTACCTTTTTTTATTTAATATTAGTTTTCAGACCACAAACCCCTGGCAAGTTCCCTGAACTGGTTTACAGGACCCAGTTTGGGACATTGGGATATTAGCATACAGATGACCTCAAAGCCAATAGACATGCACTAAAACCCATAAAACTTGCATATATGAATGTCATGGGGCCTTGAACTAAGAGGGATTAAAACACTATTTAATGAAATAACGTGTACCGTCTAACACTCCTTACAGCAGCAGTTGAACATTTATAACAATCCAGCTTCACAGCTTTTACTCAGGGCAGCTCTAATTACAGGTTATCAGAGTAAAGCAGACTCTTAGTGTAATCTGAGACCCATGTGTGGGACGTTACTTCAGTGGTTTGTTAGACTGCAGTCTGAAAGCAGGTATTACAGAGGAAAGGATGAGCACCAGATGAGGCTTAGACTGTATAGTGGAGTAGAGTCTTTGTTTGTCAATGCTGTATTTTATGTTTTGTCTTCACAAACATGCTAGAAGTGCAATGAGAATGTCTTTAAATCTGTGGGGTGTAGTATAGTGGTTGAGATCTGGTCTGGTAACCACAAGACTGCAGGGTCAAACATGCATGGGACAATCATTTATCTATCACGACCAGTATGTCCTCGAGCACTTCATCCCAAAGCGGGACTGCCCCTGTAGTTTAACATGGTGCTGTTTGGTGACAAGGTTATGGAAATAAATTCCACTGACCCAGGCATGGGGCAATAAAAAATACTTTTTTTATTATTATTACACACTAGGAAATCTAATATTGAGAATCACTGAATGTAACATTTGGAAATCTAACCTTTAAATAATGATTAGGCATTAAAGGCATGCATTTAGCTGTATCTTATTTGTCTTATCAGCTTCAACAGTCTTGGACTTTATACTGACACCTATTGGTGTAGATGCATGCACACCTTCTGACGTTTGATAGCAAAGCTGTTGGGTTATAATGGGTAATATGTTTGACAGCTGGCTAAAAGCAATATGTTTGTTTCATATAGTGCTATTATTAGTGTCAATTATATGAGCTGGTCATGTGATCTGAACATGGTGGCATCCATGGGGGGAATAAAACAAAATAAAATGGCTTTTTCTGATGTGAATGAACATCAAATTTCATTATATTTAAAGTGATAGTTCAGTCCAAAATGAAAATTCTGTCATCAGTTTCTCACCCATAAGACTCATTTATCTTCAAAACACAAATAAAGATATTTTTAATGAAACCAGAGAGATTTCTGTCCCTCCACTGAAAGTCTGTGTTGGCGCTTTGGAAATGAATCAGTTTTTAAAAAAATCAGAGGTTCGAAAATGAAGCAAGCAAGCATCCATTCATTTTGCCTTCTTCTGCATAGTTGTTACCTAATAACAGAGGTAAACAGCTGCCACTCTGATGGTTTGTGGTTCGGAACCAAAAAGTCACCAGACCAGGCAACTGAACTTTGTGAAAGCCCCCTTAAACACAATCACTTAACATGATGAACAAATTCAATTTAGGCTTTTATTCACATAGAAAGTGATCAACGCACATATCTAGAGCACATCAAACATGGATAAATAAAATCACCAGAAGTAAAAAACTCTTCCAGTCTTTATTTATAAAAATATTTTCTCTGAAAGTCAGAGTTAGAATAGTTTGCGAGAATGTGATTATAAACACAACAAGGATGTTTTACCTCATGTCATGTGACTGGTCATGTATACCAATTGACCCTTCGCAAAAACCCGCCTTCCTTAGTTACTGTTGCTATGTCCGACAAGCCATGCCGCTCTCACACTACACATCATGTTCTCACACAGTAAAAAATACATCACGGAGCAAAAGGAATCTGCCAACACGCTGACAGACAAGACAGAGCACGTTACTTCTAGTATGAAACAAGCTCTCAGTTTTTAAATGTTTTACATTTTTTAAGAAATTCAAACAATAAATATTCTTTTGTGGCTCTTTAATGTGTCGTGAGTGACAGATCAATGTATTGCCTCAGTTCAAGTGGCACGTGAACCGATCGTCTTTTCATATTTACTTAAAGCACGAAATAAACATGACTGAACATAAGAACGTATTTTATTTCAAGTGCGAAAAGGCGTCAATACACGCAATTTTTCGAGTTTAAGTCCACTGAAGTTAATCTACTCTCCTGTCTGATTTGTTTGTCGGGCAAAATGGCAGATTCAGTGTTATGACTGGTCTGATCGCCTGTCAATCAAGCTCTTTGTGAACGGTCGATTAGGCTATATGCCATAATCAGTTGAACTTCCTGTCTGCCATTTTGCTTTATGTTGAAAACCTTTTCCTCCTAGACCGTTGGTCCAATTTTCACCAAATTCGACCCAAATCATCTTCAGACCATGCTGGCAAAAAAGTTACAGATTTCGTGTCAATAGGCAAAATGGTTTTCATTTACCGCATTAACAAATTTGACAGCATGATGCCAAACTGCATCTGAGGCTGTATCTCTGCAAAGCTTTGACATGCTGACACCAAGCTTTATGTGTGTCATTGTTACCGCACACTGACCACACCACATCAATTTGATACCAGTGCCACCTATTGGTTAAAAAATAAATAAACCTTTAAATCATTAAATCACTAATGATTGAATTTATGACTTTTAAGACAGTTTGAGTAAAATCACCTTAAAATGTATTTTCTTCATTGTTGCGTTTGGTCTTATCCTGCATGCCATGCTTACTGCTTATTCTGCCTCTGTTGTGCTGGGCCCCCTAATTGCTGCTTGCAGCAGGATTTGTTTGTACATTTGTTATTGTACATTTCTGATTTGAGCTAAAACATGCAAATACTTAACTACTGACACAGTTTTTGAGAAATACTCTCTGTGACAGAACTCGATGCACATTAGCAGTAATGTAACGTGCCAGCTAATATGGTTGGAAACAGAGGTCAAGTAGGAATTAGGAAACAAAAGCAGAGTCTCTGTGACTGTGACCTTAAATACTGTTGTGGACCTCCAGTCAAATTTCAAGTAGACTTCTGCGCTTATCTAGCAAAAACACATGCTTTGTTTGAGGTAATTCTAGGACATTTTGAATGGCACTTTTATTTCTCTGGAAGGTTTGCCTCTCTGTTTGTCACAATAAAACCACATGAAACAGGCCTGTTAGCATACTTTGATGCCTTGAAGGTAACAGAGGTCATCTGGTATGCATTGATTTATTCATTTAACTAATGCAAATATGTAAATTAGCATCGACACAAAAAGATCATAGCTATTAACCGATCATAAAGACATCTACATATTAATATGCTCCCTGACAATTTTCAAGCGACAGCTGAAAACTCATCTCTTTCAAAGCTACATGACTTCATCATAAAAAAAAATATAAAAAAATTCTCTCTCTTTATTTATTCCTTCTCTTTCTAGCTTGTACTTATTTGAACAATGTCTAAGAACTTGGTATTACAACCACCTCATGTATCTGTTTGCCTCTTTAAGAAGAATCGCTTTATGTATCCCCCAATTGTAAGTCGCTTTGGATAAAAGCGTCTGCTAAATGACTCAATGTAAACGTAAATGTAATATGAGCACAGAGTTGACCAACTTGTGAACTTAAACCACCCACAAGCATATTGCCATTTTTCTTTCTCTCTTACAGTCACAGACAAATGGAGGACAGATGAGCCATGGGGAACCCTGAAATAACCTCTTGATACATCTTGATGAAAGACCTTCTGTTCGACTGTTCATCTTCAGAACACAAATTAAGATATTTTTATGAAATCCGAGAGCTTTCTGGCCCTGCATAGACAACCACATTCAAGGTCCAAAAAGGTAATAAGGAAATTGTTAAAATAGTCCATGTGACATCAGTAGTTCAACATTAACTTTATGAAGCTACAAGAATACTTTTTGTGCACAAAAAGAAACAAAAAGAATGTGTTTATTCAGCAATTTCTTCTCTTCTGTGTCAGTCTTCTTCGATGCACGTTCAGACATATGCGTGTGGTGCTGCTGACGCAGGGGCCGGCATTCAGAGGTAGTTAAAGTTGATATTTTTGTTTTCTTTGCGCAAAAAGTACAATACAAAAAGTATTCTTGTAGACTCATAAAATTAAGGTTGAACCACTGAGTCACATGGACTATTTTAACAATGTCCTTACTACCTTCCTGGGCCTTAAACGTGGTAGTTGCATTGCTGTCTATGGAGGGTCAGATTTCATCAAAAATATCTTAATTTATGTTGAAGATGAATGAAGGTTCTACAGATTTGGAACGACATGAGGGTGAGTAATTAATTATAGAATTTTACTTCATTTTTGGGTGAACTATCCCTTTAAATAACTGAGACATATCCACTAACCCTAAACTAAAATTGAGCAGTAGTGCCATTCTTTTCTAAGGTTAAGCAAACAAAGGTTAAGCAAACAAATCCATGGTGTGTGATGCAATCTTCAAATCATGTGATAAAATTATGTTTTAAGAGAGTGAGAAGAGGAGGACTGTTTTTTTATATAGGGAGGTGTGAAGGTGCAGCTAAACACCCCTACGATACAACTTAACTTAATAACACTACATCACTGCAACACTATTAATACCACTATCAGCTATTACCAAGAAATTTACAGATTACGATCATGTTGCCACAGCTGCTATTTCCTCAGAGACCAGCCCACTGTCAGGATCTTGGACTGTCTGTGTCATGTTTTGTCCCTGTTTCTGTTCCCTTATTTGGTCATGTTCCTGTCCTTGTTTTGTTAATTAGTTTGATTAGTCATCCCATACACCTGTGTTTCCCCAATCATCCCCTGTATTTAAGTCCTAGTCTGTGCAGTATGTCTCTGTCGGTTTTATGCATTATGTTGATGTGTTTCCTGCTGTCTCCAGTGTTGATGTAGCCTGTGTCCCATGGATTAAAGACTGATTCGTTTATTCCGTCGATTTTCCTTCATGATTTATTTTCAGATATAATGAGAATAATGTAACTCATGGTATTTTAACGTGACATGTTATAACAAGAATATATATGGCAAGAGCCATTATCACTGTCAGTCTGTGTCATGTTTTGTCCCTGTTTCTGTTCCCTTATTTGGTCATGTTCCTGTCCTTGTTTTGTTAATTTTGTTGATTAGTCATCCCATACACCTGTGTTTCCCCAATCATCCCCTGTATTTAAGTCCTAGTCTGTGCAGTCTGTCTCTGTTGGTTTTATGTGTTATGTTGATGTGTTTCCTGCTGTCTCCGGTGTTGATGTAGCCTGTGTCCCATGGATTAAAGACTGATTCGTTTATTCCTCGTCTCCATTGTTCCTTGCCATCACAGATTGTGACACCCACAACTGATCATATTCAATTTGACAAAACAAGGATGTGACCATATTCAAGAATGAATCAAGGCTGTAAGGGTTAGAAGTACAGTTTGTTCAGTGGATTATAGGTTAAAACCTTTGCATCTTGTCTTAAAAACTCCCATTGCAACCATAAGAAACCCACATCTGAGATAATTATTTTAAATGCTACAAATACCGGTAGATATCACAATATTATAAAGTACAACATGAAAATTTTTGATTAGCTAAAGATTATATTTAAACGTGTTATTAAATTATTTTTTTAAGTATTTTAATTTTTTTTAAGTATTTTTAAAGATAAATTAGATGATGCCAAAATATTCTAAATATAAAAATATGGGAAATGGGTATGAACATTTAAATGAATAAATATGAAAGAATTTCTCTTTTTTTTTCCTCCACTATAAAGAACATTTTGTGCAACTGGAAGTTTCAATGAATGTTTAAGATTGTGATGGAACCATTATTATTAAAAGTGTATATTACAGTATATTATTCATATTTCTATTTGCTACAGCTGCCTCATTAAAAAATAAAACACACGCACACAATTAAATGCTACAAATACCGGTAGATATCACAATATTATAAAGTACAACATGAAAATTTTTTATTTATTTTTGAGATTAGCTAAAGATTATATTTAAACGTGTTATTAAATTATTTTTTTAAGTATTTAAAAAAAAAATTAAGTATTTTTAAAGATAAATTAGATGATGCCAAAATATTCTAAATATAAAAATATGGGAAATGGGTATGAACATTTAAATTAATAAATATGAAAGAATTTCTCTTTTTTTTCCTCCACTATAAAGAACATTTTGTGCAACTGGAAGTTTCAATGAATGTTTAAGATTGTGATGGAACCATTATTTTTAAAAGTGTATATTACAGTATATTATTCATATTTCTATTTGCTACAGCTGCCTCATTAAAAAATAAAACACACACACGCACACACAAATAAACAATATTTCCAAAGGCTTCCTTCACTGCAACATTTCCTATGATTTCTTCTACTCATATAAACAAGTTATCACAGATTATCACAAGAGTGACTTCAAATTGCATCTGTGGTACTAAATGACCCTGTTTCACAAGCATCTATTTTGAAATCAGAATCAGAATGTCCTTATTTTCTACAGAGAACCCCACAATTAATTTCACAACTTCTACAAAACAATAAGTAGATCATGAGCTTCACTACAGCAGACAAACACACAATGGCCTGGATTAGGTACTTACACACTCCATTCTGGATCAACACATCCTGCAACAGCACATACACACCACAGTTGTTCTGATGACATTGACAATGGTGAAATCAAAACATATTTTATCCAGTGGGTCTACATGCTCACTGAACCCAACGACAGACACTGCTGCCCTTTATAGCATCATGCACATTCATTATCCCTTTTAAGAGACAAACATATTCACATGAGAAGCAGAGGTGTGTTTCATACGGCTTCATTTGCAAATGCATTTAGACCATCTCTTCTTAATAACTTCCATTGAACTGCAAATTATTTGCTCAATTACCATGTTAAAACATTTAATAAAGAGACGGCTTTATCTTGTAAATATTCACCTGTTCCTTTCTAAACATGTTGTCATACCCCATACACCAGACAACAGACTAGCGATGTGTAGGGTTAAATTACAGTTTTCAGTAAATTACAGTTTAAATAACTTAATGGGGTTATTTGTAAAATAACCCCATTGAGGCCTTTCATGCTGTAATTTGTTAGCCACTGTTTGATCAAAATAAAAGCAAAGGACAAAAAATGGTTTTATAGTGCAAGCACTTCATGTGCTTTCAACAGGCCGACAGAAGAGCCTAGTGCAGGCTAGTAAACATATCGATTACCCATAACAGACCGCACATACCACATTAGTGCCGCTGTTTCAAACATACAGCAGATTTACCTTGTAATTTCTAATTAAATAATTATATAAATAGTTGACAATTAAGTATTAATCCAATTACATGTCAAAAGAAAACAATTAATGAACTCCTTATGAACTCATATCTATTAATTGTCTGCCATAATTAATTAAATAAATAATGAATTTTAAAAAAGAGAAGATGAACAACCATTGATTTTTTTTTCTTCATTGACTTGATTAATGAGTTCAAGAAAATCTCATTGACAGGACAATTAAAATGCACACTCTTTTTTAATTATTCGGCTAGTAAACATATCGATTACCCATAACAGACCGCACATACCACATTAGTGCCGCTGTTTCAAACATACAGCAGATTTACCTTGTAATTTCTAATTAAATAATTATATAAATAGTTGACAATTAAGTATTAATCCAATTACATGTCAAAAGAAAACAATTAATGAACTCCTAATGAACTCATATCTATTAATTGTCTGCCATAATTAATTAAATAAATAATGAATTTTAAAAAAGAGAAGATGAACAACCATTGATTTTTTTTTTCTTCATTGACTTGATTAATGAGTTCAAGAAAATCTCATTGACAGGACAATTAAAATGCACACTCTTTTTTAATTATTCAAATATATATATAAATATATATATATATATATATACTGTATATATATATAAAATATATTATATTAAACATATCAGAGCTGATTAAATTAATAAAACAGTTACGGGTGGTTAAATTCGCGGTCCGGCCCTGACCGATCAAGGGATCCCGGGGGGCTACCGACGCATGGAGGGTGGCGTTCGAGAGGGCTCCTTGAGCTGAAGGGATCCCCCGAATTTGGTGGAGATCCACCGGTGCGTTCGCGAGATAGTGACACCAGTCAACACTTTCACTTCAGTAAGGAGGTCTCTTGTTCAGGCAGCAACATTCATGGTCTTATTCGACCGTAAGTGCCCTGCGAAGTGGACTTCACATGAAATGATTCCAGTTCCAAGGGAACGTACACGTTCTCTCTCTCTATATATATAGATATATATAGTACCAGTCAAATGTTTGGACACACGAATGGGAATGTGTCCAAACTTTTGACTGGTACTGTACTATAATATACACAAAGAATATCGGCCGATATATCAATATCGACTTTTTTTTACTCCCTAATATCGGTATCGGCCCCAAAAAACCCCATATCGGTCGTGCTCTAAATAGAACTTCTATAATTATACTACCATACACATACTACATATTACTATATATTATAAAATAACTGCAATTGATAAGTAAATTGCCAGAATACACATCTTTTGAATGCCTGCAAATAGAGAAAAACGCCTGCCACATAATGTAGCACAGGCATCTAACAGCAGTGGCTATTTAGATCCTGTTAACACTTCTCCCCAATCAGCACTGCTCTAGCCAACTGCGTAAACACCCACCATTAAAAAAAAAAAAGCGGGACGGGAGAGAGACAGAGTGGGATTATGGCGTCTACTAGGTCAGATCGATAGTTAGGCAAATTAAAACTAAAGAAAACCGTATGCAATTTAAGCTTCGAAATGACAGACAACGAACAAAAAATGTAATTTGCAAGAGCTGCGTCACAGCGCATATCAAGAGCTCCCTTATCGGTTCTATTTTCAGTACTGGAGAATAAAAGATACATTCTTAGATGTTTTTGTTAGTACGTGAACGTTATCTTACACATTTTATCTCCCCAACAGATTAATTTGAAATAAGTTTATAATGCACGTTGGCTATTCCCAATTCAGAAGAGCGCACACACAGCCTGTGTCTGTGAATGCTTCTCATACTCGCTCCTCTCTGCCCCAAGTGGCGCGAATCCCGCATCATGGATGAGAGCAGTGTATCAAATACTTATTTGCCCCACCGTATATATATATATATATTATATTAAACATATCAGAGCTGATTAAATTAATAAAACAGTTACGGGTGGTTAAATTCGCGGTCCGGCGCTGACCGATCAAGGGATCCCGGGGGGCTACCGACGCATGGAGGGTGGCGTTCGAGAGGGCTCCTTGAGCTGAAGGGATCCCTCGAATTTGGTGGAGATCCACCGGTGCGTTCGCGAGATAGTGACACCAGTCAACACTTTCACTTCAGTAAGGAGGTCTCTTGTTCAGGCAGCAACATTCATGGTCTTATTCGACCGTAAGTGCCCTGCGAAGTGGACTTCACATGAAATGATTCCAGTTCCAAGGGAACGTACACGTTCTCTCTCTATATATATATAGATATATATATTACCAGTCAAATGTTTGGACACACGAATGGGAATGTGCCCAAACTTTTGACTGGTACTGTACTATAATATACACAAAGAATATCGGCCGATATATCAATATCGGCTTTTTTTACTCCCTTATATCGGTATCGGCCCCAAAAAACCCCATATCGGTCGTGCTCTAAATAGAACTTCTATAATTATACTACCATACACATACTACATATTACTATATATTATAAAATAACTGCAATTGATAAGTAAATTGCCAGAATACACATCTTTTGAATGCCTGCAAATAGAGAAAGACGCCTGCCACATAATGTAGCAAAGGCATCTAACAGCAGTGGCTATTTAGATCCTGTTAACACTTCTCCCCAATCAGCACTGCTCTAGCCAACTGCGTAAACACCCACCATTAAAAAAAAAAAA
>NW_015505272.1:1348176-1400416 GCF_001515645.1 Sinocyclocheilus grahami | reverse complement strand
GCAACCAATAGAACAACAGTAATTCCTATTGGAATAATGCCCAAAACAAAAAGGAATTTTGTAATGGTTTAATGGAAACTATAAGAATTTCTGTGATGGTTTCTATTGTTTTTTTCAGCAGGGTAATGATACCCATACTGTGCTGCACATTATTGACAATATTGAGCTGAAGCTTGGCTTTGCAAATTTAAAGTCACAAATCAAATCGCAATCGCAATATCTGTCAAAAGAAATCGCAATTTTATATTTTCCCCCAAATCGCACAGCCCTAAATTGTGTGCCCATCTCATTTATGCAGGGCATGAAGATATCACACCGGCACTTCTGCTCCAGGCAGAGAAACAGTACAACATTAAGCCAAGCAGCCTGTGAGAAAATGTATTTCTGATGTTATGTGGTTTACACATTTCCGATCATTTCCTATGTGCCCCTGGGGGAGGATGTTGATGGAATCTTTGATGGTATGGAGTATTCACATAAGTGATCAAAGGGCTCCAGTCACAGAAAAGCACAACCTATTGTGGTTTACCATTGTATGTCAGTAAATATGACTCAAACATCTTCTCGCATCTTCTCAAAGCATCTTCTACAAATAAACTCACTGATGAAGTGTTAATAGCAGTGCTTTGAACTCAATTAAACAGGACTAATAAAGCTACCTCAAATTACATACACTACTCATTATATATATTAAGGTCCAGAAAGTGGAAAAGCGTAGTTTACCTTGATGTAGACATTAGACTAATAAAAAGACATAAAAGACTAATGAGGGAACATGGAGTAGTGAAGGTTCATTTGAGTGACCAGCTATGGCCATTAATAGAGCAGTATGTGTGTCAAAACTAAGATGATGAGAAGTTCAAAAGAACTGAATTAGGCCAACCAATAAAGATTGTGAAGACTACACAACTGAACTGAGAAATATTTTGTTTGCTGAGAAACTATTGTTTGCAAAACTAAGGAGGAAAATGTCATCTAAAGTGGTTTTACAAGTCAAAATAATTCGACATGTCACAGGCGAGCAAGATTGTTATTGATAGGCATGGCATGAATCGCAATTACGTAAGATACAGAGTATGAAATTTGCTTTTATATACAACAGGGCAATGAACAAGAAGTACATATTGAATAACTTACATTTTAGACACAATAATGTCCCAGGTAGTTTGTATAATTTCGCTCAGCCAACGCAAGTAGTTCCACACAAAGTTGTATCCAAGCAGCACAGACCAGTATTTGTTTCCAGAATGATTCAGTGTTCGAATCGGTTGAGTGAATGATTAAATGACTCACTTATTAAAAAGTCACCTAGCTCATTCCTGAATGAAAGGGTTAGTTCACCCAAAAATGAAAATTACCCCATGATTTACTCATCCTCAAAGCATCCTTGGTGTATATGACTTTCTTCTTTCAGACAAATCCAATCAGAGTTATATTATAGCATGCGCTACGCATACATTCTACATCATCCGCCCGGAACGGCTTTCACGTACGACAGTTAGTGCAAGCTAGAGAAAACTGTTTATACGTTTTTAAATATGGATATTTTTCTTACAAAAACACATTGTTTCGCTACAGGAGGCCTTTATTCAGCCCCCCCCCCAGAGCCATGTGAGGCACTTTTAATTATGGATGGATGCACTTTATTGGACTTATTTTGGACTGTCGAACAAAAACACCCACTCACTGCCATTATAAAGCTTGGAATAGCCAGGTCATTTTTAATATAACTCCGATTGGATTCAACTGAAAGAAGAAAGTCACCTAGCATGCCTTGAGGGTGAGTAAATCATGGAATAATTTTAATTTTTGGGTGAGCAAACTCTTTAATCCGTATTTGAACAAATCGTTTGAATGAATGAATCAATGAATCACATCTAAAGACTTTTGCTTGTCGCCACCTACTGGCTTTAACTAAATGCTGTATGCATGCAGAAAGAGTCACTGAAAATCCCTACCAAACTGACAGCCTGTCTTAAAGGGGACATCAGATGCAAAATTAATTTTACATGGTGTTTTAACATAAATGTGTGTTGGCATTGTGTGTACACAACCACCCTATAATGATAAAAATTCACCCAGTGCTTTTTTTAAATCCCCAAAAATCATGAGCACTGTGTCAGATGAAGACGTTCACAGATTATTGGCAGAGTGATGTCACACAGGCACAGGCCCCTCCCACAACTATTGACGAACACTGCCGTTTTAGCATAGACCCACCCTGAGTGAGCTATCAACAGTCCACCATTGTTTCGATGCTGGAGCAGGTGTAGACAAGAATGTCTCCTAAGCGATTAATTGTTTTGTTGTTTAATATAAGAATGAACATAGCAGTCGTCATTTACTCCCGACATCTGAGCCACTGAAGACGCAGTGGATTACTTTTGTTTTTGAAGGGAATGTACCCCCAATTTACCTAAATGCGTTTATGTTCGCGCAAATCATTCGTGATCCAGCCTCACCTACAGAAGAAGTGAGTATAAGTGTTTTTATTATATGAATCTTTGCAGATCGCCTTTCCTAATATTGTGCTAGTTAGCAAGTTCCGCGGCTAAATGCGTTTACAGTCTCAGAGAACTGCTCCTCACCCCACAGAAGAAAGGGGTGGGGTGAGCAGAGCTCATTAGCATTTAAAGGGACATGCACCGAAACGGGTTGCTGTGAACAGAGCTGTTTTTGGCAAGGTAAAAAGGGTGTTGTTTTACACTACCATTGAGAAATTTTAACCAAAGTATGTTATAGACTTTTCATGAAGACCCTAAAGAATCATACCAACTTGTGGAAAATGGGCATCTGATGTCCCCTTTAAAACAATACAAACAGTGAAACGACCCACTTACATAAAGTATCATGACTAGATTATTTAATTATTTTTTTATTGGGTTTTTTATATATACAGTAACTACGTGTACTAAACCAAATGGACATTCTCAATAATTAAAGATTATGCAGCCCTGACACTTCACTAAAACAAGTCAGCATATTGGCAAAAATTATTATTCTCTCAGAGCCAGAAAGTACATTGACTGCCAGAAGCTTCTTCCACTCTCAGCTGGTGACAGAAACCTTCATGGTGAGGTAATAAAAATGTGATGACGCGGCACAAGAGGACTGCCATGAGCAGTAGTGGTTGTATGCACTCTTCACTTATGACCTTACCTAATCTGCTCTACAGTGACATTGCATAGATCTATATCTAACAGTCGCTCTAATTTATGAGAAATAAGCCCTATTTGTTAAATTTTCAAGCAGAAAAACAGAACCAGTATGGTAGTAAGGTATTATATAATTGCTATGGAGGGAAAGATATGGTAGAGGGTTTAATTATGGATCAGGCTAAATGGGTCACTGATTCTTTCATTGTCTTCTCTGCATACAATGTCACTGAACTTCTCAAAGCCACATACTTTATCATATTACGTGCAGAGATTTTGATCTTTCCATAAATATCTGAGATTTCATATAAGAAGCCTAATGCAAACTGCCTACATTGAAAATATGACTACTTTTGTTTTTAAGTTTTGTTTTGTTATATTTTGTTTTGTTTTTTTTGTTTAAGGATGCCTTACACAAATGGTAATATGTGACCCTGGACCACAAAACCAGTCATAAGATGTATACATCATCTGAAAGCTGAATGAATACGCTTTCAATTAATGTATGGTTTGTTAGGACAATATTTGGCCAAGATACAACTATTTGAAAATCTGGAATCTGAGGGTGCAAAAAAATCTAAATATTGAGAAAATCGCCTTTAAAGTTATCCAAATTAAGTTCTTAGCAATGCATATTACTAATCAAAAATTAAGTTTTAATATATTTACAGTAGGAAATTTACAAAATATCTTCATGGAACATGATATTTACTTAATATCCTAATGATTTTTGGCATAAAATAAAAATCAATCATTTTGACCCATACAATGTATTTTTGGCTATTGCTACAAATATACCCCAGCGATTTAAGACTGGTTTTGTGGTCCAGGGTCACATATACATCCCTCTGAGTTTGAAGAAGGTAGTTATTCTGCAATGTTGCTGTCCAGCCCATGTAGATAAGTTTGTTTCTTCATCGCAAAAAAAAAGAACCTCTATCCATAATAGTGCTTTCTTCAGGGAAAAGGTCTCATTTGAATTAGGAGAGAAATATGCACAGATCAAGTTTCAAATAGTTCACAGTTGTAAACAAATGCCAGAAGAGGCAATTTAAAGTTAAAACACCTTAATGATTGCTTATTACAAACATGCAGATTTTCACTTCATAAGAGATTAACAGACTGATAGACTGTGGAGTCGTGTGGATTACTTGTGGATTATTGTGATGTTTTTATCATCTGTTTGTACTCTCATTTTGACAGCACCCATTCACTGCAGAGGATCTATTGGTAAGTAACGTAATAACAAATTTATCCAATTTCTGTTCTGATGAAGAAACAAACTCGTCTACATCTTGGATGGCCTGAGGGTGATTACATTTTCAGCACTTTATTTTTTGTGAACTATCACTTTAATAAATATAAGCCCTTCAAATAATTAAGCACACTTATTTTTTTCTCTTTCTGCAGCATTACATCAAAAAATCTCAACAACCGTTTAAACTCCTACCTTCTAAATATTCAACCACTGATCTTGCTGTCTATACATTTTTAACATGACCAAAATAATTAAATGAAGGGCCAATAATGATGTCAGGAGGTTCACAAAATTATAAATGAATAGCCTAAAAAACAGGTTCTTATAAGTATTGCTTTCTGTTGCATTTCCATTGTCTGAAAAAGTAGATAACATTTTATTTTTTTTTTTTTGAATTTCTTATACCTGAAGAAAAACTTTATAAAGTCCTGTTTATGCTGTTGATTACATTTAGTGTGTAACAGCTGATTTCATTTATTTACTGTTAAATAATATTTGCACAAAGGGAATAATGCCTCCAATAATACAGCTGACAACCTGCAGCAGTTTCAGCCAAAACTTTAGAGCTTCAACTAGTTGCACCTTAGATTGCAGATAATAACTATTCAGAAGTTTGCTTTGTTGCACATAACAGCCTCATTAAGACAGATGTGTCATTTCAAACTCTCAAGTGTGATAACCACAAAAGCTGCTACATGTTAACAACATCACTACTTAAGGCAATGACTATCATTCATGACACAGATCAAGGTCGCAGTGACGGGAGTGCAATCTTTATAAAAACCTTTATCCAGTATTTAGAAACAATTGGGAAAATCATAGGAAAGTCGTGGAAATGTATTATGGGAATCCTGATGTGATGAACTTCACCTGTTGTCACTGCTAGGATACTTGTGTAAACATTTCCACTACATACATTCATCACAAGTGACACTGACACTAAGTAAAAAGTATTTGCAAAAATGGCTGTGAAAAGTAAAGTTACGAAGTGCCATTGACATTATGTGACATTATGAATCGAGTTACTTCTTAGTCTAAACCACAAATGAGTATACAAGAAGGGAATCGGCAGCACCACACACTGACAGATCAGTAAACATGTTTAATGTCAACTGCTGTCTAAATACCCCACATGGGAGATGACCAGACAATATTCAATTTGCAAGTCAGTTAATGAGAAGACAGTGAAGCGTGAAGAAAAAAAATAATTTCTCAGGATGCAAAAAGCACACCCAGGTCACTTTCTTGGTTATCTTGTGTTTTAAAACCACACTTACCAGGTCACTAGCGTTTTTGGCCAGCTCATCCTCACTGGATGCTGCCGATTCCACCACCAGCTTCTCGAAGCACGCCGAGCCCAAGGACGAGCTCTTCTGCTGAGACATCACCAGATGAGACACCAGCAGCTTCGGGCTTCCGTGCGCGGATACGGAAATCTCCGGTTTACTGACTGAAGCTCCATCAGCAGCGGCCAGCGGTGAGATCCCGAGCCCTTTACCGGCGCTGGAGTCCGGCTGCTCGCACAGGGTCCTGTCGCCTACGAAAGACGGCGGAGTTGAGCAGCACAGATTGGGCTGCGAGGACGAGAAGACCCGGTCCAGGACCTGTTTCTTCTTTCTTTTAAACATCCACAAACCGCTTTCTTTTTTACCATCCCCGCTGCGTCGTTCGGACCCCAGTTTGGGGCTCAAAAATGGCTTGGTCTTCACTTGGAAATTCCTCCACATCCTTCTCTGGTAGGACGTTGATTGCGGGTCTTTGGCGCTCTCATCTTTGTGTTTCTCCTCCATGGTTCCCGTCCAGCAGCAGCAGCAGCAGCAGCGGCGGCAGCAGGCTGTCAGCGCGCGGAGCGCCAGTGACACTGAAGCGCGCGGGCGGGCGCACAGGAGCGCGTGCTCTCTATCGCAGATGACACTTGGGCACTTACAACACATTCACTTTATCTGGTGATGCTGCTGCTAGTGGCATTATTCAGAGGGTCTTTCAAGGCACATCAACCTTAAAGTCTAAACTAAAACCTATTACTGGACCATTTGTTTTCATTTCATAAAATAGCCCTATAGAAGAATACATGAGGTAAAAATCAGAAGAATAACAAACAAGGGTTACCTGTGAAATAAACGTGACTGTGCATCTGATTCATTCATTAATGACTTAATGACCTGACAGTATCCTAAGAAATAGCCAGTACAAGAATACATAATTGCAGATACGCCTCCCTCTGGTGAAAGTCAGTAATTATAAGGAATTTGGTGAGTGTATATTTTACAGGACAGGTCAACGTATGTCATTATATTACATAATGTTAATACAAGCCATTTGAGCTATTAAATGTTGTTGTTTGTTACAATAAAAAGTGCTGATAGTAATACAGGTGGCAGTGGCACACCGGAAAGACACATTAGAGGTAAGCAGATAAGCAACACTGCCTCAACAGAAGTAGGGGAGCGCAGGGCACAGTAACGCGGGGTTAGTTGTAACACACGTGGTTTGAATATTTCCACACATGCTAGCATAACACAATTTACAGCATTTATTAGTTACCATATCAACATTATATAGAGAAAAACATTATATAAATTCTAAATTTAAAAAATATTTTGAAGATATGGCTGAATTTTTATTTTACCATAGTAAAATTAAAATTCTGGCTTAAAGGGGTTATATGATGTTGCTAAAATGAACATTATTTTGTGTATTTGGTGTAATGAAATGTGTTTATGTGGTTTAAGGTTAAAAAAAAACATTATTTTCCACATACTGTACATTATTGTTTCTCCTCTATGCCCCGCCTTTTTGAAACGCGTCGATTTTTACAAAGCTCATCGGTCTGAAAAGTGAGGTGTGCTCTGATTGGCCAGCTATCCAGTGCATTGTGATTGGCCAAATACCTCAAGCGTGAGACAGAAATGTTACGCCCCTCACCATACTGTTGATGCTGTGTCCCGGCTGGAGTGACGAGACAAAAACATTAAAACCCATTACAAACGAGGCATTTGTTGCATCCAGTGGAGACATAATTACTGATTATAATGACTTATACTGTCTTTTTACGCGTTGTGTTGCATCGTGCCGCGTAAACATAAAACTCTGCATTTGTGATCGGAGAAATGACAAACAACAAGTGTTACTCCACACTGCCCAAAACTCACGTTTGAATCATCAGTGGCAAATGATAAAAGAAAACGTACTTACGTGAGTCAGAACTGCCGGCATTGTTACTCTCCCAGGATCAGTAAACACTCCTCCATAAAATGTTCCGGCGATCCACAGCCTGAAGTTGATGTATTCCTTCAGCGGCCAGCACGGATCAGCTCCAGGCATGACGAAGCGGATATCGTCCTCTTTTGGAAGACCAAACAAAGTAGTTTCGCTTTCACAACGAAGCACACAGAGCCTTCACGACATGGCGGCAGCAACAATACTACAGCGAGAATAAAAGTTACGCCTTCTTTCTTTGCGTGAACATTTGGGCGGCGTTATGCAAATCTTCCCACATCGTGACGTAGATATGTGGGGGCGTGTTAGAACGAGCCGTTTTAGGTAGGCATGGCTGACTCTTAACTTTTATAAAGAATATCTCTTTGGATTTGAGACTTTAATCTTTGCAACTTTACAGATCTTCTTTATGCACCAAGAGCTTGTAACACTCCAAAGAGAAAGGAAAATTTGAAATCGCATCATATGACCCCTTTAAGAAAATGTTTCATCTGTGTGAAACAAATCAGCTATTATTTTAATCTCCAATCTGTTATTTATCAGTTTAGCTAGTTTTTTAATGCTTTGATAACTAGCAAAATACACTAACCTGTTTTAAATTCCAGTTGCGCAGGTGGGGTAGGCTACGTTGTAACACTGCATTACAGTGTGCTATTCTATGACATTAGCGTGTCATTATAATTTACACTATTTACTTTAATGAATTTTAATGAGAAACAACGAGTAACAGGTGAATAAAGACTGACAGTCAATGTTTTATGTTTAGAAATGATTATTTCAAGATTCAGATTATATTTAATTCTTTAAAAAATGCCATTATTTTATTTGATCAGATAATATTTTAAGCTGTCATATGGTCAAGTTACAAGGTGCCCCTCAGATGTTACAATGTACCCCACATACGGAGCATGTTGTCACATTTCACTTCCATTTTTTGAGGGTAAATAAAGAAAAACGTATACACTGTAATTATGAAACAAAGCGACATATTTGTACTAGACAAGTGTAAAATTACTGTGGATAGAAAATTATATTCTGAACCCCATGTGGATTTACACAAACGAAAGTCATAAAGTGTTCCATTGTGTCCCGATCTCCCCTAAATTACTAATAACATAAATACTTATATATATATATATATATATATATATATATAGGCTATGATATAGATATATATGTAGATATAGCCCATATAACTTCAAAAATAACTACAATAAGGTATTATTAAGGTCTTTTAAATTATGACGTTACATTTTTTAACATACATGGTGAGGCAACTCATATTGCAATTTTAATTCAAGTTTATTTGTATAGCACTTTTCAGATACAAATCATTGCAAAGCAACTTTACAGCAAATTAAGTTTCTACAATATTTAGCAGTAGCTTATTAGTGGTGACTGTCAGTTAATGTACGTATGGCAGAAATGAACAGAAAAATCAATTAAAGAGGTAATAAAACAGACGATGAACACTATTAACAGCAAATATTATATGATGCAATCAAACTTATAGCAAAATGTGGTAGTTCTGTAAGTTGTTTCGGTGTTGGCATCATCTGAGGTCCTCTGAGGAGTTGGCATCATCTCTTGCAATTTTACACTGTAAAGGTGGCAGAGAAGTGCTTCTGAAGTGGAATTTGTGTGTCTAATGTGGCACAGGGGCATAAATGCATTTACACAGCAATTACACTACTTTGATATAGGAGCTGAGTTGGGTCTGAGCAGGCATAATTTAGCCTGGCTTTTATGCACTATTGCGCATTTACATAGATTTGACGAGTTTTGACTGTATATCATTTTTATATTCTTTTTCCATTACAATTACTAGCATTTACAGTGTAAATATCCATGCTATCGGTTTAAAGCCAAAAGAATACCGCCCACAATAAAACCCACGCGATTTTCCTTTTAAAGATCTTAGAATTTGAATTATTTCATTCTATAAAGGCTGTAACAGCTGCTGTAAAGGCATGTCTGTTTGACGAAGAGCTGTGATGTTTAAAATGTTTAGTATGTTGTTTCGGGGTTGGCATCATCTGAGGTCCTCTGAGGGGTAGGCATCATTTCTTGCAATTTTACACTGTAAAGGTGGCAGAGAAGTGCTTCTGAAGTGGAATTTGTGTGTCTAATGTGGCACAGGGGCATAAATGCATTTACACAGCAATTACACTACTTTGATATAGGAGCTGAGTTGGGTCTGAGCAGGCATAATTTAGCCTGGCTTTTATGCACTATTGCGCATTTACATAGATTTGACGAGTTTTGACTGTATATCATTTTTATATTCTTTTTCCATTACAATTACTAGCATTTACAGTGTAAATATCCATGCTATCGGTTTAAAGCCAAAAGAATACCGCCCACAATAAAACCCACGCGATTTTCCTTTTAAAGATCTTAGAATTTGAATTATTTCATTCTATAAAGGCTGTAACAGCTGCTGTAAAGGCATGTCTGTTTGACGAAGAGCTGTGATGTTTAAAATGTTTATGTGTATCAAATTGATTTTACACACAGCAAGTAACAACACACATTAGGACATTAATAATTCCCCAGAAGAGACCATCACCACTTAGCTTTGAAGCGTGGGAATACTGAGTACATTTGCTATTGCATAATATATGTGTTACAAATCACAAAAGGGAAATCATTACTGGCACTCTGGCCAGAGAAGCCCATGAGAATTAATGAGGAGTCTGAGATGTCTGGCTTATATCTCAGTACTTAATTTTTGTCAAATTATAGCATGATGAACTGCATCATCCTAAAGCTGTAATCCTTTGCAGAATAGAATGTTAATTAGTAGTAATTACGTTATATTTAGACAAGCAGATGTACTTTTTTAAAATACCATATTTGCAAATTGTCTGCATTATCTAGTTGTCAAGTAATGGCACACTCCTGTCAGAACATGCCATGCAGTAGCTAAGAGATCAGACTAAACAAACATAGACTACAAGGAAACAGTTCACAAGTAAGTCAAGATTTCAACTTAACTTTGCACTATATATATACTGTGTATATACTGTATATATATATATATATATATATATAGTATATATATACTGTATATAGCACATGCATACACATTTTAACACTTTCTTTTGCTGCTAAAGGAATACTCTATATGAGCGCATCAGAGTGAAACGGTACTCAGCGGCAGATAATCAATAGTTGATGTAGTTTGCTGGAGCCCTTGAGTTATGCGCACTACATTTAATGCAATGTAAGAGAAAACAGGGCTGCATTCTTGCAGCTTCAAAAGGCATTTGATTAAGCTTCATTTCGACAGTATGGCTGTTTACTGTAGTTTCTTTTATAAAGTAAAGCATTCTCAGACTCTGTTTACTAATTATACTATACATTTTACAATATTAAATGACACCAAATAAGTTCACATTACACTGTAATGAGATGTAACAGGCTGTTTTGCCTTTGATGAAGAGATTTTAAAATTAAGTTTCTGGTGACCAGCCTTTGAAAATAAAACTTCTGTACTGCCAGACTTTACTTTAACTCTCTGTGGGCTTGACTGTTTATGTTTAAAGGCCTAAAAAAATGGGGCTCTAGCAAATGAGTGCTAGTTGTGTAATTATGTTTTGAATTAAATGCTTATAGGACATATGGAGAGCCACATGACTAATCAGGAACGCACTCTGAGCATTCTACTGGAACAAGCCATGAAGATCAGGGACGATGTGCTGACTGGTCTACGTGCAACTCAGGGTTCAGTCCTAATGGAGTCGTCTGCTAGAAAACTACTGGAGAACCACATTCAAATCATAACTCACATTGTCAAACAGCTCAGCAAAGACATCCAGGTGCAAAATTAACAATTATAACACCTTTGTACCATATTTACCCTTAAACAGTGCCTATTAGTATCTTAAAGTATCTTATCTTACATATTAATGATGTTTTATTAGCAAGGTTCAGGAGGAGCGCGTCAGATACTTAGCCTAATTAACACAGGTGGAGCGCACTCAAGTTAATCAGCACCATGATATAAATACAGCTGACTTACCTCTATGCGTTGACAGTTTATCAGCATCCCTCCTCCACCCCATCACCTCACTTCGAGTTCATACTACACTTATGGGGGGCTGGGGGGGTACTCTAGGTTTGGGCCCTTCCTCGAGCTCGGAGCCCTTCCCCGGACAGCACATCAAATATGCATTACCATACTTCAGCTAATTATATGTAAGCGTGAACTTGTGAAATACCTAAAGTGTGTATATATTAGTAAGATTCGAAAGGGTCCACCTCAGTGACAGCTTTTATATTTTTACTTTTTGAGAGTATAATATTCATTCAAGAATGAAACTAGTGGACTGTCTTTATGAGTCATTGAGTCATTCACTTAACCAATGCAAGTAATGGCAATTAACAATGTCCATTAACAATGCAATACAAAAATTGATTCTTATTTATTGACATTAAAAACACAACACAACTTTTTTGAAGATTTGAACTGGTGCAAATTCTGAACAGCAGTTAAATTTGATAAGTTTCACAAAACAATTACTTAAAATATATACTGACTGTAAAACATCTGCTGGAGCATTTTGAAATAAATACTGATTACTTTTGTGACTTGTAAAATGACAAGGAAACCATTCGTAATTTGTTTGTATTGTATTCATACAGTACAAAAATGTATTTGATATGGAAAGTTTCATTAAGAAGAAATTAATTATTGTTTTACAGCTGACATAGTGTAAAAAATTCCTTCAAATGGAATGTTATTAGTTTTTTATTTTTTTGTACTCTGGCACTTGTTCTTGTGCATTTTTAAAATGTTATTGTATTTAGCAATAAAAGAAAAACATGGCTCCTTGACATGCTCAAAATAAAAGAGAAAAGATGAGAAACCGAAAAGGCCAAACACTATTGAATCTTGCATGTCTCATATAACCAAATGTGACATGCCAAGCTGGAATATACTGAAGTGTGAATTTAATTTTTCATTTATTTTTACTTTGCAGACATGTTTTCAAGTGGTTTGGGCTGCGGGACTGCTAATATCTAATTAATAAAAGAAACAATAATCAGACCTGTTGCAGAAATCTATTTTAGGCCCCTAGTTTCTTCTAATAAAATTTCTATGTGAAGGGCACTAGTGAAGAGACTTGACAGCCCTGGCATCACTTATTGCGATACTTTTCCAACTCTATCAAATCTGCTGTCAGGAGGATTTGTTCTGTTGAGACTGATGAAAATAGGAAACATGAGAAGTGTCTGGTGTTTCAGCACCAAATGGCTCCCAGGGGAACCAATGTCTCACCAGATATGCCTCCAAATAGTGCAAATGCCAGTCTATGAGCTGCCACATGGGCATCATGGCATGTGCAAGGTGATGCTCTCAATCTCAGCGACAATATTAGCTCCTGACTGCATTGTGGAGCACAGATGGCAGCTTCAGCACGCTGAAATGGAGCCTTGCCCATGATCCCAGTGGAAAACGTATTTTCATGGTGACAGAATCAAAACAATTGGCTGGCTATGCTTGGCCTGTTATGTAATAGTGTTGGGTCAAGATAGCTTACAGTGACTCATGAAGAGAAGCATATGGGCCAAAGACAAATAAACACATTGAGAAAGAAACCGGGAACTAGCATGAGCCCAAATGTGAGAGTGATGTCTATTCGACACAATTTAACCTTTATTAAAGGAGGTCGGGGCTAGTTGACACACTTTTTACTTTAATGAATATTCCTCAGTGTAGAGTTATTTTTGAAAGTCAGTTTATATATAGCCATTGAACATTTCTGACAAACACTTAAAAGAGTTACAAAACAGCAAATACTAAAGAAGTAACATAAAAATATCATACTACTGATTGGTATTGTTTTGTCAAATTTAAATGATAAAAAGACGCCTTGACCTGACCTGACATTTCCAGTAAACATAAGATGTTGGAATTTATTTTATATCATAGCTTTGCCATAATCACAATATCTTAATGGCATTAGTTAATACAATAGAAGATTAATGCAATTGTAGTATGTAATGTGGCATGTATGTATATTTATGCAGGATCTCTAGTAGTCTGAGGGAGGTGGAGGAACAGACAGTGAGACTGAGGAAGTGGGCAGAGGAGCAGATGAAAACCACAGTCCAATCACACACAGAGAGCAGCCAGCAGCTGCACACACTGCTGCAGGACAGAGTGGTAAATGTGTGAATGCGTCTTTCTGAGTAAATATAACAAGTGGGCTTTGTCATAGTGAAATATCACTGTGGTATAACGTCTGTGGTTTTAAAGTCAAACTACAAATGAAAGGCCTTTGGAGAGAGCACACCTACTAGTAAATTATGTATATACTTATATAAATTAATTAAATATAATTTATATATACAGTATATAGCTAAACATCTAGTTATTAAACACTAGATGGGACAGACTGATATGTCCTTTGCATCAAATCATTTACATGACACAAGCTAATTGGCCTCAGCTGATTCTGCAGCTATTAAGCTTTCTCGCTCAACATTTAAATAGTCTGGTTCAGTGGACTTCAGAAACCCTCCACCTCCCCCAGCTCCACCTGTCTGCTATGGTATTTATGTACATCTATTCATGCAGCAGCATATCTTACATGCTCATAGCAGCAGGTTTGTGCATCTATTGGTAGTAGAAAACTACTTACTCTGCAGCAGCAGTGTGTAGCAGATCTAGTTTGGCAATACCGCATAAATTTACATTGTCATATCCATTAACATGTTAAACTATATGTACATAATCTGTGCAAAATATGTACTTAGGTTGAAGTGGAAAGCGAGCTAAAGGAGAACATCGCTGTTCTCTTTAGTCATCTGGAAAGGTTGGAGGCACAGTTGGAGAAGGTGCGATCTTCTGACAGGACCAAGCGCTCAGAGAGCAAACTCAGCAGCAAGATCAACACTTTGGAGCAGTGCTTCAAAGAAGAACTAGAGCAGATGAGGAGGGAGTACCAGTCAGGCAAGTCTTGCATTAGGATGACATAACCATAAGCCCTTAGAACATCTCAACTTGTTAACTACCATTCAAAAGTTTGGACTCCAAACTGTATATGAAAAGCTGAAGTATAATATAGACCTTTTTACGCCATCATATTTAGTGCCTCTCTGCCCACACCTCTGAATTAACAAATCATTGAAAGCCAACATCTGAACAGTAAACTAGCACATCACATAAAACCAGACTGGAAAGATTGTTTTTCTAGCTGCCTGCCATGCAATACCAACCAAAATGAGCGGCCCAATTTTTCTCTCTTGTGGCTGTTTTTCCAGGCTGTTTGCTTGTAAAATTAAAGTGCTAATAGAAAACAAGGCCCAAATTGGGACTTAATCAGTATTTTGGCATCAATTGAAGCTTAATGTACAGACAAGCCTGCTGGGTATCTTCCACCCTAGCAGATATGGCATTTATTAGCTTATCTATATTTCATTCCTGTTTCCAAAAGTTATGGATTGACAGATTACACCGTTTTCCAGGCATTCAGTACAAAATACCAAATCAACCTCAATAAACAAACAGAACAAAGAATTCACAATCATTGTAACCTCCGGCCTTGAAATGTACTGTACAGTAGTACATGATTTCTGCTCTCAAATTCTCTTTGAGACTCCTGTGACGGACTGAAGGCAGGTGATGCATTATTGATGAGACATCTAACACACACTTCTGCCACAGAGGTAATGCTCCCACAGCTTTCTGAAGGTGATCTCCTCTATTATATTTGCCAGGGTTCCATGCGGTTCATGATGCCATTGCGTCTCTGAGACACATTGGCAACACCAAAGCCAAGCTGGACAAAGGAGAGCTCCAACGAGACATCAGACAGATCCAGAGAAACATGGATGGACTGAAGGAGCCCTGACTGGATCATTCTTTTAGAAGACAAATATGCTGGAATATACAACCTGTGTGAGAACACCAAGTATGATTCAGCAGAATGTGGGCAGATGGACAATACAATGAAATAAGCTCTACATTTGTTTTCTGGATTGAAAAAATAAGGATTTAGTCAGCTTTAGTCGTGAGGTAATTTCCTTTAAATCTCTTTTTGCTGGACCAGACTTTAAAATCAGATTCTGAGTGAACAATCATAGTTGATGAAATTCAATGAAGGTACAATTACGACAAATCCAATATAAGAAGCACAATACTCATGCAGGCTCAATACTGAATGATTATGAAGATGAATTGTTCTGTGTTTGTCTGCACGTCCCCAGGCTAGTATTGATTGTAATGAATGTTAGAATAAACAAACAAGATCGCTTTGTTTTCATTTAATTTTCCAAGCCAACAATGCATACTTGCAAAGCATAAATACACCCAACATGATAAACAATTATTGTTATTTCCCACTTTTTTTCTGTTTTGGATATGTGCTTTAATATTTCTGGGACTCAATAGCCCTCAATCAGCCCAGTCGACTGTAGGTCAGTTCTGCAGAGATGAGTAAAGTCAGTTATTTGGAAATGACAGTGAGGAAAAACAGAGGTTAATTAGTTCTGCCAGTGCTTCTGTAGGGCAAAGATAATGATGTGTCAGATAAAAAGCAATTCATTTGAATTCTTGGTTTCTCTGACCATAAACAGACAATCTGAAGAGCAGATATCCCACTGCTGCACTTTCAAATGTGCCCAATAGTGATTTTGGATCCGAAGCAATGACTCTTTTGAGTTACATAATCACAATAGCATTAGATTTAGTATAGTCAGCTGAGCCTTGTGGTGATCATAATAATGGCGAAAAACTGTCACTTTGGGGAAGGCACATAAAAATAATAATGAATCATTAATGTAATTTTTCATGTATCAACACTCATGTGATTGCAATACAGTGAGCATAGGCTAATTCAGTTATACCATAAACTGCTATTAAAAGAGCCATTCATATAGATCAAGTGTCTTTTTAAATTAGCTTAGCAGATATATCCGTACATAATGAAATGTACGTGGTCATGTAAAGACTTTCAGATTTGTAAATATTGATCGGTGAGTAAACTGCTCAGTGTGCAAGAGATGAAGCAGAAGAATGGTGAAATGCAGGTCTCCTGAGGGATGTGAGGATGGTGGACTGTCTCAGCTGGATGGGTAAAGGCGTCTGTGGAAATCCACCAGTCTGCTGTCTCCTTCTGCTGTTGCATTCACCAACAGAGTCTACAAGCCCAAAACACAATGCCATTCTTAAAGGGGTCATGACATAGATTTATAAAATAATTTTAATGTGTAACTTGAGGTTCACTTCATATTCACTTTAACAGTCATATATTTGAAAAATGATTGTTTTGAACCCTCACTCTGACCCTCTGTATAAAATGACGCTGGGGACCTTCTGAAGGCTCTACAGACGCAAATATTTTTGTTTAAACCAAATGCATTAAAGTAAGTATTCCTTTACTCTTCCATTTGTCCTGTTGTCAGGAGTAGCTCAAGCGCATGGAGTACGTTAGAAAGTGAAAAAGCACAAGCATCAGACTCAATGCCAGTGGGTGGGGCGTATAGTACGATGACGTAAAATGTTTCATCGATGTTCTAGAGGTAGTCATATGAAAATGTATTTGCCCGTGTGAAGTCATAAATCCCACAATATCCAAACAAAACGGTTTTGGTTTAACTTGGTTGGTTCCTCTTTTTTTTTTTTGATACTGGTGATGTTGTAAGCTACTATGACATTTGCAGGATGTTTAATGGTACAAATAATTCTTATATATAAAAAAACTTGCTTGTGAATGTAGTTCATTCATCTCATTAACTGTATTAGATGGCCAATAGTTACCATTCAGACAATTACAATAACCGTTGAAGCAATTTGAAAAAAAAAGTACATTTATAAAATAATTAGTGCAATCAATTGAAATTAATCGCATCCAAAATAAAAAAAATTATTTACATAATATGTGCGTGTACTATGTATATTTATATTATGTATATATAAATACACACATGCATGTATATATTTAAGAAAAATATGTCATGTTTATATATAGTAAATGTTGATATATTAAAATATACACAGTACACACACATATATTATGTAAACAAAAACTTATTTTGGATGCGATTAATGGCGATTAATCATTTGACAGCACTAAAAATAACAAAATGGATAATGAAACACTATTACTATAGGTATTAAATAGATATTAATCTTAATATAGTAGGTAGCTGAAGCTGAACTTTCAGTATGCTTTATTACATTGGAATCAAATCTGATAAGGGCAACACAAGCCTGAGTTACTCATTTGTTTTCAAGTAGAGCGAGTGAATGCAACTGCTCACATCTATCAGCTCCAGGTCATCTTTGGCATGCAGGTGGCGCAGGAGGTACCAGCGTGCCACTGATGCTATTGTTTCAGAGCCTCCTGAGGCTGAAGCATAAACTATTTTCTCCAATAGGCGACGGGTTTCCCTGTAGAAGAACAAACCATTATCAATTTGATCCGGACCCAGTTTAACCTCTGATATCATGAATAAAGGTGATATATTTCATATTTAAATAGACTAAATAAGAATGCAATGCCAAGAGGAGGCAAACAATGAAATACAAACACGTGGCATGACTGATCTGACATGTTGACTGAATGTCATGGTGACAATCAATGTGAACACAAAACCCTACTAAAGCTATATGCAAAAATCCTCACATATGCAGCAAGAGAGTGGCAAAAAAGTAATTTGTGCTTTGTGAAACGGCCCTACCTGGCACCCATCTTTATAGAGAACTGCAGTAAGGCTTGGAAGAGCAGAGCTACTGGTGAGCTGCCCATCTTTAAAACTTCATTGCTGGCCTCCAACACCAGATCCTTCCACTCAGAGACACAGACACCAGCCTGTTGTCAGAAGTACAAGTAGACATATTTACACAGTGTTTCCTTGCATTGTAGAATGGCCTGTAAAGTTTGTGCAATGGAATGAGTAATTAAAAAACCTTCTAAAACAAGGATTTTAGATGTATTTTAGCTGGCAAAGTTCAGACTAATATATGACCGGAGTCTGGATACGCTGAAGGCTGACACGCTTTAATTAAAAGTAATGAAAGGCTAGCCACAAAGTGTCTAATTCAATTTAGCAGGCAAAGCTGCAGTCAGCTAAAATGAAGGCAATACGCTGACAGTGGATGGAGGGGAGGGGGGTAGACAAAAAGAAAAGGGAGGGAGGAAGAGGAAGCAGAGAAAAAAGGGGGAAATGTGCAAGAAAGATGCCATGAAGGTGCTGTAAAAGGCTTAGCCCAAAATAATAATTTCCATTTTTATTAGCGGCCATACAGACACTAGCAGACAAACTAATTTAAAATGTGACAAGGAAAACATTAAGAAAAATACCAGATGTATCCAAATGTATTACAAATCCAGTAAAAAATTATTTAGAATTCACAATAAATATATAAAAACAATTCTGTGATTGCCTTTTCAGTAGCCATTACTCCAATTTCTTTTTACTATTCATGTTGAAAACTATTGTGCTGCTATACATTTGTGTTAATTTGCGATACGTTTATTTTTTCAGAGTTTTTTTGCTGAATACAAATGTCAAAATAACAGCATTTATTTGACCTCCTGAGGCTGAAGCATAAACTATTTTCTCCAATAGGCGACGGGTTTCCCTGTAGAAGAACAAACCATTATCAATTTGATCCGGACCCAGTTTAACCTCTGATATCATGAATAAAGGTGATATATTTCATATTTAAATAGACTAAATAAGAATGCAATGCCAAGAGGAGGCAAACAATGAAATACAAACACGTGGCATGACTGATCTGACATGTTGACTGAATGTCATGGTGACAATCAATGTGAACACAAAACCCTACTAAAGCTATATGCAAAAATCCTCACATATGCAGCAAGAGAGTGGCAAAAAAGTAATTTGTGCTTTGTGAAACGGCCCTACCTGGCACCCATCTTTATAGAGAACTGCAGTAAGGCTTGGAAGAGCAGAGCTACTGGTGAGCTGCCCATCTTTAAAACTTCATTGCTGGCCTCCAACACCAGATCCTTCCACTCAGAGACACAGACACCAGCCTGTTGTCAGAAGTACAAGTAGACATATTTACACAGTGTTTCCTTGCATTGTAGAATGGCCTGTAAAGTTTGTGCAATGGAATGAGTAATTAAAAAACCTTCTAAAACAAGGATTTTAGATGTATTTTAGCTGGCAAAGTTCAGACTAATATATGACCGGAGTCTGGATACGCTGAAGGCTGACACGCTTTAATTAAAAGTAATGAAAGGCTAGCCACAAAGTGTCTAATTCAATTTAGCAGGCAAAGCTGCAGTCAGCTAAAATGAAGGCAATACGCTGACAGTGGATGGAGGGGAGGGGGGGAGACAAAAAGAAAAGGGAGGGAGGAAGAGGAAGCAGAGAAAAAAGGGGGAAATGTGCAAGAAAGATGCCATGAAGGTGCTGTAAAAGGCTTAGCCCAAAATAATAATTTCCATTTTTATTAGCGGTCATACAGACACTAGCAGACAAACTAATTTAAAATGTGACAAGGAAAACATTAAGAAAAATACCAGATGTATCCAAATGTATTACAAATCCAGTAAAAAATTATTTAGAATTCACAATAAATATATAAATAAAAACAATTCTGTGATTGCCTTTTCAGTAGCCATTACTCCAATTTCTTTTTACTATTCATGTTGAAAACTATTGTGCTGCTATACATTTGTGTTAATTTGCGATACGTTTATTTTTTCAGAGTTTTTTTGCTGAATACAAATGTCAAAATAACAGCATTTATTTGAAATAGAAATATTTTATAACATGTCTTTAAAATGTCTTTACTGTCACTTTTGATCAATTTAATGCATCCTTGCTGAATAAAACTATTCATTGCTTTCAAAACACCATCTTACTGTCCCCAAATTTTTAAATGGTATTTTATGGAATTATAATTAAAAGTTAAATTAACTAAACACATTGGAATGAGCACAGAGTGGTCTGATAACCTTGTGTTTAACTTTCCACTATTAGTCTGTCAACAACACTACAATAGGACTCCTTTCTTTCATCAGGTTTGCCGCATGATTGTCTGCCATATTACAGTACATGCTTGTTTGAACAACTTTTCATAGCTGTTCATCCATCCAGTCAGTGTTTTATGAAGACTGCAGGATTATCACACGGTGATCTCATGAGTTATTATGAGCTGAATCTACCCTGAGTAAACCGTTCCTCTCTGTCTAACAGGACAGGATTCAGACTGCGGCTGCCATATATTTGTGTTTGAAATCCCACTGCACATCCTCTGATCTAACGTAAAGACTTGGGATTTGCAAGGTTTGACAGCTGTCTAGAGGTACTCCATCTACAAGAAGAACTATTAGACGAAAGCACAGCAAACAAAAGAAATCTATTTTCACAAAGAAAGCCGTGCTACTTTAACAATTCTGCATTTTTCTTCAGTCATTAATATTCAGGTAAATTAAGTTACTGCTTGAAGGTGACAAAATGGAAGCAGCTGAATCTGAAGTCTGAGACCATTTGTAGACTTTGTGTTTGACATTTAAACTTAATACATAAATATACACACACACACACACACACACACAGAGATATATCGACAATTTATATTATATTATATATTTTTTATATTATTTACTTTTTTTCAAAATCTGTCTGTTTACTTCTGTGTTTAAATACAAAAAAGTATTTAAGTCATTCAGGCCACACTGTATAGTATAAAAAAGTGTCTGAGATATCTGTGCCCATTTTTTCCAACTTCCCTGTACAAGATTAATCTGGTACTCACCAAACATGGCATGAGTGCCAGCAGGGCTAGTTGGAGCAGACTGCTCATCTTTCCAATGTGGTCACCGAGCTGAGAGGCTAGCTGAAGACTCTGTCTATATGCCACAGAGGCCTGAGCCAGCAGACCCTGAGAATGGTACACTTCTGCCAACCACTGAGAGACAGCAAGATCAAATTAACAATGAGTAAACCTGGTTAAACCTCCTTTCTATATAAAATATAAAAACATTTGTTGGTTTCATTGAAAATCTCCTGTGTGATTTAATAAAGTGCGTGAAACACATTCAGACCAGGGGAAACCAAAAAGGCAGCATTTAAAATTAAATACATATAACATAGCAAGATGCACATTCACATTGACTTTCACTATGAAATCAATCTTGACAACAAGCTCTCCTCAGTGAGATGCTGAATGTACATACATGCCAGGCGGACACAGATGTGTGATTGGCCATGACAGCAGCGCTGAGCTGATCCAGCACCGCAGGAGGAACACAGTTACCGGCATCAGACAACAGGAGGCGCTCGCACTGAACCTGCCTTAACATCAGGAACACCACAGGTTGCTCTGGAGATACACTCAGAACCTGAGAGAGGAAGAGGAAAGTATACAAACAGTTAAATGGGCATAAAGTAATTACATGTTTAAGTGTTACTTCCTAGCCAGTACGATAAGCTTCTCTGCTTCTTACCAGCTTTAATGTCTTATCATTACCACAGGTTGACTGGTGTGCAACATATGATGATGTTCCAAGGAAAATATCAGAATTTGAGTTAAGCTTGTCTGATATTTGTGCTATTAAACTTGCAAAACACAAATGTCATGATCTCAACATGGTGGCCACCAGGAGTGGGGGAAGGTGGGTAAATAAAAGAGCTTTTTCAAAGCCACTGATATGACTAGAGTCATGTGAGTGTACATAATTTTAAACATATTTTTCTATACCTTTAAAAGACTTGTGACTCAAATTGTATATGATGTATATGAATTGTATATCACTCAATGTATATTTTTTTCGTCATGCTCAGGAGACTTTCTAGAATTGCAACACTGAAAACGGTAAACACTAAAATGGTAATTGTTACCTTAAAGGTTTGTGGCTAAACACTGCCTCCGCAGAAGAAGATCAACGCCTGCTTTTACATCGCTGCCTGTTTAGCCCAGCCCACCGATTTGTACATGTAGTGTTTACGAGAGAGGTGAATGCACAGAAACCAAATGATAAAAGATGGCTCCAAAGATAACAAGACGCTGTGCAGTGCCAAGTTGTGGGAGAGGGAAACAGTCTTTGCATTGCCTTTCTTCTGATCACAACGTTAGGAAAAAGTGGATGAAGTATGTTTTTACTGAAGATCCAGACCACGTCAGTAAGAACTTGGTCATTTGTTCACTGCATTTTACCATGGATTCGTTTACACACAAGGCAAAGATTGAAACTAAAAGATGATGCTGCGCCGACTATATTGGATCCGGCAGTAATGTCGCAAAACACACAAGTGTGAGTAACTGTCTTTATTACATGATCACTATTGCGTTTGATATGAGTATTTATGCGTTTTAACATAAATCACAGCAGCGTCCATTTGTAAAGGACGTAGGCTGTCAAACATACACAACTATTAGCCAATCATAGCAGTGGGCGTTTACTTTTGAGTCTACAATCCACCAAGCCTATTCAAACAGAGCATTCAGATGAGGGGAGTTAAAAACAGAACAGAAAATAGCCTATTACTTCTAAATTAAGTTTTTGATGTAAAAATCTTGATAACATTATAAGTGGACCTCAGAGAACAGTACAAAATAAAAAACAAAGGCATTTCATGACTCCTTTAAAGATCCACTTCGATCTAACCATTAACAAATACTTTCATTAGTGAAACCTAATGCAGTCTGACATAAAATAGCATTTTGAGTTGTATAAAACCAGTTAAGTTTGATCAGTGGTTTTCAACCGTGTTCCTGGAGGCCCCCGACACTGTACATATTCAATGTTTCCTTTGTCTGGATCTTAACAAATACTTTCATTAGTGAAACCTAATGCAGTCTGACATAAAATAGCATTTTGAGTTGTATAAAACCAGTTAAGTTTGATCAGTGGTTTTCAACCGTGTTCCTGGAGGCCCCCGACACTGTACATATTCAATGTTTCCTTTGTCTGACACCTCTATTTCAAGTTTTGCGGTATGTGTCCATTGGCAACGAGTGAGTGGAGCAGAGTTTCAACTCTTTTATACTTCAATCCACCAAGCCTATTCAAACAGAGCATTCAGATGAGGGGAGTTAAAAACAGAACAGAAAATAGCCTATTACTTCTAAATTAAGTTTTTGATGTAAAAATCTTGATAACATTATAAGTGGACCTCAGAGAACAGTACAAAATAAAAAACAAAGGCATTTCATGACTCCTTTAAAGATCCACTTCGATCTAACCATTAACAAATACTTTCATTAGTGAAACCTAATGCAGTCTGACATAAAATAGCATTTTGAGTTGTATAAAACCAGTTAAGTTTGATCAGTGGTTTTCAACCGTGTTCCTGGAGGCCCCCGACACTGTACATATTCAATGTTTCCTTCGTCTGACACCTCTATTTCAAGTTTTGCGGTATGTGTCCATTGGCAACGAGTGAGTGGAGCAGAGTTTCAACTCTTTTGTACTGGAGCTATGGGATTGACAGTGAATTGAAGAACCTGTTTAGAGCGACCAAGAGCATCTAACTGTTGGGAAAAGCTCAAATTTATGCAAACGAGAAGCATCAAACAGCAGGCAGCAGCCATTCACTGTGAGAAGCATGTAGTGACTGTCATCTCTCACGAGCATTACAAAATCTGCCGATTTAGTTTAAATCATATAGTTTACATATACTATTTTTCATTTAGATTTTAAATGCAGTATCATGAATTTTCATTGGCTAGGACATTGGCCCTTCAGGAGCAATACTGGACACTGCTGTTCTACAAATACACTTCAAAGGAGAACAGCTCAAGCATTATGAGTAGATAGACAGCCACAATATATGGATATTAGACAGATGGTGCCGTGTCAGCGCATGAAACTGTTCTGCTTTGAAACCCAAGAACAGGTCAGCCCGTCTGTGTCTGGACCTGTGCCCGATTCACACAAGAGAGACTCATCAGTAGGGGACAGCGTGACATAGAAAGAGAAAGCATGCGTGTGTTTGTGTGTGTGTGTGTGTACCTGGGAGCAGAGAGTCTCTGCCTGGTCATATTGGCCACTCTGTTTGAGTCCAGTCACGGCCTGCTGCAGCACCCATCCCTCCAGAGCCTGAGCCAAGAGCCCATCCTCTGCCTGCAGGCCCTTCACTGAGAACAGACCGTACATACAGCACATAGTTTTAAAACCATGCTCCCATCAGCATATATTCAAATACACTGACATGACATTCTCAAGTCTCACTGACCTTTTTCAGACACCAGAGTCATGTGCGCCCTCTCCAGATCTTCTCTGCGAGGGGCGGAGCCTTGGAGTAAGCATGCAGTGTTCTCTGTGTGACAGGCAGCCATTAGCCCCGCCCACCCAGCAGGATCATCTGCATTTGTCATACAGAGAGAAAGACAGAGGACACATCAATCCATCACTGAATCACTGCCATCCGACTTAGGCAGCAGACAAATCTTTCATCTGGCTGATATATCGATGTCTCAGTGTCTCCTCTCTCATCTCAAAATTTCACATAGGCCTCTCTGCATTACACTTGGCAAATACTCCTGCTGACACGTTTAATGCAAGGTTCTTACTATCCAAATTGAATATTTTTTAATCGTTTTAGGGTTATAGAAGACTGTGTTCTGTCCAAAACTGCATTAATAACCTTCCTGAACAAGAAGCCAAAACTCATTACAACTCTGGCATAAATTCTGGTTTGTATATTTCAAGGGTCCCACACTTTAAAGTCACTATTACAGTATGACATTTTACTAAGAGAACTGACTTCCTGGAAAGACATCTTGGTCAGTGTCCTGGGCCTCAAAGGGTCTAGTCTTGGTCTGGAAGTCTGCTATTAGTCTGTGTTAGGGAATTATGAGATATGGGTCTTGGAAAGTCTGTTTTTGAATCTTTCAAATCGTCGAGTTAGTAACTTGTTCAGCAGCTAACTTCAGAACTGATCCAGAGTGTCTGACTGTTACTCCGTTTACCTGGGCACAGCAGCACAGCTCTCTGGATTGTTTTCAGAGCGTTGTGTCTTCTGTCCTCACCAGAGTGCCGGCCTGAGGCCAATTGATTCACTCCACTGTACAGCAACGCCCTCTACAGATGAAAAGAGATTAACTCTTTAATGGACACAGAACTTGACACAAGAGTTCATCCATCCACAAATGTTAAATTACCTTTCCAAGCGTCAAGCTGGCATGACACGCCACACTGCCAGCCACAGCACCTCCCTGATGAAAATAAGAACACTTATGGTCAATACTTTCATAACAGGTGAACTATTCCCTTTCTCCTAAAATATGTGCAAAAGCCGATGTGAGAATACTTACTTTGGCTTTGTTGGGGCAGTACTGTGGGACCAGTCTGGAGAGAAGAGCCCAGAGAGAAGGATTTCCTGGGTTCCTACAACATAGCAGATGTCAAACACATATTTATAATAAAAAATGGCTCACAGAAGAAAAAGAAGAATTCTTGTTATTCTGGTGTGTTCTGGTACCTCATTTGACATTTGGGTTAATTAACCAAAGGCAACGATTCATACCTGAGCTTAATTAGATTAAAGCATCTTCCCTTTAATAGCATTTGAGTGTTTTCAAACCTTTGTAGGATGTAGATTAAAGGAGGACATTGAAAGGTCACTTGCTATTGGACAAATAAAGAGAAGCATTTAATTTAATTAAAGTCCTCAGTTCCCTACTCAACAAGACATAACAAATATTCAATAAGTGAAGAGTCCGGGCTTCAGCTGATCAGCAACAACTAAAAGTCTATTTTGATCTCAATCTGGCTCCAAGCAATTTTTCTGCAACAACTAGCCATTTTATAATATAATATAATATAATAATAAATGTTGGTGTCAGTAAGATTTGTAATGTTTTTTAAATAAGTCTCTTATGCTCACTAAGGCTGCATTTATTTGGTCAAAAATACAGTAAAAACAGTAATATTGTGAAATACTATTACAATTTAAAATGACTTCTTTCTATTTACATATATCTTAAAATGTAATTTAATCCTGTGATACCAAAGCTCAATATTCAGCAGTCATTCCAAATCATTTTAGTATGGCTGATTAGCTGCTCAAGAAACATTTATTATTATTGTCAATATTGAAAACAGTTTTGCTGCTTCATTTTTTATTTTTTTTATAAACCATGCTACATTTTTCAGGATTCTTTCATGAACAGGAAGTTCACTTTTGATCAATTTAATGTGTCCTTTGACGTATGAAAGTATTAATTTAATAATATAAAGACTAATAAATTCACTTATTTTTCAGGAGGGAATCATGATGAAAGATGCTATGCAACAAAATTACAGGTAATCAGACATATCGGATATCTTAAAATGAATCGTACTTAATATAATATGTACTTTTGCTTTAAAATACTAATATACTATATAATAGATATGCGAAGAAAGATTTTTGGACAATGATAATTTATAGTATTGTTTGTTGCATTTTGCTAAAACAAAAACTCAGATTAAGCAAAAGAAATAGATTCTTGTTGTTTTATCACGTTGTATCAAATTAGGAGACACCGTATCTCTAAATATTATAAATTACCTGTGTATAGCCCTAGCAGCCTCCCTGTGTACGCCGCTATAGTTGCCCTGCAGGGCCAGCAGGGTGCAAGTGAGCAGACAACGCTCCTCCACAGCGCCTCCTACATGTTCCCCCAGTTTTAGCAGCTCAGTAAGCGTAGCACTTGCCAGGGTCACTTCCCCATGAACCAAACCCAGAGAACACAGACACTGCAGACTCTCTGAGACAGGCTCTTTCAGCATGGAGCTACACACACACAAACATAAACAAGAGGAGAAAGGCTTTGCTTTTGATGGCTAAAGCAGAAAGCGTGTTGCTCTGAGACAGTTGAGTCATTATGTTACCACTTGAAGAGAAGAGTTTTGGCATGATCAATGTTGCCCAGCCTGTGCTGTATCAGGGCCAGTGCAGTGAGTATACAGGCCTTTTCCTTCTCGCTAGAGGCAACTGCGAGGGCTTTCTCATAGGCTGGAAATAGGCACACAAACACCCTCAGAAACATACACAATCACATGCTTGAGTACTTTCAGAAGGCATTGATGGTAACAGTCAACAATCGCGAAATGGCAATGACTGCTCACCCTGAACACTTTCTGGCATGCGACCGATTCTGAAATAGGCAAGCGCCAGCCCAATGAGATCATGCAGCTCCTCTAGTGGTGTGGAGGAATAAATACGCACTGCTTCTTCCCACCGTCCATCATCACTGACAGCAACATAAGAAAAAAAACATTATTTCGCACTAATAAAATCTAATAGCATTGTAGATGAAATGACTGATGGCATAGTTGTACGAAGTGAGTTTTACCTGAGTGCACGTCCATAAACCCTCAGAGCAAAGCTGAGCTTATCTGTGTGAGGGGATGCCTGAAGCAACTCGACAGCTCTTTGGAGAACAGAATATATCCAAGAATGATTTAATACCAGTGTGGTCCAGATCAGTGTCAGAAACTTTCAGCAGCAAATATTAGGCATTAATTTTTTAATAAATATGAACTATATATATGTATTTTTATAAATCATAAAAAAAGTTTCATGTCAAATATAAAAAAAACATAAAAATATAAAAAATGCATATATATATATATATATATATATATATATATATATATGAACATTAATTCATGCTGAATGTGATAATACAATTGGGCCTGGAGCATAACATAAAAGACCTAATATAAAAAAAATTGTGATGTTACAAAAAAAAATCAATAATTTTACTTTTTATTAATTCCAGTTTCAAATTTACGGTTTCAAATTTGTCAAGTAGACTTCCTGTCCATCTGGCTGGGCAGAATTTCCAAATGTATAAATAGCTAGAGGTGGCAAACCTGCGATATGCCTCAGTGGCCTGTTTCCTCAGCTGCAGGTGTGTGTTCAGGTATCCGAGCATGATGAAGGCATCTGGGTCTGTCTGAACCCTCTCTGGTGTGAAACAAAGAGAGCACACTGAGCTTCATTACCTCGCTTCATCTTTAAATAATTTGTCATTGTCACATGGATCATTTCCTTAATATTTAGGGAGAAACACATTTTTTATTTTATCTAGCCATTCCACCTGCATTCCTGGTGAAATCATTCTATATATCAGGGGTCTTTAACTGCTTTCAGGCTAAATATCCTTTTAGCCTGGTCTATAAAACATGCATATAGTGCCATATTAATATATTTACATACTTCATAATGGTAACAGATATATATTATGTATTAGTTGTTTTTTTTATATGAGTGAGACAAAGAAACTTACTTTTAACTTTGGTTAAAGACAATATTGTATTATTATTATTTTTTTTTTATTTAACAAAATTGTTTGAGATCAGACAATAAATGACAGACCCATAAATACTCTTGCAATATCTTAAAACAGTATGCTGTGTTTGTGTTCTTCTCATACCGGTGTACTTGCTCAGAGCCACCTGGGCAGCAGAGACAGCGTTCATCTGGACTATGTTGTAGAGGTAGATCTCGGAGTCTCTGTTGCTCCTGTCCAGCAGTGTGGAGCAAACCCAATATGCATAACCCTTCACTCCCTCGGTCTAATATCAAATAAACATGTTACTGCAAGTAGAACATTGATCAATAATCTGAACCTAAACAAAAAACTACACAACTGTTCAAAAGTTTTGGTCAGTACATGCTGCTGATAATTCAGCTTTGCCATCACAGGAATAAATTACATTTAAAAATATATGCAAATAGAAAACAGCTCATTTAAATTGAATTAATATTACAGTAATATTGTAATTACTGCAATATCACTGTTTTTTAAACAAATAAATACAGCCTTGGAGAGCATAAGAAACTTATTTTAAAAAGCGTACAGACCTCAAACTTTTGAATAACTGTGTATATTTCAGAAGTGATTAGACATACATGAGTGCTCAGTTCTGTGGTGTGTCTGAAAAGATCCATGGTGTCATAACTGCCCACTGACTCAGCAATCAGGGCCTGTATAATGAGAAAAAAGTTAGATGTTCTGTGTGTCATACTTGAATAAAAAAGGGCACTGGATGTTATGTGAACTATCGGTCTGAACTAAAGTCTACCTGTCCGATCCAGCAGTTCACATAGAGGGGTTCTAGAGACTGAGCAATCTTAAAAGCTTCATGCGAGAGCTAAAAAAAAATAATGTAGAAAAAGGACTATCAGCGTGGTTCTCTAAATCATGTGAAGTCAAGCTAATAACTTGACAAAAATCATATTACCTCTATATTTCCCTTCTTCAGATACAAAGCACCAAGGTTGGTCCATGCAACCACATTCTGAAAAATAACCAGGAGATACATTAGTTGCATCAAAACAAATGTTTAAAAAGTGAAGAAAGAGTTTATTTTTCTTGCATTACTTACATTTGACTCCGCTTTTACCGATTTGATAAAGCAGTGTTGTGCAAGTGCAAAGTTTTCTATTCCTAAAATATAAAAGCAGAATATACAATTAACACAAGAACAGTCCATCACAACACCGTTATATAATCCAGACTAATGCGATTATGCACATCAAATGTATATTTTTATCTACCCTTTGCCATGGAGACCACCCCGAGGGCATTCCAGTATGTGTGATTTGCACTGTCGAGCATGATCGCCTTCTTCACACACTGTCAGAACAGAGCCAAACCAAAGCAGCCTGTTAACACATCTTCATGAAAGCATTACAAATGACTGATCCCAGATCAGGTCATGTACCTGTATGGCTTTCTCCAGCAGAGGCTGCTGATCCTCTTCAGGATTGAGGCAGCTGAGCAGTCTGGATTGGTGGTAGTAGTTCAGGCCAAGGTCACACCACAGACTAGGGGCCTCCGGCATGAGTTTCAAAGCACGACCAAAGCACCTGGTAAAACATAGGAATATTATTATTTAATTTTTTTTATTTTATGGGAAGGCCCACAATCTTCTCTTCGCCATTTAGTTTAATATGGTTCTACTCTTTTACCTTTCTCCTAGAGTGAGGAGCTGTCTCTGGTCCAGTGTATGGCCCTGATCAAGTGGATCCATTCCACATAGAGCTCCAGGCACCAGCACTTTGGCTCGGTTTGGGGACACAGTTCTGGAGGTGGTGCAGGCATCACCTAGTAACTTCCACAGACACGACAGGTCTGGCCTTTGCTTTAAAGCTCTGGAATGTTGAAACAAAGATTGAGATTTGATCAGTACCTGCTGGATGACATCCATCCAACTCATCTCACATGGTCAGACACCACTTCACAAAATAAAACACAAATATTCCCTTTACCCAGTGCACCTTCCTGTTTACCTGAAAAGGTAATGGATGGCATTCTGTATCAAATCTACAGCTCTTCCATCAAGATAGTCATCAAGTGCACTTCTAGCCAAGGCTAGCAAGCATTCACCCAGACCTGAGAATATGATAAGGATGCTTTATGAAACACTATAAATTTGAATACTGGATGAAATGGTCATTAACCTGAGAGATTACTGCACAAATCACACAAACCTTTCAATGCCGGCACGTAGTCCTCCTGCTCTAAGATCTGCCTGTACTCTGCAGCGGCCTCTTTAAACCGGCCGAGGATCTGTTTGATGGCAGCGGTCTGATAGAGGCTATAGATGGAGGTGGGCTGCAGAGTATGTGCTTTATCAAATGCTTTCAGGGCTGCTGTGAAACTCCTGCGGTTAAGGTAAGCCTCACCTAAACATTCCCAGCACACCCAATCCTGAGGATCTGCCCTCAACGCCGCCTGCAGACTAAAACCAAAGCAGAATCATGGCTAACTTTTAGACTTTTGGTGTACAAAGTCCTTAAGATATGAAAATAAAATAAAATAAACCATATACTTAACATCTTTACATTTTATTATCTAAACATTTTTAACCCCCACATTTAAATTTTGGTGAAGTCTTCTCTGGAGAAAGTGGGTCTTGAAGGCTAAATTAATTGTGGGATTCTGGGAAATGAACTCTTCTTCCAATCTGGTCTATGAAATGAAGGCTAATTTATGAAAAACAATTAAATGAATAAAACAAAATTCCAAACATTAAACAAGTATTAAAATGTTTAGCAAATATGTGCTACCTTAATTCAAATTCAGGAGTTGAATTCAAAAGCTATTTTCTTAAAGGAACATTTCACCCAAAAATGAAAATTGTCATCATTTACTCATCATTTACTTACATCGTTCCAAACCTGTATGAGTTTCTTTCTTATGTTGAACATAAAAGAAGATATTATGAAGACATTTGAAGAACCAAACAGTTGTTGGTAACCATTGACTTCCATAGTAGGGAAAGAAATAAGTCAATAGGGACCATCAACTGTTTGATTACCAGCATTCTTCAAAATATCTTCTTTTATGTTCAACATAAGAAAGAAACTCATACAGGTTTGTAACAACACGAGGGTGAGTAAATGATGATGACAAAAGTTTAATATATTTCCAAATGGCACAAAATACTGAGAATGTAATTCAATTATATAGGCCTACTATTAATAACATTTTAGAAAACCCTATTAACGTCTTGCATCGTTATAACTGCCAATGTTAACGCAGCTACATTAAATAAGATCTTTAAAATATCTGCTGAGCTCACCATCCAGGCCCAGTTAAACAAATTTTATTACCACTTATGCTTTATAGGTGAAATCAATTCACTTACTCTGCAATGGCCTGTTGATGCTGGCCAATCTTGAGGTGGTAGAGCCCTCTCCTCATCCAGGCCCATTTAGCAGAGCCAGGAGTGGCTCTCTCTGTTACAGACTGCAGAACAGTCAGAGCCGAGTCCTAAGAGCAGAGAACACAACACACAGTCAATAAACCACTTTTACAGGAACTCTGTGTCTTCTACAGCATCTACAACAAGTTCTTGTTGCAACTTTGAAGGGGGAAAAAAATAAGCAAGGGATACCCTCAATGGGACCATCTTGGATTACAAGACTTTTAACACTCACCATGTCCCCCTGCTCCATGCTGAGGTCTACAGTAGCCGCTCCAGACTCTGCATCAGAGGAATCCAGCTCAAACGCTCTCTTATAGCAGCCTCTGGCTCTGCCCTGATCTTTTGCCACCTCTCTATAGTAATGACCCAGAAAACGAAACACTGAACCGAGATACGGGTCCAGTTTAGCAGCCTTAAAATAACAGAAAACAAGTCATCACTTATTTCTATTCCAAGAGAAAAGACTCTGGAGTCTATATGCAAGGATAAAGAGCATAAGGTCTGATATTGCTGACCTTGAGTAAATGTGTATGGGCTTTGCTGCGATCCCTTCGCATTTCCTCTCCCATGTTCCAGAACAGGCGCCCCATCAGGAAGAACAACTCCCCATTATCTGGGCTACCGGATAAAGCCTCTAGAAAGCTGTGAGACAAAGATAAGACGAGAGGATCAGTGTTTAGTGTTTAAATCTATTTCGGGTTTTTATACTGCATGTGTGTGTGTGTTTAGAAGGGGTTTCACACCTTTCTTCAGCTTGTTTGTGCTGTTCTTTCGCAACATGCACCAGCCCCTTCAGAGTGAGACCTTCCACAGATCCTGGGTGAGAGCTCAGCAGCTCAGCTGAAACCTGTAAGGATCATTTCATTTAAACAAGATCTGGTCTACTTTGGGTTTTTTTAAACATCTAATCTATCGTGTTATTTGAAGATTAAATTCCAGTAATTCCTTTCCTGTTAAAAGAAAATGTTTCACCTGAAATGCTTCCTCAGTTTGGCCTTTTTGCAAGTGAGCTCTTCCTTTCAAAGCTAAAAGCACTGGGTCATTTTTGGCATCTGAAATCTAAAAGGAGTCATCATGAACATTATGTAAATCAAATAGACCATCAAACAATTATTAATATTCATTTATCTTTTTTTAAGAAATGAAACCTTTTATTCAGCAAGGATGTATTAAATTGTAAAAATGCTACTCTGTGAATTGTAAATGCTGCTCTTGTGAACTTTGTTCATCAAAGAATTTTTTTTTTTATTAAATAAAACATGTATTTTTGTGTTTCCACAAAATTATTAAGCAGCACAACATCTTTCAACATGTTTTCAACATTCGTAATTATTCATAATGTTTATTTAGTTCCAAATCAGCATATTAAACTGATTTATCATGTGACACTGAAGACTGCAGTAATATCTGTTGAAAATTCAGCTTTACCATCACATGAATAAACTAAAATATTAAAACAGAAAAGAGCTATTTTACATTGTAATAATATTTTACAATAATACCGTTTCACTGTATTTTTGATCAAATGCAACCTTGGTGAGCTTTTAAGACTTCTTTCAAAAAAATCTGTTGTTAGACTGCAGATCTGTGTCAGTCTTTGGTTTAAAACGATACCTGTGTAAGGATCTGCAGAGCTTCCTCAGCATCCTGGTCTCTTCCTGTCCTTACCAGAGCCTCTAGTTTCAACCTCTGCAGCTTATGAGTCCAATCATCAGAGTTCCCCACACTCGACTTCAGCCCTGAAGACACAAAACAGAATATTTCTGAGAACAGCCCTTTTCCACCCTGTTAGTGCAGCTGATTGAGTAGATATCATGTTAGCTGTGTTTTAGATGTGTAGTTTTTTTTATCATGCAGTACCTTGGCTGGAAGCTGTGGCACTGTCAGAGTATTTATGCATTTTTAGTTGAGCCAGAGCAAGATTATACCAGCCAATGATGGAGGAGCGCATACGCTTCAATCCTGCAGGAAAAACACAACAAAAGAGTTAAACACATTATTTGTGATTTACATTGTACAGTATAGTTAGATACTGCTAGGAGTTTAATTAATGTTGTATAGCTGAACATGAACAAAAATCAAAGAGTTATTAAAACACATTTTTAGTTATCAAAATGAATCAAGAAATGCATTCTATTAATTTGATACACTGCATTTCTTGCATTATATACTTGACCTCTGGTCTGAAACATTCTTATCAAGAAGCTTGAAAAATTTTGATAACCTCCATCCATATTGGAGCAAATCACAAAACATCTGTGAATTCTTTATGGTATTTATAAACTCACCTAGACTAATACTTTTGATGGCATCCTCATATTTTTTATCCTGACAAGCTTTAATACCAAGACCAAAGTGAGCGTGTGAGTTGTTTGGATCCAGTTCCGAGAGACGGCTGAAACAGCTCGCAGCTTCCTCACTGCAGTCACCTACCAGGATCATCAGAGACGAGATCAGTTATCTGAGAGCTGTGTTTATTTAGAAATACTCAACATGAGTTTTATGTTTTCAGAAACAGGATTATTCTTGTACTTACATTATTGTTCAAAAGTTTAGAGTATGATGTTTCTGATACAAGTCTCATAAAGACAATTTATTTGATTAAAAATACAGTAAAAACTATAATATTATGAAATATTATTACAAATAAAAACAACTGTTTTCTATTTCAATGAATTAAAAAAATACATGTATTTTAACAAATCCTTCTTGATCATGATCCAATCATTCTGATATGCTGATTTGGCGCTTTATAGAAAATCTTACTGACCCCAAACTTATGAATTGTAATGTAGATCCAAAAAAAGGATAAACAATGAAATAGGAGTATAAAAAAAATTACTGGCCATCCAGCATTTGCCAATTTTGTGTGTGTGTGTTTTTTTTTTTTATCCCATTGACTTCATTTGACCTAAACTGACCTGTTCTGATGTAGTGCTCACTGAGGGCCTCTAGAGGGTAGGAGTGTGTCGGATAGCGGGACAGCGTGGCATCACAAACTTCCTTTAGCTTGGCCACCTCATGAGGAAGCTGCAGGATACATAAATAAAACATTTGCTTTGGTCCAGTCATTATTATGATAAATATTACAATAATTGTGGCATATACAGCTTGCCAACCTTGGAAAGACATTTAATGTAGTCCTGTGAAAGGCTCCTGTGGGCTTCACTGGGCACATCTATCAATTGCAAAGCTCTTTCAAATGCTGATATCAGCTGTGGAGCAAATAAATACACACTGTAAGCTTTGTAAAAATGCATGTGGTGACACTAAATTGTGGCCACGTACAAAAAAAGCCCTTTTTTTCCACAAAATTCTCAAAAAGCAGTATTTGAGACAGGTGAAATCGACTGACGTGTTGTTGAGTCTCATTGTCCTGATCCTCAACCGTGTCCTGCAAGAGTCTGGTCATCTCCTTCCACAGCTCCAGCAGCTCTGAATTCTCCACCCCTTCCTCTGCCTCCCTCACCTGGATTAACCTCCTCCACACTCGGGCCACCTATGGGTAGAGTAGCAAACATTTCACACATATGCAGATATAAAGCCTGATGGTGACTTTGGAAATAATGTGTAGATTATTTTGTGTAGGTAACAGACAGTGAAGTTATATCCACTTAAATCTTAAATCTAGTTGTAACATCAAGTCCTTATATTTAAAGATCACACCTGTAAATAGTTCTTCTCCGACTGATAGACTTCCACCAACTTCTTGCTCACTTCAAAACATTTCGCTTTGTCTGAGCTGCAAGCGCAGAAAAGAAATCAAGTAATCTTAAAAAAAAAGATATATCACTGGTTCTGAAACAAGAATCTGATCATTGCCTTTAAGTGTATAAATTAGTGTGTCAGATTGGTCGAGACGCTACACGGAAGAGAAGAAATTGTTGAATAAAGTCATTATTTTTGTTTTCTTTGTGCACAAAAGGTATTCTCGTAGCTTCCTAAAATTACGGTTGAACCACTGATGTCACATGGCCTATTTTATTGAGGTGCTACGTTTCTGGACCTTGACTGTGATAGCTCCGTTGCTGTCTATGGAGGGTCAGAAAGCTCTAGGATTTCATCAAAAATATCTTAATTTGTGTTCTGAAGAGCTTCATAAAATTAAGGTTGAACCACTGTTCCACATGGACTGTTTTAACGATGTCCTTATTACATTTCTGGACCTTGAACTTGGTAGTTACCTAGCTGGTGTGCAGGGTCAGAAAGCTTTCGGGTTTCATCACAAATATCTTAATTTGTGTTCTGAAGATGAACGAAGGTGTTAGGGGTTTGGAACAACATGAGGGGTGAACTTATGGCTGAACTATCCCTTAAAGTTGGAGGGACAATGAAACATTTAGCTGGACTTTAGATTTGTTTGACATTTAATATTGTATATTTGTTTAATGCAGTTTCTTTCCACAAAAATATTAAACAACTGCCAGACTGCTTGTTCTTGCAAACTTTTCTTTTTTGAAGAAATTTTTTTTTCTGCAGTCAGACAAAAGGAACAAACAACACATACTCTTTTTTTTTTTTCTTACGTTTTTTATTTTTTTTAATAAATTGTTTCTGTTGCTTCTTTAGGGTGCAGGTTGTTTCTGCGGCTTCCATGCATCAATGTTAATGGCATATCTTTTGTCCACACACAAAGTGGGCAAAACCATGAATCCCTACCAGCTGTTGAGGAATGCACTGAACTTCTTTGGTAAGAGAGGTCAAAATTATTTTCATAACTTGTTATTTTGGTGGTTATATATGTGTATTAGTGCTGTCAAACGATTAATCGCATCCAAAATAAAAGCTTTTGTTTTCTTAATATATGTGTGTATACTGTCTATGTTTATTATGTATATATAAATACAAACACATGCATGGATATATTTAAGAAAAATATGTTGTGTTTATATATTAAATATATTTATATATAATAAAATAATATAAATATATCAATGTATATACATGTAAATATTTTAAATATATACTATATGTGTGTGTATTTATATATACATAATAAACACAGTACACATACATATATTATGTAAACAAAAACTTATTTTGGATGCGATTAATTGTTTGACAGCACTAATGTGTATTAATCAATATATCTGCTTTTTGCTTTCACATTTTCAGCTTCCACAGATCTGACGGAGAACGGTATCACCTTGGCTAAAAACCCAGACTCAAAAGCGGTGAGCAGAAGTGACTCAAGCATTTATTTGCTGTTTTAGCCTGTTTTGTCTTGGTTAAATCACCGTGCCTTTCTTTTTCTTTTTTCCTGATTCAGCCTTCACTGCCGGAGTTTCATGCAGCATTCTCTGTGGTATTTGTGGATCCCTCTGGGCATCTCAATCTGCTTGCAGACATGACAGCTTTTACCTACAAACGGGTGAGCACCGCTGTAGTATCACTGCAGCTCTGTGATAATGTGATTTTCACTTACTTATAGTAATGTAAATTTAACATGTTATTTTAGTAGAATTAAAATAAAAGCTAAAAAATGAACACAGTCAGGCCAGTATATAAGAACTGCATAAGAGATTTTTTTACCAGTGGAGCAGTATTGTAGTCCAAGATTTACTTATATGCCACAATACTGCAGTTATTATCATTATTAAAAAATTTAAAAAAAATGTGTTAATTGAAATAAAGCTGAAATAAAATAAAATGTTACAGGAACAACTAAACTAAATTAAAATTTGAAATGTTTCCTTGGCAAATAACAAAAAAAAAAGCTTAAGTATTAAAATTGCTAATACTGAAATAAAAATCGAAAGCTAAATAAATATTAGATTAGAATATTACAAACTAATAAAAATGACCAAAATGCAACAGTATTACTAATATATAAATGGTTTACTAAAGCAAAAATTTAAATTCAATAATTAAAATATTAGTAAATACTGTAATAATAATACTTGTCACATATTTGTTTCATTAATTTGATAAATTTATTGACATTGAAATTTTAATGATTTGACAGCCATAATCTGAATGTTTCTGAATAATCTTAATTTTGTCTGTCAGATCCAACATGAGGCATCACTCTCTCTGACGTTCTGGGATGATCCAACAGTAGATGGCTTCCAGGCTCTGCTCATGACACCCAAATCCATGCTCCGAACATATGATAATGTCTTTAAGTAAGTTTCTGTCGACACAGACCTGCTGCTCTTTTGTTTTTGTATTCATGTATTCTCAAACTCTCTTTCTCACTCTCTTTGGCAGACTGGTTAACCTGGTGAAATTGCAGACCTCCTGTAAAAAGCTTTTACTCCTCAATGAGCTCATGGACCACAGCGGGAACTATGTCCTCACTGCACTTCCTTTCGTTTTGTCCCTCTTGCAGCGAGGGCTTGGAGAAAGGATCCACCTTCTGGTACACTCACTCCCTCAAGACCCTGAGGTAGATTCATTATCAATAACATTTCCTTTGGTTGGTCAAATGAATAGGACTGGCTGGTTCACCTATCAGAGCATTCCTAAACAGTCTGGATATGTTGTTATAATCCATGTTAATGGTTTTGCAGTGGCCAGTGGACAGTGCACCTCCTAAGCACAAGGACCAGCCGCCTCTGAACATTGGTTTGCTGCTGAACCTTGAACATGCTCTCTCTGTTCTCGAGAGAGGACCACCAGCAGATAACCCTAAGGTAAACTAGCCCACATATGTACAGATGTCTTGTGTATGTGTCCAACAGTTCTGTAGCGATGTCTGAAAACCCTCTCTGTTGTTGGTGTTTGAAGGCAGCTGAGTTCCGGCAGCTGTGGGGCTCTCGCTCACAGTTGCGGCGCTTCCAGGATGGAGCCATCACTGAGGCAGTGCTGTGGTCAAGTAACTCCATCTCTCAGAGGAGATTCATTGTACTGAAGATCATCACTCACCTGCTAGAGCTGTACGTCTCTATTCTGGCTGTTACTTTACTTGAATACACAGTTTCTAAAGGTGTATTTTAGCCAATTCACAATCGTAGCAATTCGTTTTCTTTAAAGTTTATTTCAGTTAGTGTCTGCCGAACAGTTTTGATTATTCGATTTGTTAAGTAGCAGTTGAATTTCATACCTTGGGCCCTGTTTTTAATGTTTAGAAATGATATCTTTGGAAATTTAAATTAAATATACATTTTAGGTGGAAAAAAAGCTAATTGCTAAAACAAAAAATACTGTAAAATTCAAACTAAAACAGCAAAATAAGAAAAACTCAATTCAAAATATTAATAAAAGGGTGGGTTTCTGTAGGTCTTAAAAAGGCAAACAAAGTCTTAATTTGCCCTTGCATCATTTAAGGCCTTGAAAAGGTCTTAAATCAGAGCAGAAAGGCTTAAATTCAAGTCATGGAATTAAATGTTACATGCATTGCCAAAAATGAATCTTCCTCTGTAGTTTTGTTTTCCAGTACAAATATATCCTTAAATCAAGATGCATTTACTTAAGATGCAAATGGGAAAAAACCTGAGCAAAATGAGTTTATGCATATAACAAATTAAATATCTGTCAATGGGGTATATGATAACTTGTTTTCCCTTTTGAATTAAGTAGATTTTTCCAAGCCTATTCTGGGCCTTTTGTAAATCATAAACTTAATTTTAATCAGTTTCACAATAAATTCTTAACTAATGTCATTTGGCTTCTCAAGTAAATGTATCTTAATTTAAGAAACTAGACATTTGCTCTGGAAAACAAGACAACACAGATACTGTGGAAGAGCATCACTTTTATTCAGCATTATCAGAAGGTACAGTAAAAGTTATTAACATATTCTAGTGGTTGGGAGCATCTTCCTGATATACTGTGTTCTTTTTAGATCTTTACATTTAGAGAACATAACATTGTGTTACCTTCAATTTATTCCTTAAATATTCCTAAAGTCTTAAATATAGCTTCATAAAACCTGCAGAATAGTATGTAAATAATACTTGACACTGATATGTAATAAAATGGATATCAATACTGAAGATACCCAAATGAGTCAGAATCTAATAAATTGTAATCATCTCGAAATGAAAGCTAGTAAATCAGAATTAACCTGAATATTCATTTCAAGGTAGTACTCTGTAACATTGTAGTTACTTTTTATTGTTACCGTTTTTCCATTAACTACTTTCTCATAGAAATAATAAAAGTGTTATTTGTTGTTTTCTAGTCATGCAGATATCCCCAACTCATGCATCATGTTTGTTGGTGGACAGCTGGATGTTGTCATTGGATGTGGCATACAGGTACTTTATAGAAGTGAATGTGGTACTCATCAAATGGTAATGATTCATCTGCACAAGTTCATGGTGTGTCTTTGTCCCCCAGAACCACACTACAGGAGAGGAGGAGAGTCTGGAGGTGGTTCAATCTTACGATGATCTGAGCAAGAAGCTCTGGCAGTTGAAGGATCTGCCACTGTCTATCACGTCAGTGCAGGGTGCCCACCAGGCCTTAAGATACACACAGGTCAGTCACCTCCTCGGCTATATTCAGTTGTGTGATATTTTTTTGACTTTGACTTTGACTTTTGGATTATTGCCGAAAAACTCTATGACCAGTTGAAGTTTATAATTCTTACAAAATTTATTCACCCACAAAATCTTCACAAATGAACACAACTTTTTTGAATGTTGAAACCTAAATACAATCTAAATACAAAAAGCTAAAGTTAGGATATGAATAAACTACACAGTCGAATGACCTTTACATCTCCCAACACTAAGCTTCTGTCAAGCAGATTTCATATAAAGATTAAAAGACAAGTTGGAAAGCTAAAATTAGAATAGTTTGCAAGATATTTGCAAAATCCGAAATTCTCGTTGAGAATATAAATAAATACGACCAAAAAATAAATACGACCTCACGTTGTGTCAATCACGTTTACACACTGCCTTCGAAACTTTTGTCCGTCATAAAAAAAAATTCGGATCAGGTTCGGTTTTCTGCGTTTTCGCATCCATAGCAAGTAATTTGATAGGAAAGGATGGCGAATAGGAAAAAAACGCATACGAAAATTTCGGACTCCGTATGCAAGGACATTTAGAATCAAACGTGAATATATCTTGAGCTTGTGTTTTACCATAGACTCAATTTCAAGCATTAAAGGGGTGGTTGATTATGATTTCAGTTTTTTAAATTTAGTTAGTGTGTAATGTTGCTGTTAGAGCATAAACAATGTCTGCAAAGTTACAACACTCAAAGTTCAATGCAAAGTGAGATTTTCTTTTAAAGAAATTGCTGTTTAAGGTCAGCGACGATGGCCTCGTGTGCAGTGCGCCGACATATAGCCGTCCCGGCTCGCGGACCTTTCCCGATCCCACCCCCTCTCTCTCACCCACTTCGCTTCCTGTCGACCTTCTGTTGGAAGATATCCGAGAGGAAGCAGCTGATCTGCTGGTGGCTTCACTCTTCCTACATGCTGCTCCCTTCACTCCACCAAGGTAATTTGGTAGTCTGACTCATGTAATCATCATTGTATGGTGTATATATATACATTCAGTGACACCACACCATTTCACAGCTCTCCTCAGGTGGGGTTCCTTCGCTTCCTTCATGTGCTTTCCACTTTTGACTGGAAAAACAATCCCCTGATAGTCAACCTCAATGGGAAACTCACAGGTATTTCATGTTGCTTTTTAGGGCTTGCACGACTAACCATTTTTACTACTTTTGTTGTAAAAGTTGTCGACTAGTCAGCAGGTCAGTGTTTACTTTATATAAATGCAGTTTCTGCTGCATGGAAAGTCTGCATGGATGGGGAAGGAAAACGGTCATAGTCTACCGACAGGTTCATGTCACGAACGGCACAAAATAGTTATAGTTTTGATGTGCCTGGTGTGGTTTGCTTATAACATGTTTTTGTAATATACACTACCGTTCAAAAGACTTAAAGAATTCTCTTATGCTCACCAAGGCTGTATTTATTTTATTAAAAATGCAGTAAAAACTGTAATATTGTGAAATATTGTTACAAATTAAAATAACGGTTATATTAAAATGTAATTGTATTATTGTGGTGGCAAAGCTGAATTTTTAGCAGCCATTACTCCAGTCTTCAGTGTTACATGATCCTTCAGAAATCATTCTAATATGCTGATTTGCTGCTCAAGAAACATTTCTCATTATTATCAATGTTGAAAACAGCTGTGCTGTTTCGTACTTTTATGGAAACCAGGGTATATTTTTTTCAGGATTTTTTGATGGTTAGAAAGTTCAGAACAGCAGCATTTATTTGAAATATAATTTTTTTGTGACAATGTAAAAGTCTTTACTTTGTCTTTTGATTTAATGGAACCTTGCTGACTAAAAGTATTAATTTCTTTAAAAAAAAAAATACTGACCCAAAAAACAGTAGTGACAAAATAGATTTCTCAGAGCTTCATTAGGAACCAGGAAATGTCCTCCTTTTATCGTCATGTGTAGAACAAGCACAACTGAAGTCATTTGATCCATGACTAGATCTAACACACTGACAAGTAGCAGAACTAATCATCTGTGCACTCCCTGAAACATCTGTGGATATTGAAATGAGTGTTTTTATGTTTCAGCTGTTGAACAAACAGATATAAAGAATGACTTTGTGGCCTCTCGAGAATCTCTTCCCACCATGTTCATAGTCACTCCCAGTGAAAAGAAAGTCTCTGTTTGGACTAAAGAGGCTCCTTCTGTGCAGGTTTGTAGATCCAGTATTCTCAAATTCTAGTATAGATTTGCTCTATGTACAGAGTGTATAAACATAAGTGACGTTGTCATCTCTGTATAGATGCTCCAGCGTGCCGTCATGTTGGCAGCAGAGAGTCTACGTGTTTTAGAGACTCAGCTCGACTCCGGTGAAAAGCAGGACATGCGGGTCAGTTCCTCTATATTCCACCTGTATAATGCAAATTTATGCAACTCTCATCTTTTTGTCTTTAACCTCACTATTTGCTTTGTTTCTAGGTGGCATTTCGACCTCCTCTGGAGGCTTATGATGTTCTGATCCACCTCGATTCAAAGCAGGTTCCTCTGTTAGCTAAAGCTGTGGATCCTCCTGTCAATACCTTCCGGCGAGGCACCCATGGAGGACAACCGTTCACTTCGGGAGGAGCTCTGCCAGTCATAGACTATGATCCGGTCCGACTGTATATGTCTGAACTCCGGGTTTGTTGTGGTTTTTAATTCACTTTTACTGAATCTTTTCCATTATGCCATGTTATACTTAAAATGCCACATAAATTAGATCAGATCTATTTTATACCAGTTCTCTTGTGATTTTTAGGAAGCATTTGGAGATCTGGCTCTATTTTTCTACGACCTGTATGGCGGAACTGTGATCGCAGTGCTGTGGAAGCCAGCTGCCTTTGAGCCGAAACCCTTTAAGGTTTCTCATTTTTATTTTGAGCTTTTATTTACTATGACCCTGAGTAGGGATGGCAGAATTGAAGTAAACTGAGTTACAGTTAAGATTTATGGCACCTTCTTACTTCTGATTTTCTGTGTTCTCAGACATCTTTAATGAACGCCCGCCGGGTAGAGGTGAATGACGATGTGGCAACCACCGTGCCAAATGTAGAAGCCATCCTGCAGGATTTCCGCATCATCGGGGAGGGTCTCGTCAAAAGATTGGAACTGAGAACAGAAAAATGGGTTGTCTAGGATCTGGCAGTAATTTCTGTAGGAATAACTGTTGATCTGGATGTTGCTGTGTGTTTACTTGTACATTTTACATGTACATGTGCTCGAATTGCTTCAATTAAATTCTCTGCAACTGCCTTTTAAAAATATTGCTATACTGTATTATTTTAATCAAGTAATAACAAAATGATGTTTTCCCTTCATACAATGAGTTGTGACCAAAAAAAAAAAATCTTCATAAAGGCCACAATTTGTTTGGTTAAACATGTTTTACATTGTGGAAAATAAACGAACAAGTTGTAGTATTTGTTGTCCTTTTTGCTGTATTTTCTCACTTTTTCTTAACATAATATTTTTTTAAAAGTCTCACCAATGATTGATTTATTTCAACAAAAATACAGTTAAAATATTAAAAATGTTAATGTTTTCTATTTTTATTTATAATATATATTGTATTATATAATCTATATTCATATTGATTATTTTAATGTTTTAAAATGTAATTTATTCCCGTGATGGCAAAGCTGAATTTTCAGGCTGATTATTTACATTTACATCTAGTCATTTAGCAGCAGAGACGCTATTTTACCATAAAATCACTCGTTTTTGTCTACTGCGGTATTATATTTTGTCCAATAGGTGGCGGTTTGTGCCTGATGATTTTTATTTTCGGAAAACGATTTCGTTAGACAATCTAGTTACTAACCTAAACCGACATAGTACGGCCTTCTAGTGTTATGTGTGAAATGGACATGTTAGTTGATATTGTGATTTCAATGCGGCTCGGACATCTCAGCGTTTAAAGCGAGACGACGTTTTTTCGACTTAATATCAAACCTTCCTCACCATCGTTATTAAAAGTGTTTTTTAACGCTCTGCTGGCGTCTGGATGAAGAATGCTCATGTTCTGTGTGTTAATGGTGTTGATTCTTCATATGAAAGCACACTGCATGTATCTGAACTGGACATCACATGACAGACCAAACAGTCATGCTCGTGTCTGATGCCTTCGTAAGTCACCCACTTTTACTCATTTTCAATCACTTTGCAGAATTACTGCTGTTTCAAAACCTAGAAAGCAACAGCTTATGTAGGCAGCTCACTAGGTTTTATGAAATACAATGTGTGTTGTCTGACTTTTGTTTTCTTATTACTGAAGGATGGCAGGTTAGCTTTTTCTCCTGGCAATAAAGTTGTACAGCTGCCTTACATCAACTATATGAGGGGAATGGGTGCAGTTTTTCTCAACTCGTACACTAACTCACCAATCTGCTGCCCTTCTAGGGCAGGTAGAGTATTAGTCAGCCTCTACATATTGTTATATATTGTGTACCAAAAGTTTTGTATTCATGCAATATAGAAATAAGATGAATACCTGATGTATCTAAATGTGTTTTGGCAGCTATGTGGAGTGGCCAGTTTGTGCATTTGACTCAGGCCTGGAACAATTATAAATGTCTTGATCCCAATGCCACCACATGGATGAACCATTTAGGTAAGAGTGGGTACCACACTCATAGCATGGGGAAACTAGACTACACATCAGGACATCACTCTGTCAGGTGACTTTGTTTGTTATAATGAGAGGATATGTCTGTGATACATTACTCAACGCTGCAGAAACACGTACGTATATTAGAACCTTTGAAGCTCCCTCAGCAAACACAAATATGCTGATCGGGTCAGTCGCACAGGTGCTCCTAAATATTATTTCATAGACGCACGCAGTATAGTTGAAATGGTCACACTGTAGAGCCCTGAATATCTTTGTTGGACAACAGGTTTGTAAACGACTCCTACACATGTAAAACTGTGTCGCACACGTGCTACTGTAGTACATTTACTCAAGGCTCAGACCGATTTTTGTCGCACTGTACAGCCCTATCCAAACCTGTTCCAGATTGCAGATTCAGGAGCAGCTCAATTTCACGTCCGCCTTTCTTCACGTCACTCCACACAGTCGTTCACAGAAATATGTCAACAACTAGACTTTATCGTTATTATCGCGGGAAGACGAATTCTTATCGTGTGGAGAATTTTTACCGGTACATCGCAAACGATAAGATATGGCCCATCCCTAGCAGCCACTATACTATACTATACTATACTATACTATACTATACTATATTTTACTGTCATTATGTGTCTGTAGGTGAGGTGATAGATTCTCTCAGAGACACTGGCTTACTGAACAGGACAGTCGTACTGTTCACTTCGGATCATGGGGATCTAGCAATGGAACACAGGCAGTTCTATAAGATGTCCATGTTTGAGGGCAGCTCTCATGTCCCCCTGCTTATAATGGGCCCAGGAGTGAAGACTGGCTTTGAAATCAGTCTACCTGTATCTCTAGTGGACATTTATCCCACTGTGCTTGGTAAGGGTGGGAACTGGTTGCTCCACTTGTATTAGTATAATATGTTGTTATATGCAGAGGTTCAGTTATTCAAAATATTGATACTGATATTTGGGTGAATCTTAGCAAAAAAGAGTTCATACAGCCCATAAACTACCACCCTGTTTGGCCTATACACTACCAGTCAAAAGTTTTTGAACAGTAAGATTTTTACTGTTATTTTTTTTAAAGAAGTCTCTTCACCAAGCCTGCATTTATTTGATCCAAAGTGCAGCAAAAACAGCAACATTTTGACATATTTTTACTGTTTAAAATAACTGTTTTCTATTTGAATATATTTTGAAATGTAATTTATTCCAGTGATGTCAAAGCTATATGTTTAGCATCATTACTCCAGTCACATGATCCTTCAGAAATCATTCTAATATTCTGATTTGCTGCTCAAAATGTTTTTTAAATTATTATTATTATTAATTTGATAACAGCTGAGTAGAATTTTTTCAGGTTTCTTTGATGAATAGAAAGTTCAGAAGAACAGAATTAATCTGAAATAGAAATCTTTTGTAACATTATAAATGTCTTTATCATCACTTTTGATCAATTTAAAGCATCCTTGCTGAATAAAAATATTAATTTCTATTATTTCTTTCCCCAAAAACAAAAATGTATACTGACTCCAAGCTTTTGAATGGTATAGTGTACAATGTTACAAAAGCTTTTTATTTCAAATAAATGCTGATCTTTGACTCTTTCTATTCATCAAAGAATCTTGAAATAATATATGTAATTTTTTTTATTTGGGGGGGGGGAATTATGACCTGGAAATGATTTGATCTGAAAGGTATCTAAAAAGAAAAATACAATGGAATTAACATGGTTGTTTTTTAACAGATTCCCAAAGGTAATCAACAAGTGGAGGTGATGGAACATAGTTTATGTAATACTTCGTACTACCGAAAGGGGGGTGTTATAAAAAGCCAAAACTTTAAAACCCAGAAGATAATCGTGAAACGCGTGTGCACAAGCGACAGCAGTCACAGTATGTCAGAACAGCAGTGTATTGTTGAATCGTGAATCTCTCGGAGTGAGGACCGAAGACTTGAAGGCAAACGCGATCGCTGCATGTCGTCTGGTTGGTTTGATAGCGGAGTAGGATGGGCTTTCGCACCTGGCACTGTTTACATCAGAGCTTAAGCGACTTCGAAGCTAGTGTGCGTGTTTAGTCTGTTTAAATTATAACGCGTTCTAGTCAAATTAAAAACAGGACGACTGCGGACTTTTTCCCTATTTTTCCTGATGTCGGACTGCAGCTCGTCGGCTTCAGATGAGGATTTGGACCCGGAGTTAGAGCTGCTGGACGAGCTCGGCGGCACGCTCAGTAAGGTAAACACAGGAGTACTGTAAAGCAACACACTTTTACAACGGTTTTTAGTGTGCAACACTATTTGGGCTTGGGTTTGTGGAAACTAATGTTAGTGAGTGACTTACGTTTGTTTATATTTATCTGAAACGTCGCAACTTGTTGGAAGTTTTGTGACTGCGCATGTTTGCCCTACCATTACAACCAGTAACATACGAGCGATGTCTGAATTAAACAACGCGGTTTTGTGACAACCGCACTTAAAGATTCGTTTGCGAATCTGACTGATTCAGTCCGAGCGGTTATCGACTCAACACCTCATAAATCCTCAAATCAGCGCTTTCAGACATGTCAAACTAGCCGTGGTAAGTTGTGAAGAAATATTAGTAGCGTAAATGCAATAAATATTTAATATATAATTTAATAATAATAATTTAATATTTAAATGACTTTCTAATGTGTTTTAAGGTGCATTCACATAAATGAAATCACAGTAACGCACTAAACAAACCTAAGTCTAATATATATATATATATATGTATATGTATGTGTGTGTATTAGAGCATATTGCATCCTGATATAAATTAGTCGTACTTTTTTTCTGATTCGCGGGGAAGAATCACATCATGATGATCCTACTAAATGTATTTCTTTTATATATTTTTTTTAGATAATTGTTTTATGACCGCATAATAGCAGTCATTGACTACATGACTTGGCGTTTAGGGAAAGCCTTACATTTGTACATCTCTGTGAAAGAGTACGTCAATACATTTGACATTTATAAGATACTTTTATAAAGTCTTTCATATTTGTGTCAAAAACAAGCAGTCATTGGCTACTAAATCACAGTAACGCACTAAACAAACCTAAGTCTAATATATATATATATATATATGTATGTATGTATGTATGTATGTATGTATGTATGTATGTATGTATGTATGTATGTATGTGTGTGTATTAGCATATTGCATCCTGATATAAATTAGTCGTACTTTTTTTCTGATTCGCGGGGAAGAATCACATCATGATGATCCTACTAAATTAATGTATTTCTTTTATATATTTTTTTTAGATAATTGTTTTATGACCGCATAATAGCAGTCATTGGCTACATGACTTGGCGTTTAGGGAAAGCCTTACATTTGTACATCTCTGTGAAAGAGTACGTCAATACATTTGACATTTATAAGATACTTTTATAAAGTCTTTCATATTTGTGTCAAAAACAAGCAGTCATTGGCTACAAGGCTTGGCATTTTAGGAAAAGCTGTACATTTTTAATCTCTTTAAGATATATGTTTTATCTCCTGGGTTTTGTTGTGTTATGAAATTCCATTCAATTATTGTTGTTTGGGTAATGTTCAGGTAAAGTCCTGCTGAACTTTGAAGCCTTGAACCTTCAGGAAGGTTTAATCTTTATGTTGCAAGTACTTGAAGTGATAACTAAGCTAGTCATTGGCTACAAGGCTTGGCATTTTAGGAAAAGCTGTACATTTTTAATCTCTTTAAGATATGTTTTATCTCCTGGGTTTTGTTGTGTTATGAAATTCCATTCAATTATTGTAGTTTGGGTAATGTTCAGGTAAAGTCCTGCTGAACTTTGAAGCCTTGAACCTTCAGGAAGGTTTAATCTTTATGTTGCAAGTACTTGAAGTGATAACTAAGCCGCATGATTCGAATAACTAACTCTCTGTTTGTCTCCAGTGGACAAACTACATTCATGGATGGCAGGACCGCTGGATTGTGCTGAAGGGCAATATTCTGAGTTACTACAGGTCAGCAGATGAGAAGGAGTACGGCTGTAGAGGGTCCATCTGTCTCAGCAAGGCTGTCATCACGGTAAGGCTGATCTGATCTGATCTGTAGAGCGTACTGTCATGTTTATCTGTATGTGACTGCAGTATCTTGTCTTCACAGAGCTGATATGTACCACAGTGTGAAAATATTTGAGCAGTAATGCTTCCTGCTCATCATGCAGTGTTTATCCGTCTGCTACTGTCAGCGGGAAGCTGTCGTACTTGTTTTGGGGGTTTCTCTTGAACAGCATGATTGTTTCAAGGTGGACAGAGGAGAAGATGTGGTTAAGTAGAAAATACAAGGGGACTCCACTACTTACTTATCCTAGTGTCATCCATACTAAACATCCTGCAAAACCACATCTGAATACTTATCATTATAATGGGGCTTAAAAGACAATTATTCAGAAAAAAACTGAAAATGTTATTGATCTGACTGTACTGACATTATCAGATGACAACACAACAACTTGAGTTGAACTGAGCTGCATAATGACAGTGAGTTGCTTTTGAAGATGTTTCATAATCGATTAGCTTTTCAACATTGACACAGTTAAGAGATATTTAAGCTGGGTAATGTGAGCTGCTTTGTAGCTGAAATTGAATTTTTTTTTATAAATGATGAGTTTTGCAACTTGACACTGTCATTAAACTAAACTGAATCAGCATTGAACTGACTTGAGCTGAATAATGTCTTCTGTAAAGTTGCTTTACGGCTGACAGTGAAGTCATTTGATAATTGATGAGCTTTGCAACATTAACACTTGTTATTTTCCTGTTTATTACTGTGAAGCTAGTTTAAAACAATCTGCATTGTATGAAGTGCTATAGAAATGCATGCGACTTGACTTCTCAGAGGTAATTTTTTGTACAAATAGATAGATTTCCACTTTTCTTTGATACTGGGCCAGTTGATTCTTTAATGTCATTTGTTTGTTTTTTTCCTTTCAGAAAGATTATATTTTCTGCACAATGCAAGTTATTTAATGTGAACTTCATTCCAGTCTTGCTTAAAAAAAAAAAAAAGGATAGTATAGTGTAAAAGTAGTATAATAGTATAGTAAAAAAATAGTATATAATGAAGTTTTTTAATGTTTTTAGTTTTTTTTTCCTTTCAGAAAGATTATATTTTCTGCACAATGCAAGTTACTTTGTGAACTTTATTCCATTTTTGCTTTAAAAATTAAAAAAAAAAAATTAATATAGTATAAAAGTAGTATAATATAGTAAAAAAAATAGTATAAGAATAGTTATCAAATTTTAATTATGTCTATGAGCTGGAGTTCTGCATGTAGTGCAGGTTGTTTCAAGTGCAGAAGTTTGGCAGCAAAACTACAAGGAAATGTCCAACAAAGCACATTTTGTCTTTAGGTTGACACACTATTGCTGCATTGTTCTGGTACTGAGTGATTTGAAGTAGTCTTGAGGATTAGAACAGGGAGAGCAGAACCGCAGGAACGTGCATATCAAATATCTCATTGTGAAAAAGGTGATCTGGGAGCAGTTCTTGCTTCGCCTGTTCCAATAAAAATGGGCATATGTAAAGAAAGAAGACCAGTTTATAAACTATTGTTCCTATTAATGCCTTGAGACATTTGTAGTGTTTTCTAGGGGATGTTCTTTGCTCTAAAAAAGGGCTGCTGTTAAAGATCATGGACAGTTTAGATCAAGATCTCCAAAAGATTGTTTTAGAATCCAGGTTTGATTGTTTTGACCAATTTTTGGGTGAATGAATTTCTACAAACACTGACTGCACATGTGATCAAATATGAGTGGAACAATGATGCCTGTGAAACGAGGCTTAGAAATGCTGGGAGTCTTTGAAGCCGGTCTGATCCCAGAGTCAAATCTGGAATATCTGTGTTTGGTTGATTTCAGTGTTTGGAGGAGGAGAAAACAGAGATGATCCTCAAACACTGATCTGGCCTGGATCAGTGCTCTGTATCTGATAACAGCTATTCTACACAGCACTAACAATTCTGTGTCTGTGTTCAAAAGACAACAAACCAGTCCCATTACTAGTTTTACCTAGTACTAACCACTACGCCTGCAGAAAACGCATACTACAAAGTACATCCACAGTCTACTATGCAATGCATGAAAAATCACCACACCAGATATTGTGAACTTAAAACTTTACAGTCTTTTCAGCTTGATGCACCTCTTTCTTTTCATTAGAGTTAAAGCAGTGTATTTATTAACTTTTAAGTAAAAATTTTTTAGTACACCCTTTAATAAAGTTTTAAAGTATACAATGTATTAAATAAAGTATTAAAAATGGCTGTTAAACAGTGGTTTTCCAACAATTTTCCCACATTCTTTTATGTAAAATTGTACATACCCTAAATGATTTGGGGTAGGGATAGGTTTAGTACCTTAAAATATTCTAAAGTTTGCATTTTATAAAAATATAGAATATAGCTTCTCGTATTTTAGATGTTATAACCTAATCCTAAATTGGAGAAAAAAAAGTTATTTTAAATAATTATTAAAGGGGTCATATGATGTTGCTAAAAAGAACATTATTTTGTGTATTTGGTGTAATGAAATGTGTTTATGCGGTTTAAGGTTCAAAAAACACATTATTTTCCACATACTGTACATTATTGTTTCTCCTCTATGCCCCGCCTTTCTGAAACTCGTTGATTTTTACAAAGCTCATCAGTCTGAAAAGCGAGGTGGGCTGTGATTGGCCAGCTATCCAGTGCATTGTGATTGGCCGAATACCTCAAGCGTGAGACGGAAATGTTACGCCCCTTACCATATTGTGATGATGCCCTGTCCGGCCGGAGCGACGAGACAAAAACATGAAAACCCATTATAAACGAGGCATTCGTTGCATCCAGTGGGGACATAATTATGGATTATAATG